>NC_088169.1:104017041-104324864 GCF_028769735.1 Zonotrichia leucophrys gambelii
AATGAAACCTTTATGAAAGTGCATATGACATTTCCATTAATAGCAATTGAATTTGTTATTATTACTTTTATTATAATGAACAGCAAATCAAATTACTGGTGATAGAACTCTTAAATTATATTGCTGCTGTTTCAGGAAAAATATAATTTTAACTCTCAAAACTTGCCCTAATCACACCCCAGGGGACGATTGTTGTATGAATTATTATGTTTAAATAACCAGAAATATTAAAACCAGAATGTTGTCCTATTATGATATCTTTTAATCCTTTATTTTATGAAGTCACATAATTCTATTAACACAATTTCATCTTACTAATAGGTGAATGCGCAGACCTATGATAAAGTCTTAAAAACCACTTAATTAAAATATAACCCCTCTGAGTGATGAGATATTTGACCAATGAAAAATCTGTTTCAAAGACATTTCTGCAATCATAAATTTAATTCTGGTTATTGCAAATAGCAGCCAAATTATGAGATACAGTCAAAAATGTGTTCTGCTCAGATTCCAAATGCAACTGAACATTTTAAAGAGGTTTTGTATTAAAAATCTCTTTGAGACATCTGTAATGTACATTTTAGTAATGAACACTTTAGTGTTCCCTGGCCATAATCTGAATGCCCTTCTCATTATTATCAGAAGTTTTCTCACAATTTGTTTTCATTTCCTTTTCACATATAAGGAGATGAATTCCATATTCTAATCAAAATTCAATTCCAGCAGTTGTAGACATTCAGGATAAATTTTCATCCTATCCATAACTCCGCATGCAAAGTACAAATAAAAAGGTTTTCTTTCAAATGTGCTTTTTGGGAGAAAACCAGACTCTATGTTGCTGCTGCAGCATGTGTCACAGTGCATGTGCTAAATTATTGGGTACAGAACATGTGGGCTGATGTAGTCACTCTGGGAAAAGAGGAGTCAGTTTTGTGCTGAGAATTGGCTTGACACATTCACTGCACAAACTATAATATTCTGCAAGTAGGGACTCATGCCCCAAATCTGATTTGAAAGATTTTACATCCTTAGAGGCTCTTTAAGGGCACTTTTTGGAGCACTTCATTCAAAGGCACTTACCCACTTCTCTGAATGTGAAACTCAGACTAAACAAACAGGTGAATGACTGTCATTCATTTCAAATGCAAAAGAATTTCAAAAGCCCATTTCAAGAATTAGCCTGTGGGGAACACACAGCAGTTTGTCCCTTCCCTGAAATGGATTTTTGTTTTTATAAGTCACTCAGTAGGCACAGATTTTGATTTTAAAATACTCTCTAAAAAATACCCCTGCAGACATTACTTGGGCTTACTGCAATCATTTCAGATTCTGTGGAGCAGTGGGGAAACGTGCTCATCTCACCACTGTACAATCTGCAGAGACTTCATTTGGAAGGAGCCCTGTCGAGGCAGTTGTTTACTTTCTTTAATAGCTGCACGAGGCAGAGACAAGCAAGACTGATTTGATGGGTCATAGTTCTTCAAGGAAGTAGGAGCTGTGTCACAGACATCTTTTCATAAAAATCCTTTCTTTAGGATTTTTCCCCTTTCTGAGAAGCTGTGGCCTCAGCAACAAAATGTTAACAATGGCTATGTGCTGCTGTGGAATGCATCAGGTGTGTCTGTGATTGGTCTTGGGTGAATGTTTGGATTTACTGACCACTCACGGCAGAGCTGTTCTTTCTTTCTGCCTGGACACAGAACTTTGTTATTGATTCCTTTTCTATGCTTAGCTTAGTAAGCTTCTGAGAACTTTTCTCTTTATTCCTATTAGCATAGTAATAATATAATATATAGCATAAAATAATAAACCAAGCCTTCTGAACATGAGGTCAACATTCTCGCCTCTCTCCACCCTGAAAAACCCTTGCAAGCCCTGTAACAGGGCTGAACTAACCAGATCTCTAGTTAAACTTCCTACCATTTAAGTATAGAGAGAACTGAATTATTTGCTTTAGTTTACTGACAGAACACCTTTTTCTTCCACTTTGCTAAACATTCAAATTATTCCTGCTTGCCATTTTGGAAGCTAAATAGAAAACTATTATAGAAAAACTAAAATAGAGTTCTCAAATAGACCTCTGTAGAACAAACAGCTAAAAATATGTCCACACATTCCTAAATCAAATAATAAGAACAACGCTTTATGTTCATTTTCAGAAGAAACAACAACATAGTGTTTATCCCCAGTCCTTCAGAGAGAGGACTGTTGCATATTTATAGTACATTTCCAGATTACAATTAGCACTTGCTCAGTGGCTGAACGTGAGCTTGCAAGATTATGAAGCGAGGCAAAGGAAAGTGAAATGTTTGTAGGAAAAACATTTATTTTAAATAAACAATTTTAAAGGATGCTGTAAGCAACTGTATACTTGCCTTGCTGCTGATTTCTGTCTCTTCAGGCCATGCTTTTCACAGTTTTTTTTCCATTGGTAAAAAAAGAATGATGGTTTTGCACACCTTTCTGCTAACTGTTGTGGTTTAACAGTGAAAGATGCTTTTTAAACCTTGAGAATTTTGCATTATTGCTGAGACTTGTGAAGAACACCTCAAAGCAGTTCCAGTCATGGGTGATTTTGCTATATACCTCTTTTTTTTTGGTTATATTGAGTGTCTTCTGCCTCTTTAATAAATTTATACATCAAAAGAATCATTGCCAGTAACACAGACACTTTTTTTTTTCTTAATGAAGGAAGTATATCCTAGGCTTCAATTAAAAAGTCTTTTATTACAGTGGATAGTAGGAAGTATCCTTCTACATGAAACTGAATTGCTTGCAGAGCTGATAACACTATTTTACAGATGAATTAAAAAATCGGCATGCAGAAATCTGACATCAAAAGCAGAGGTTTATTAAACATTATGAGGCCAAATATAATGAGCTATTTTCTCTATCTACCTCTGAAATTCATGATAAGCTTCAGACACTACTGTTCTGTTTTATTATTCACAGTTTTAACCAATGAATTGAAACATTAAGATCAGACATTAAAATACATAAAGGTATGTATTTAAACTATTGCATAGTAATTTTCAAACTTCTCTAAGTAGACTCTGAAAAGACAATTTAACAATACCATGTTTAACATATATCAGTTTGTTTCCTTCATTCATTTCCATAAAACCATTAAAATATCTTTTTAGCTATATAGCTTTTGAATAAAAGGGACAATTATCTATAAAAAGTTCTACTGAGCATATCATAAAGAATTTTCCAAATAAACCACAAAATCAAATGATAAGCAGATGAAGATATGCCCTTGGATCAGCAGAAAGCAAGCATAGAAATAAATTGAGACTCTTTTGCAAGCCTCATAACCAAAATTAAAGGAAATACTTCAACATAAGGAATCAACTGTTATTGAAAGGCAAGATCAACTATAATTCTGTCATTCCTGACAGTTGTTTCTTCAGCTTTGAATAACAAAATTTCTACAATCTCTTCCAAAATACATTCCTGTGCTTTAGTACTGAAGAAAACTGGCACTAGTAATGTAAATAAAATAGCTCTAGATATGATGTCCACACAGGCTTATCTACCCAAAAGGATCTATCTGATCTTTCCCAAGGAAAGATTTTCTTTCCACTCTATTTTTACAACACTTTTATTATACATTTAATTATTAGTTCATGTTCTCTGTCTCTTTTTTATCTTGTCTTCCTATGTCAGTTCTTCGCAGGTCTGATAAGGTTCATTATCCCTTGGTGAACTCCGTTCACCTGGGTCACATCCTTCATGAGCTGTGGCAAATTCCTCTTGACAGAGTTCAAACTGGTGCTGGATAGAATCCAACAGCATGTCACCAACCTTATGGACATCAATTCAGTGTATTTATTCAAGAAAGTGTTTCTCTTTAAGGTAATTGCGTGACACTGCTGATTCATGTTCCGTTTGTGGCCCATTAAATACCTGGGTTCTTTTCGGTACCAATGATGTCTAATCATCTGTTTCTTGTCTTGTAATTATGGCAGCTGATTATTTCTGCTGAATGTGGAGCTTGTCATTTATCCTATTGAAGTGCATTTTTGCTCTCCAAATTGTTTCTTCAATTGGCTGTGATCATGTTAGATTCTATGCCTGGCCTCTGTCATGCTTGTAAATATTCCCAGCCTGTTGTCAATTGTAAATTTCATGCCCAGTCATCACTTCTTATCAAAATTACAAAAAAATAAAAATAAAAATTTAAATTGGAATCAGTATAGAACTGCACTCAAACAGATTTTTATTTTACAGGGAAAAAACAACTCACTATTTAATGATCATTTTCTAAACAGTAGGATATGCAGCAGATGTTATGTTTCCTTAGCATGTTACCTGAGAAAATGTTAGAAGTTTAGCAATGCCGAAGTGTTTACAAATTCTCTGCAACCCCAAGGCCAATTTCCCTGCTGTAAAAGGAATTAGATTGTCTTCACAAGCCTAGATTCTAATAAATCCATACTGGACTGTATTGATCTCCTGATTATCTTCTAGCTGGTTATAGAGCACTGGGATTGTTCCAGCATTTTTCTGCTAATAGAAATAAAGCTGACTGGACAATAATTTCCCTTTTTGCTCTTTTTTTCTCTTTTCTTACTCCCCCACTTTGATAGTGAGTACTAACTTTACACTTCTGGCTTTGCCTGCTTCCTGTAAGCTCCCAAAAACAAGTACAAATGGTTTTGGGATAACTCCAGCCAATCCTCAGACTGTGATATAGTGAATTTCATCACACCCAGCCAACTTGAAAACATATGTCTTACCTACTATTTAATAACCTCTATTTCTATTGAAAGAAAAATCTTAGTCTGTGTCATTGCAATGCATTCTTTTAAGTGTCTGATGACAATGAACCTGGAAACAAAAAGGCTTTAATCAGTTCTGTCTCCTTGGGATCAACAGCTGCCATCACTGAGCAGGAGAAGATGCCCTTTGTCTTCTTTTAAAAAGCCTTTCTTTTATTAGCTAAATAATTTTAGACAATGCTTTTAATAAGACCTAATTTATGGTATTCACAGATACTTCAGACATAAATCTGTTTAATCTATAGTTTTTGGTCATCTGGGCTCCTTCTACATCTAGGAGAAAAGGATAAATGTCTCTTCAGAAGAAATGTGAGCAGAGCTGATTTTCCATCCAGCTCTCATCAGACCTTTTCATCTCTGATAGCTAATATTAGGTAAGATTTATCCAATGAAAAGTGTTTCATATTTCTTTCCTCTTGTATCTTTCTTTGGGCTTTGAGCAAACTGATTTTTGCCCTAATAAGTTTGTGCTAATTCTCTGCAACATAAACCTAGTATTTTATGTGCATCTGTCTAGTTTTTGAGGGAATTCAAATACTCACAGATAAGATTAAATAATTTCTTATCATTATTTGTTTTATTATGGCCTTATAATGATGACATAGTTAATTTCCTTCCTTCCTTCCTTCCTTCCTTCCTTCCTTCCTTCCTTCCTTCCTTCCTTCCTTCCTTCCTTCCTTCCTTCCTTCCTTCCCCTTCCCCTTCCCCTTCCGCCTTCCTTCCTTCCTTCCTTCGCCCTTCCTTCCTTCCCCCTTCCTTCCTTCCGCCTTCCTTCCTTCCTTCCCCTTCCTTCCTTCCTTCCTTCCTTCCTTCCTTCCTTCCTTCCTTCCTTCCTTCCTTCCTTCCTTCCTCCTTCCTTCCTTCCTTCCTTCCTTCCTTCCTTCCCTTCCTTCCTTCCTTCCTTCCTTCCTTCCTTCCTTCCTTCCTTCCTTCCTTCCTTCCTTCCTTCCTTCCTTCACTTCCTTCACTTCCTTCCTTCCTTCACTTCCTTCCTTCCTTCCTCTTCCTTCCTTCCTTCCTTCCTTCCTTCCTTCCTTCCTTCCTTCCTCACTTCTGCACTTCCTCTTCCTTCCTTCCTTCGCCTTCCTTCTTCCTTCCCATTTTCGCACTTCCTTCCTTCGCCTTCCTTCTTCCTTCACTTCCTTCTTCCTTCCTTCCTTCCTTCCTTCTTCCTTCCTTCCTTCCTTCTTCTCCTTCCTTCCTTCCTTCCTTCCTTCCTTCCTTCCTTCCTTCCTTCCTTGCACTTCTTGCACTTCTCGCTTTTCCCTTCTTTCCCTTCCTTGCTTTCCTCCTTCCTCTTCCTTCCTTCCTTCCCCTTCCTTCTTCTTCCTTCCTCTTCCTTGTTCCTTTTCCTTCGACTTTACTTCCTTTCCTTAGTTCTCTTCGCATTCTCTTTTTTCACTTCTGCCATTCCTTTTTCCCGATTTCTTCTCATCCTCCTCCATTCTCTCTTCTCACCCCCCTATTTTCTCACTATTTCTCAATTCAGTTTCGTCTGTCGAAGTTCCTTTATCTATTCAATATTAATGAAATTAAATTCTAGCACCTTTGCCTATCTAATTGCCTTTGCACCAACTCAGTTCCTAGTACATTCCTGGAATGTGTTCCCATCTCTTTTGTAGGTTTTTTTTTGTTTTTTTTGTTTGTCTCTTGTTCCTTTTCCTGGAAAAAACTCCTTCTCATTAGTTGCTGGGGAACCACAGTTGTGCTGTGTTCAGTATCCCAGAAGTGATCAGAGTTGCTCCAAGCCAATATTACTCCAGAACCTTTTCACATGTTGAAGGTTTTATTTCTGTGGGTTTTGATTGTCACTTAAAGAAAATCAGCTACTGAAGTAAATGTTGAATATGAATGCCTTAAAACTGGTGAAACTACTTGGGTCCTGCTATGCTGTCACTCGCAGACTGTTAGTACTGGATCTATTTTGCATTCTCCTTCATTTTCTGAATCTCTGTTTTCTTCTGGTTAATATGCTATTCCAAGTAAAAATAAAAATACATAAATACAAAAAAAAGAACCCAAACCAAACCAAAATTGACCCACAAACCAAACCAAAACAGCAAACTCTCCCAAAGCAGATACATTTTTAGAAAAAGAATCAGTGAAGAGCAGGAGCTGGGGAGAGTCTGCAAGAATTTTAATGGCACAGAAGGTTAGTCAGACTGTAATTAGCTATAATTGGTTCCCACATAAGTTGTGACATCGTTGCCTAGAGCTAAGTGGCACTGTTTGTTTCCCTACTCCTGAAATCTTTCAAAACAGAATCAAAGGAATTGATTCTAAACTGATATTTACAGGGTGAATTTACACAAAGGACAACTCAATGATCATGATGATCGAGGCACAAATAGTCTTCTGCTAGTTTAAAAGGAATTTTGGAACAGGAATTGTGTATAATTAATTCAATGGTAGTTAAAATATAGAGCACATGCTCCTGCAATCCCCCAGCAGCGACTGTGCAAGAGAATAAGCTCCCATTTATTGCTCAGTTAATAGGTATGAAAACAAGCATTCATCAAAAGTGATTAGAGGAATCCTTTCCACACTGTTTTGTCAGCTTTTCATGAGCTTGTGAAACATCTTAAAGACGTGATTAGAAAAAAAATAACTGAATAATTTCAAAACCACTTTTTAAAAAGAAAACAAAATTATATATTCTTCCATCAATTTCTTTACTGTAGAAACTGATGCACCAGAAATTTATGGTTTGTTTTATTTTTCCAAAAAGCTTCTTTCTTCCATTAATTTGCTACAATAGTATTCATGGGCAAAAATAAGGGCTCAATCTTACTTAATTATATAATAATATTTTTAAAAATTATTACTTAAAAAGGAAAAAAATATTAAAAGGCAATTTTGGCTCAAAAATATGCTTTTACTCCTTTCCAAAATGCTGTGTGGATTGAAAGCTAGAAGAAGAAAGAAACAAATTAAAATATAAAGCATAGACTTTTGCCAATTTTAGAATATAATTTAAATAACTGGCTAAATAAAATATTTTAAGTAAAATCATACCTAAAACTCCCACATTTGTCTAAATTCTTCCATCTTTATGAAGTATTTTTTTAAGTTTTTCCCCCTTGCTGTAGTCTAAGATATCAAACTTGATGAATATTTCTGCAGATTTTTCTTGATATGCATTTTTCAACAATCCAAACATCATGGAGAAACTTGGGAATCATCAGATTTTCAGATCAGTGTTTAGGAGGAGCTCTTGCTCCCTGCCTGTCCCCCTTGCGTGTTTGACCTAGTAGTTAACCTATTTGAAACAAAATGCTTCTTCTCTGGAAATATTTCAGTTGTTTTTCCTCTACTACAGTGCTGGACAATAGAAAAGGAAATGCTATAATTTTTGTGGGATTGTTTTCTGTTTGTTTGAGTTTGTTTGGTTGGGTTTGGATTTTTGATTAGTTTGGTTTGGTTCGGTAGTTTGCTGGTTTTTTAATTATTTTGTTTTTACTTAATGTTTCTCCTTTATTTTCTTTCCTGAGAAATGCTGACCTGACTGATTTTTGCCATTTTGGCCCTGACTGGCTTTCTGACTGTGAAGCCTGTACAGAGATAAAGATGTAAATAGACATATATACATAGATATAGATTAGATATAGATATAGACAGATATAGATATAGATGATATAGATATAGATGATATAGATATAGATATAGGTAGAGATATAGATATAGATGATAGATATAGATTGATATAGATAGATATAAGTATAGATGATATAGAGAATAGAGATAGAGATATAGAGATAGAGATAGAGATAAAGATAGAGATAGAGATGAGATAGATATAGATATAGATGATATAGATATAGATATAGATATAGATAGATATAGATGTAGATGTAGATGAGAGTAGAGTAAGGTAGAGTAGATAGAGGTAGAGTAGTAAAAGATAGATAGATAAGATAGATAAGCGATCAGAGATAGATAGATAGATAGATAGATAGATAGATAGATAGATAGATAAACAGATAGATAGATAATTTGATCTCTAAGTGCCTGAGGGCAAGGAGACTGGGAGACTTGGTTTAAGGTGTGACTTTGAAAGCAACATTTTGCCCAATGAGATCAGAACTCCTGCTAATCCTGTTTGAAGTGGGGTGGGGGGGATGAAAGCAGAATGCAGGGAAGGTCAATTTCATCAGTGCCAGGATGTGAAAAACCTGATTACTACAGTGTGAGTTCCTTCCTTGACATTTCTATTTGTCAGACTTTTCCCTGAAAGTGTATTTATGTCTATGTATTTTCTCAAGCAAACTACTCAGTAGCATTTTCATTTTTTCTTTTTTCTTTTTTCTTTTTTCTGTGTCCCATTTAGTTTTTTTTTTTCAGCAGCAATATACTAAACATTTTAAAAATAGTTGGTATTGCAGCAACATTATCATTAGCCATCTGAAACTCACAAATATGTAGAGTTCTCCTGGGCCAAAAAGGGCTTCAGAATTAATTGGTAACTAATCAGCTCTCCTCCAGGAGAAGAAAAAAAAATGGCTTTTCACTTTAAACTTTTATAAAAATATGCACACTCCCTCATGCAGGGAAAACCTTTCTTAAATGTTCTCTACCTTTATTACCACAGCAGTTTCCATCTTTTGTTTCAAAATGGTTTTTGAACTGACTCTTTCAGGATGTTTTCAAAAATTTTCCTGACCCTTAGCTGGATGTCTCTGAACCATGAAGAAAGTTTTCAATGAAAAAGTTGTGATAACTGAGAAATATGATTGTACTGAAGCGATGAAAGCAGAAAGAAAAAGAATGAAACCTAATGGATTTTAGGTACTGAACATTATTCCACAATACCCTTTAGTCAAAACCAGCTATTTTGGATTAATGATGTTCTTAAATTTTCCTGTACAACACAGTCAGTCTCTGTTTAACATTGCTGAACTGTAAAACAGCTATTTCACAAAATCCATTTTCTTCTGACAACTTCATTCCTCTCTGTCCTGTTCTTTTTCTTTTTTTTTTTTTTTTAATAGAAAATAGAAGAAATAGAGGATGGGAGGGAAAATATGAACATTGAGGGAAAAGAGAGAAATAAAAAGTGGACATATAATGAAGAAGGAAGCAGATGGAAGAGGAAAATTGCTAGTTTTTTACAAGACATTTCATGCAGTCATTTTATGCTTCTTTGGGTGAGCAATAAGATATAGAATGATATTTCCTGGGGAACTTTTAATGATGAGAATGATGCTTTGGGAATGGCTTTTAGAGTTTAATTACCAACCCTTTCACTAAGTGATCATCATCAACATTAATATCGATAATATTTAGCAAACTAGGAGGAGAAAGCAGCTTCCACTTAACAACAACCATTGAAAAAAGGAGAGGAAAACAAGCAAACAGAGCAGTCAACAAGCAGGCAAGCTCTACAGGCAAACATGGAAGGCAAGCTCTTCCATTCTCTAGGATAAAATTTATGTGAACTGCCATGTCATTTTTTTGAGATCAAAATTAAAACTATGGTTTATTGATAAAGAAAATGGTTCTTCATTAAGGCACCAAATCTGAACAAGACAGAAAGCAGGAGCTGATGGTCGATTCAAATGAAAAAAAAAAGACCAAAAAAACAGACAAACATTGTTCTTTAGTCACTTTTTTGTGTTGACTGGAAATCATTTTGGATAGTGGTCATATTAAGAAAACCTGATTAGATTCTGCACTGTCATTGAAGATGTACTGCATGCTTCTTATACAGAGAAATGTTTTGGATACCAAAGGAAAAAGGTTATTTAAAGATTATGCCACCAACAATATAATTCACAAAAGAGTTATTTGGAGGTGGAAAATACGAATGCAGTACGGAAAAGTAAAATTTACACTACAACAAAAAGCATATGCTGCTTGAGGCTTCCAGCACCACAAGGTGATGTAACAATATAATATATAATAGAATATAACTAGGAAGCGGAATTAATGTGTTTTTTTAATTCTTTTAGCATTACTTCTAGTGATAATACTGACTTCCCTCATAGGAAATTAAGGGATCTAAGGCTGAGATCAAAGTGATTACAAATATGCTTTACAAGGATAAATAGAAGTAAAAGAGAAAGGACAGAATCAGAGTGTTACTAAACAAAAGAAAGAATCAAAATAATATAGAGAACGAAAGATATGAAACTAGGTAGTTCGCTTCAAAGTCCTGCAGGAAATTTCATACTAATATGCTTTTTTTCAGTTCTAATGTCTGAGTTTATAAATGTCTGCAAGGGTTCAAGTTTCAATAAAATTCTCTCCCCAGTCAGAAATTAGCTTTTAAATTCATGTTTTCTGCATGCTAAAAATCTCCTACAAAGTTGAAATGAAATGTCTTGCTGCTAGCAACTGAATATATTCTCTTTCATACAGACTTATGCCTCACTGCCCTCACTTTCCATGTTTTCTTTCTTTTACTTGCTTAGATATTTGGCAATAAGAAAATATTCTGTTTAGTTTATTAAAGTAAGGCCAGAAAGAGAGTTTAAAATCTATCAGAATCTATCAGAAGATAACCAGTGGCTTGCTCTGATCCCTTTTAACTCCTTTTATTGGAAACTTTGCAATACCCCAAGAACCTAATGTTTGTAGCAAAGAAGGAAAATATGAACAGAGCTCTCTGGGGGGAAGATTTGCGTAGGGTAGTGATGGAAAACCGAGGGGAGATCATGAAGCACAGACTTTCCCTTTTAGCAGCCAGCCAGAGAAAGTGAATAAAGAGCTCTCCAGAATTCAATTCTCTCACCTGAGCGAGCAGACAGCTGCTGCCACACCGTGCTGAACTGGCAAGCACTTTCTTAATTACTCAGCCCTTCCAGAAGGCAACACTTCAGCAGTGATGAAGAGGCACAATTTCCAGAGTTTCAGTGGGAATTGTTTTCAGCTCCTCGGAAGATTTATCGGAAGCGTTCTACTAACATTAGACTGCATATAAGGGACATTTCCCTGTCCAAAGGCATGTTAAATGGTTAAAAAAAACAACCTTCCCACTTCCATCTCACTGTTGTTACAGATATTTCCCCTCAGAAAGGTATGGAGCACATGGGATAATGGATTCTGGTAGTCCTTTTGCAGATTTCTGTTTTACAAACCTAAGTCCTACAAACAGTAGGTAGATTTATCTCGATTACTTTGTATAGAAAAATGCCTGAAGGATTTAAACTCCTTGAAGGTCATGGGGTGGAGAGTGGGGTAAATACCCATTGCTTCAGTAAGCCATCTTAAAGGATGGTTTTATTCAGGTTTGGTTAGTTTTGTGTGCAGAAATAAGTCAATCTTTGATACAATTAAGCAATCCTCTTAATCCAGACCTTTAAGAGGATGGATAAGACACCATCTCTTTCCCTTATACTCAGTAGATATCTGTTTTCAGCTTTATCATCCCTGAGAATTTTCAGGAATTTGCTTCAAATATTTGCAATGTTTTGTATTTAGGCATCATCACTCACAATGGTTTTTCGTTTCCTTCACTGATGCCTATAAAGCTTTTTATGAATACAACACCAAAAAAAAAAAAAAGAAAGAAAGAAAGAAAAGAAAATAAGAAAAGAGAAAACCCCAGAACTTTTAAAATAATGAGAGAAACTAATTTTCCTATTTTTTAAACATACTGTGAAAGAGAAATGGCCAGAATAAGTACCTACCCTAAATATTAAACACACATTTCTCACCCACAATACTATGCCTTAATATATGCCAATTTGTTAACCAAGTGCTCATTTTTTTTTCAGTGTCCAAGTCACTAAAAAAGTCCATTTTCCTTTGTAGAAATGGATGCCTTGATGTCCCTCTTATACAAAGGATTCCTTAAAACTTGATTTAGGAATGGGGGAAAAAATTCTGTATTTCCTAAAATTCAGTGAAAAAATTTTGGAAGAGGGGGAAGAGGAGCTTTTTGGCTTTGCTTTTATTCATCCTTCTCATTTTCTTATGTAGAAACAAAATCTATTCAACTTCAAAGGTCATTTCCATAATATATATCTTGTATTTAATTTTATAATTTATTTCCATTAATCACTTAGGTAAGAGAAATACAGACATGCACTTTTTTCTCTTAAAGAATTCAGCAGCAATTTTCATTCTTCTTCTTCTTCCTTCAATATCATATTCTTACCAGTAGTAAATCTTAATTTTCAATTGGCCTGGTGACTGCATATCATCAACTGTTAGTTACTTCTATGCTTTTAACATTTGAAATGGAAGGAAGCCAATGTCCAAGGACTTCTGTGAGTCATGTGTTAATTGCCCATATGAAAAATTTCCTACAACCATGTGCATAATTTAGTGTTGGTTCCACAGTAAGAGAACTGTAGGGCTACCACACATTCCTCACCTTTTGAAACAAAGCAAACTAAATAGATTCATAATTACATAAACTAAAGTTTTTTGTCTCCTTTTACTGATAAGAAAGTGCCTTCTAAAACTGAATGAAATATTTTAGTGTGTGTTACATCACTTTGGGTTAAGATTTAAGTATTGCTTAAATAAAGAGCATCCTGGCTTTTGAATACTGGGAATAAAGTTGGTTGAAAGATAAAAGTAGACTAAATTTGCAGAAACAAAACTTAAAATAGTTTACCAGTATTGATTAGAAAATATTAGTTCACCAAGAAAAATGATGCTGATTAATAGCCTAATTCATTTTACATTTCTTATTTTTAGGCTCAGTGTTCTGGTTTAAGTTTTTCTTTACCTAGTTTTGTTCTCTCAGATGTGTGGATACTGCTTAGTAGAATGTGTTTATACATATATGAAATCATGCCTGTCTCCATACCTATCTCTCTCTGTTCTTTAACATGAAATGATTGCTCACATATTTTCATGCTCTGCCTGAAGGCTACGTATCCCACTTATTTGCTCCAAAAATGAATCCCACTCAGTATCTTCATTTATTTTCATTGCTTTCCTTCATTCATTCTGTCTGTGGTCCCGATATATATTTCATTTTTATGCCACAGCAACATCAGTAAATCAATGGCTCATTTCTACTCTGAAGATTTTCTATTTTCTAACACAAGAAAGACAAGATACTATAGCTGCTTGTCACCTAGCTATCTTATAATAACTTCAATTTCTAGCAAATGGACAAAGTACATTACTATACCATTTTTCCTTTTTTTTTTGTTTAAATTTGAAATGCCAGATTTAATGCAGTCCATTTTAAAATGCACTACAATAAAGCACTGGTATTTGTTGGAGATTTTTAAAGGATTATTATTTTTAAATATATATATGTTTGAACCATCTTCAAAAATAAGAAAGAATAAATATTACAGAATTCTGTAAATGGATTCTGCTTTTGTTAAAAGACTTTGAGGTTTGTAACAGTACCACAGTGGTAAAGGGATATATTACTGGTGGATAGGGGAAGACCAGCTGATCCTGTCTACTTGGACTTGTGAAAAACAGTTGACATTGCCCTGCAAAATATCCTTGTCTCTAAATTAGAGAGACGTGGCTTAAACCTATGGTACCCAATGGACAGATACTGAATAACAACCTGAAGTAGTAAAATAAAAGTTTGAAATGTCCAAATGCTTGGGGAAATCAATGTTTGATAGTGCAGTTGATGACTCATCATCCACCTCTATCAAAAACTTAAACAATACACAATAGCTGGTGACTTCAGTGATGGGAACAAGATTTAAATGTCAATGACAACAATGTGGGCTGAAGCCTAAATATTGCCATGGCCTAGGGGTACTTTCTGATTAAATCAATAATGAAATAGTTGGTGAGTTTAAAGAAATTCTACAAAATCACCTACCCTCAATGTCTTTTGTGAAAGCAGAATCAAAAAAGAAATTCCTTAAATGTGCTATATAATGAAGTATTGTTGAAGTGAAGAATTTGATGCACCAAATTTTTTTATGTAACAATAAAATGAATTGATTCAGATGTGGGCAGTGGCTTAGGCTGCTTCTTGGGCAGCTTTGAGCTCAGCACATGCACTGTATATTGTCTTTTCTGCAATTAAAATTTCTAAAGAACCATGATGACATGATAAAACCTTTTCAGCCAGATTCATGTTCAAGAAAATGCAACAAGGTGAGGAACACTTACAATGAGTCTTTTTACTACATAAAAAAGCCCTCATAGCTTCCTTCAAGAGTTACTCAAGGACAAATGTTGGATGAAGGGAAAGAGGGATAAAGAAAGAATTCAGCACTATAACTTTCATGCTGTAAAAGAAAATAATGTTAATCTTCTGACACAATTTTCATATAAAGTCTTAGAATAAATGAATAATGCTAGAAAAATCTCTCTATATATTGCCTAACTTTGAAGAAGAAAAATTCAGTTTATTATTTCACTTTTTCTTCAGAGGCAAAAATTACTTCAAAAGAAATTTAATGCAGGACTTTTTTGCTTTTACTAATTTCATAGTAACTTTTTCTCAAAGGTTAAAGCTGCAAAAAATCTTAGTGAAGAACTAATTTCCCAGGGCTTATTATGGCAAATATAATACATATGCAATACATAATGCAGAGTCCAAACCCCCTTTTGTGTATCACATGTGATTCACAATTATTAATAAACTGGTATTGCAACTGGACCTGCGTATATTGCTTAAAATGTAGGAAATATTTGCCTAAGTAACATAACAAGCTTAAGCTATATCTCTTAGCCCACTCTAGCCAAACCAATTGAAGGCATTATACAGCCATTAAAGTAAATTCCTGATTTTACCTTCAATTGAATAACATAGTCATGAGAGCTGGCTACAAGGAAAGTCAGGAGAATATATCAAAAGGAAATCTTGAGGAAATTTCTGCACACAAAACCACTTCTATTTTGTGGTTTGGGTTATTTTCTTCAAGGGTAGAGGATACTGGACTTGGCTGTTTATTTCTAAGATGAAGTAGTTGTGGGTGAGAGGAGGGCAGTGGGTGTTGCCTGTCTTTACTTAAGTAGACTTTTCATGTGGTGCCTTAGAGCATCCTCATTGTGAGCAGCGTGGTACATTGTGGTCTAGACAGGTGATGGGGATCACATCTAGATGGGTGTGGAACAAGCTGGGTCCTTTAGCCAGTCTCAAAGAATAATGCATAGTGATTCATCTGGCTCAAGGCCAGAAACACGTGGAGTTTCTTCAGGATATACAAAAGAACCCATCCTACATAACATCTGTATCAGTCACTCAGAGGAGAAAAGGGTGTACACTTTCATTTGGTTCATGAATGATTTTTCTTCTTTGCACAACCACTGTCCAGTTCAGACCTTCCCATTAAAAGAGAGACACTGGCAAACTGGAGCAAGGTTAGTGAGGGGACCACCAAGCTGGTCAGGGGTGGAGGAATGTGCCATGCTGTAAGAGGCTGTGGGATATGAGCTTGTTCAGCCTTGATGAGGTGCAGTTTAGGGGGACCTAACAGCCGCCTGTGGGGTGGGCATTGAGATGACAAAATCTTCACTGAGTAATGTGTTATGCTGACCTGAGACAGTTGGCATGAACTAGAAAAAGATATTCCATCTGGACACAAAAAATCCCCTTTTCCCTTTGAGAATAGTCAATCAGAGAAGCAGGCTGCCCGAGAGGCTGTGCAGTCTCCATCCTTAGAAGTTTTAAGAACAATCTGGACAAAGCCCTGAACAACTTGGTTTGATCCCTGACCCAACTCTGCTTTGTGCAGAGGCTGGGCAAGATTCCCTCTTGGGATTCCTCCATTTTGAATTCAGTGATTGTTTATTAACAAAGACAATTTTTCTGGGCTGTTCTAGACCAGCAGCCAAACACCTGCACAGCTGCTGGTTCAGGAGTGCCTGGAGCCTGTGCCAGTGATGCTCAGCAACAGCCAAAACATCAGTGTGTTATCAACACTGTTCTAGCCACAAGTCTAAATCACAGCATGATACAAGATCCTGTGAAAAAAGTTATCATTATCCCAGCCAGACTCAGCACAAAACCTGCAAGAAATCACAGCAAAATGCTGAGGCAACCTATAATCTTAGTGTGTATCATAATTATGATCATCCCTGGGCATTGTGTATTTTAAGTTTCTTGCCCAACATATCACTATTATTTCCACTGAATAAAGTCTTATGCAGTGTTTAGGTGTCCTGGAAGTTCATGAGAAAACTTTTGTCACATAAAAGAATCCCTAAAGTCTGGAAGGTATCTTCTGCCAATAAAGGCAGAAGGTCATGGAAGGCAGTCATATAAAAAGCAGTAATTTTACAGTTTAAGAATTACTGCCTTTGATTTCTATATTTTTGACTTAAAAAAAAACCCCTGTTTGTATGCCCAAATTAATAGAAATCTCTGATTTCTACCTCAGAATCATTATCAGTGGAAATGAATTCAAAACTATTGGCTTCATATATTGCCTTAAAAAAAAATTAAAAAATTAGAGTGGATTATTTCCTTACCTTTTTATCTGCTACATTTTCTGATTAAATCACCAGACATACAAATCAGGATTACTCATGAAACCTGCCAATAAAACCAGGACTGAAGTAGAACTAATAAAGCTGGAAAATTTTGCACAGATCAAGTTGTTATAAGCAAACATAATAAGACCTGTAAAATCTTGTAGCACTGAGTAACACATGTTACTGCAGTGGGTGGGATGATTTCTTGCCCAAAAACATTTCTGTTTTGCAAAGAAAATAGCATAAGGATTTGCTCTGGTGACAGATCTATGAGAGGAAATAAAAGGGAAATCTATCAGGGATCCTGTATAAAAGTTTGGCTGGTGAATCTTGCGCTGTTCCGTTGCTGCCCTCCCTGACACAGAAACAGGGACAGCCACCAGAAAACCCACATCAAGGAGATCCAGTATCCAATCCTCTCACCAAGCAGAAGGTGAAAGCTTATAGGTATGGAGTGAACAAAATCAAGTCCATGCTCAGGGCAGCGGGTAAATCCTCTTCTTGTTCATCACATCTTCCCAGATGCATCTGTACTACAGGGACGGGGATCTGGATGGGGAAGCTCAATTGTTGGATGACATTGAGGACAGTTCCTCTGTACCAAAGTTGTTGCCAAAGTCAGGAAAGCCCGTCCCTTGTATCACAACTGTCCCATCCTTCAATATAAACAAGAGAGCCTTGATTCTTCTGAGTACTTCTGACAGTTCAGAGATTTTGGGACTATCTACTGTGCCTTTCTTCATAGTTCACAGAGGATCTAATCTGCTTTTAGAGAAAAAGCCTTATCAGGTACTGAATTGACCATCCAACCACTGTGATGTTTTTTTACAGCATAAAAAAGAGATATAGATTTTAATCCTCAATCCATTCTATTTTGCACTGAGAATTTGATAGCTAGTTACATTTCATTTCACCTCATAGGAACACTTACTATTTGAGAATCTGGCTCTTAACATCCTGAGTAAAATCCCATCGAATTATGGGCAATTTTCACATGATAACAATACAAAATAAGCAGTGAAAAATTGAGAGGATGTGACTGCTGCATTGAAGGCTGGAAGCACGAAGTCCCTGTGTCACTTTTTTCTCACTCAAAGGGTAAGGTTAATCTCTGACCCTGCAAACTGGTCCATCTGGCTGGAAGGCACCGTGCCCTTGCAGAGTCCAGCTGAAATCAATGGGGTCCACATGCTGGGAGCAGCTTGCAGGACAGAGATAATTCTCTCAATTAATAACTGGCTTCCATTGCACAAACATCTGTGTCAGGCTTTCCTGAAGAAGTCCAACACAGCTCCATTATTGTTCTATAATTAAAAGACCTTTTTTTCCAGCTGTAACAATTTGCACAAGTCTCAGAGTAGCACTTTCTGCACAGATCTGCAGAACACAACACTGAGAACTTCTCTAAAATGCTTGGCATATGCATAAAGCATATGGCACAGTTCTGTAATTGTCATATGTAGCAGGAAGCCTGGAAATTTTCAAAGATCAATAACCAAGGAAGAGAATAACTGAAACACTGCACACCCTTTAACAGTCAAATTCTGTGCTACCAGAAAACAAACTGTAATATTAGGAGAAATTAATGTTGATGTCATGTAACAGGAGAGAGAAAAAAATCTTGGGCAATTAATTTTGAGATAACAATTTTTCCTAATTTAAAAAATGCAATCAATAGCATTTTATCCATATCTCCATTTCCCAGCATAGTGATTTTAGGCTATTGTTTCTAGTGTAAGAAAATTGCAATCTATAGAAAATTCCTGTACTGAAACAGGTAATTAAGAATGAACATTATTTGTGTTACTGAAAATGCTTTACAAATCCAAGAAATTTGGAAAAACATATTTTGTTCATATTTAGAATGAATATATGGGCTGTACTAGTGGGAGTTGATTGTCACCTGTGATTCTGATTGTGTTATCATCCAGCAGCCTCAGGGTGGATCAGCTGAGATGGGCAGAGAGCAGATCCCTGAGCCTTCAATTCAAGTGACCCCTTCTGTTCATATCCACCATTATGTTTATGAGATATACAAAAAAACAATCTCTTCCCTGCCCCAGCCTATTTTAAGCTTTTTTTTTTTTTTGGTCTTTGGAGAAGACACTATAATTGAAACTGTTAATATTTTTTGGCATAAAAACCTGAAAGGAATCCCTGGAACTATAGCATCAGAGGAAAGGAGCAGCTCCATCAACAAGTACTGCTTTGCATGACAGTAAAGCTGTGGTATCAGAAAACCAATTAAATGGCACCTCTGTCCCATGCTGACCTCTAAAAGAATTATGCAGCTCTCCTCCATGGGCTCCATGTGTGGCATAAAGGGTTCCATGCAATTTCCCATCACTGACAATAAGGAGGTGGAGAAGAAAGGTGCAAAACCAGCAAAGAACAGAGCTTTTGTTGTCACCATGATAACAGACAAAGAGTTCTTCTTACACCAAGTATCAGCTCTTGCTAAAAGTGCAGTCTGACAATACTGTGGTATCAAGGTGATAAATTGAAGGTCATAAATGAAGGTGAAATATGGGAATAAATCACACAGGACTCCATTTCCTTCATGGTGGAACAAAAGCCCTTCTTTATTCACATAACTCCTTTTTATACAGTTTTACAGCCCTTGTGTGGGACTCCAATTGGTTAGTAATTTTCTTGCCAAT
This sequence comes from Zonotrichia leucophrys gambelii, assembly GCF_028769735.1. Classification (NCBI taxonomy): domain Eukaryota; kingdom Metazoa; phylum Chordata; class Aves; order Passeriformes; family Passerellidae; genus Zonotrichia; species Zonotrichia leucophrys. The sequence continues at coordinate 104,036,843 of NC_088169.1, forward strand.
TACTTTATTGGTTAGCAACAAGTTGTTATTCTCTATTGATTGGTCACTCAAACTCTTGGCGTGTACTTGCAGGCAAGTTGTTTGTTAAAGGTAGTTTTCTTTTTTCTATCTAACAGTGCAAAAACAGTTTATGCAGGTGCAAGTTATTTTTTTACCCAGGAATAGATTGTTATACTATAAGGAATTGCTCACACCAGGATTGCTTTCACTTGAGAACTTGCAAAATGCTAGCTTTGACAAGACCAGCCACTGATTCCAGGAGAGCAGGCTTGATTTTATGAAGCCTTTCTTCATGATTTTTCTACCTTCCTGCAAGAGTGAATAAATAGTGACTTGTTGATAAAATGACTGATAATTGCTACAGAGAAATATAGTGATGCACAAGATTTGGTAGGAGTCCTGGTATTAAGAACTGGTATTATGTGCTATAGTGACTACTACCACTTGGAAAAGATTTATTGCAATCATACAAGTTAATTCTACATAAATGCTGTCTCCACAGAAATTAGGACAGCAAATCAAATGGTAAACTGTGTGATAGTAAATGTTATTATGCCACAGGATGTACTTGGATCTTGAATTCCTGTGAGTAATTTTGCTTTTTGGTGTCCCCAAGAAGTATGTGGTGTTCCTGTGGATCAAACTAAGTTGGAGCTGTCCTACAATGTCCTACCTGCTAGCTGCAATGAACTCAGCAGCTCCTAAAAGGGAATGGACACCTTCTTGGAGGCTACAGGAACACTCAGTACAGCCATAATCTGCTCTACTCACTTGTAAAATACCTTTATGACTGTAACAAGGGACAAAGCACTTACCTAGAGCATTTATGGATATCTTAACTGTTACATTATATTGCCAGAAAAGTGTTCCAGGTTCTAAGTGGAACATCATGAGTAAGAGAATTTATGAATGGAAAAATCTCATCTGCTGATCCAGGAGTACAAATCTAATCACGTATTATTTAATAACAAATGGGTTTATTAACATGCAGGCAGAAGTTACTCTTTATATCTAGAAGTCACTTTAAAATTAATATCTTCTATTACAATTCAAACTGACCTCATGAAATGGTTTCTCTAGTGCTTTTTTTCAAGACTGTAATGACAGCATAACTACATATTGACCAAAAGCAATTTGCTGCTATTTAGGCATAAATTGCAAATTGTACTTGTTTGATAAGTCAAGAAATTGCTTTCTTCAGTCATATTTCTTCAGACAAGGTAAATAATGAAATCTTTAAACTCTACACTCATTTTCACATTCAGTTCTAAACATTTTTTTCCCACTATGCTGTCTCTCAATTTTGACTCAAGAAAATGGTTCAAACCCTCCAAATTCTCATCATGCTTATTCTAAGAAGTTTTTTCAGATGTAAGAGATCATATTCAGTACTGGTAATCTTACTCCATGTAATTACCATCAGCAAAAGTGGGCTTGGCACTGAAATTTACTATATTCTGTCTTAGGCATTTTTTTCAGAACTCCTGCTTTATTACTGTCTGCTCTCTACCCTCCACAATTCTGTTCTGTGGATTTTCCAAGCTGGTAATTGTATGTTCCACTAGTTTCCACAAGACCTCATTCTAAACCTATTCTATTCAAGCATCCCTTCTGTTTTTAATGGATTTAAACTATACAGCTGAAATTATTAGAACTTCACGAAATGCTGGACTTGTGTCTTCACATTTTTTGACACAAATAATTTTTAAACATGAGGTAGTTTCAAGTAAGTATTGCAGAAAGAAGGGAATTTCAGGTCATTAAAACTTGAACAGAAAATTTTGTATAATATTTATCATCTTAGAAACAGAAACAGTGATTTATATGACTAATCTTAGAAAAAAAAATCATTTGATATCCTGAATCCACAAGGAAGCAGCAGTAAGTGACACTGTAGAAGAAACTAATGACATGCTTCTTCCTGAGTCAGTATTGTCTCAGCGCATTGGCATGGGGTTAGAAGAATTCTGCTGCTAGGATAATAAGAAATACAGAAAATAAGGGTGTACTTAATTGCTAACCTTAACAAAGTAATTTACTAAATGCAGAGAATTAGAGGCCAAAGCTAAAGATTTGGCATTTTTTCTCTAATTAAATTTATTGCACAGATTAGCACCTTTAAGTCATTGCAAAATCTGTTTTGCTTCATGAAATGCCTTAACCCAAAATTTCAGTAGTAACATGAGGGCACATTCTAAAGCAAAGCCAATCCCATATCACAGATGCCATGGATGCGTCCATCAACTGTGCAGGAATGTGTGTAGCTACACCTCAGCTAAAGTGTCATTTAATGAATTTCCCTATCTTTACCCTCTTTCAAGGCTCAGTCATGCGCACGTGCTATGAAACACACACACATTTTCTGTGTTTGAGAAGAAATGAGATTAATTGCAGGAACTGATTTTTTATCAACATGACGGCATTGTATAGCATATAAGAACACCTGTGGCTTCTTTATGTGAAAATATGAATATTGTTAACAGAAAAACATGCTTTGCTCTAAAGCACTTTCTCCTTTCTTGTACTTGTCAAAAAGGATTATCTATACCTGTTAAACACCAAACAGAAAACTTGTAACCATGCATAAAAATGTGATTTCTAACAATACTTTGATAAAATAAACAAATAGATATTTCACCTCCTCACAAACTAAAACATAAATTTGATTTGCCTCCTTCCAGGTTAGCATACATATTCTGTAATGCAATTATGGCACAATTCCTGCCTGGAAAAGACTGATATAAATTCAGCATTCAATACTGTATTTGTGATAGAGTCAGCTATTATATATGATAAATTCATATAGTAGGCTCTCAACATTAGCAGTAGTAATGAACGTTCCAAAAATGTCATTATATTCATTTATAACACACTTTTGCACTGACATCTTCCATAATTAATAAAAGGATTTGCAGTTCCAATATGATTCTCAGTGTTTAATCCTGTACATGGCAAGTCATTGTTTACCCTGCAGATACTTGTACACCATGCAAGAAGAGGGGAAATTTTTCCTTCATCCCTTGAAACAAGTAGAAAAAGAACAATTTTCTTATTGACTAAAATGCAAAATGATGCTATAAACCTATAATTAGTTTGATGTTAGCCAACTAGAAACCAAATCCTTCCTATATTGCCATATCTCTTGAAGCAAGTTTATAGTCAGTTTTACAAAACAGTTTTCTCAACTCATTACCTTTCTTTTTGAGATTCTTTTTCAAGCAGACAGACCTTAACAACCTGATGAAAGTGAGGAAAATATGTGATTGGGTTGTACACATTTTAGCACCACCATTCTCTCAAAGAAAAGGTGGAACCCAGCTGTTTATAAAGGGCTCTGATAGAGAATAATATTTAAGACTAAAAGCAATAGCCATGAGGCAAGCAGCTGAGTGTTGTTCGGTGTCCATTGCTGAGAGATTTACCACTTTCTGGTGTCCTACAAGTTATGTTCTGGCTCTCCTCTGACATACAAAAATTTATTTTACTTTGGAGTGTATAATAGTAATAACGTTGGTATAATACGCCTTTTGTAGATGTTGTCTTTTGACTGAAAATTTGGAAAAATACAGAATATTTCAAATGAAGGAAAAAGGATTATGAATCATTAACTGCAAAGTTGTTTTTTTCCTTTCCCAGTGCTTTTCACACTTGTATTTTCTTACTTAATATTTTTCCTACTTGTTTTAAAACATCTTTTCTCTACCTTTTTTCCTATACCAATTCAGTCCATTTCCAAACTTATTCTACCTATCTATCATTTGTAGATTTGATTTTCTGTCTTTCATTTTGGTTTGGTTGGGAAGGGACCTTAAAGATTGTTTAATTCCAACCCTCCCTGCTTTGAAAATGGGCATCTCCCACCAGACCAGGATGCTCAAAGCCCCATCCCACCTGACCTCCAATGGCTTGGCATCCACAAGTTATTTGGGCAGCCTGTTCCAGTGTCTCATCACCCTCAGATTACTTTCTTCCTTTTATCTATTCCAATCTAAATTTACACTTTTTTTTGGTATGCCCAACACAGATTGTCACTTCATACCAATAGTTGCATTTGTTTAAGATGAGTATAATTAGAGTATAACTCTGAAAAAGGACAAAGGTGTAAATAAAACAAAATAAATTTTTGCAGAAATCAAAGCCCAGCAAGGGCTTCCTTCTGTGGCCACTTTTCTACCAACACTTCTTCCTCCAGCACCACTTTTACTTTAGCCTTAGTACAGTCTACTTTAGTAAGTGTATGTGGACACCAAATAAAGACAGATATTATCAGCATGTCATCTAACAGAATTATTAAAAGGAAAAATATGCTGTCTGACTCTGCTTTCATTTTGCAACTATTTATTTTAAGAGGCTCCTTCAAAGATTGATTATATACAAAACTCATTAATTCTATGACAATATGTACAAAGCAGACAGGTCAGCAAAAACTAGGGTACATTCTTAGATTTACCCTATCAAGAAATACTATAAAAAACAATGACTTAACTATTAAAGCCTTATTGCATTAGGCATATGAAAGGATATGTATGCTGCTGAACCTTTTTTTCTGTTCTAGCAGTCTGCCATGTGACAATATTTTCATAGCTACTGGTAGATGGGGATAAATTGGTGTTCCCAGTTTAAATGGTTCCATTATAAATCCTATTTTACAAGAGAGTTAACTATGGCAGGCCACTTCATAAGCACCAGGCTGAACCTATGGGCCGTACTCATTTCAGCTACACAGCATGTAACTCATGTTCCCATTTGCTTTGAATAATAAAGCTACATGATCCAGCTCTCCATTAGAGAACACAAGCATGGGAGTCTCCCATCCAGATAATTATGTGCAGCACAAATTGCATTCCATTAGCTTGTTGGCTGGCTGATCACAGAGAGAGGGGTGTATTCAGCCAGAAAGGGTAGGAGCAGCCCAAATGAACTGCTTGAAAATATTCAAAGTACAGCCAAGGCACCCATACTGGCATTTTAAAGGGAGCACCTTATGGTGCAAAACCACAAATTTTGTCCACAAGTAACTTATTTCACTTCCCTAGTACTTTTAAAGGTGTTTGTAACTGAAGTTAAAGGAAATTTCTTGTGACTGGATTCAAACCTGTCAGGAGGTTGCAGACACCCAGAAGTGGGAACAGAGTGTAAACCAGGGAATGGGTGGGAGCTCTCAAACCAGTGTTTCTTTACTCAGTCATTATTCTGAGATGCAAAAAACTATTATTTCTTCAAGCACTTGTGATGAAGCTGAGCATCTTGTTTAGTTTCCTCTCTGCATTACAGCAGCATTACAAACATCATTGATGCACATAAACATTATGACAGTTACTATAGAATCTTTTAGCCTCCAGTTAATTTCAAATTGGAGAGGAAAAAGAAAGTTGGGAGAGTCCCACAGGACAAATTTTGGAGGGAGAACATTTGTGAGGAAACTTCAGTTAACCACCATTTAAGCCACATCCTGCAGGGAAGGAAGGGTACAGTGTGTTTTACTTGGTATGGACATTTCCGTTTGTAATGATTATAAACATTATAATAATCTCAAGAATATCTCTTACTGAAAACTGAGCTGTTCTTTATCATCCACTTTAGCTCAGGAAAGTCAATATACACTCTCCACCTACAATCTTTACTTCACTTAGGTATTATTACATGATCTAAGAAGGACTCAACATTTCATTCCTTCATTACAAGGTTACTGAGCTTTGAAATAGGGGCAGGTAAACACCATTTCTCTAATAAGTCTGTGACTACAGACAGTATTTAGGCATAAGCAAAATGTGTATAATATGGAATGCAACCATCTGCAACCTCTTCCAAATGAACACAAATCTCACCAAAAACAGCACTTCTGATACAGCCATCACACCTCTTATGTGCAAACTGGCTCCAAATCCACAAAACAACAGTGCCTGTTTAAACTCAATGACACAAATAAAGGGCTTGGACACCATGTGAGCACTCTGGAACAATGATGAGATACTGCACAGTGGAAATTATGGAATATATATAATTTTATAGGTGCAACAAAGGGATACAAAAATGAGGACAGTAAAGTAAGTAATGAAAATACAGTTTTGGGAGACAAGGAGTAAGGATCACTTGTAATGATCATGGAAATAATTACCACATCAACAAAGACATATTTTCATTAATATTTAATTCTTTAAGGATGAAAACTATGTAAAATGATATCGTGCCTCAAGCCTAAAATATTTTCCATTTGTCATTTGAGAGCATTCTTCCCCTTCCGTGAAAATTTCTTTTATGTGTCACAGCAATACTACAGGTAATGGCTTCTCTATGAATTCCTCTTGATTCCTTTTTTTCCAGCTGACTTAATTTACTTCCCTGTGTATTATATGACATCTGCTAGAGACAAAAATATCTGAATGTAAACATTATACGTGCTCAGATTACAACCTTTGTTGCACCGTATTTAAGAGGATTTCTAAATTCAGAAAGTGTTGATGAAGAGGGGAGTATTTTACAATTGCATGGAATGCAGAAGTCTAAAAGTCTGAATTATGGGCCAACCAAATGTCATTAAATGGCTGGTATCTTAGAATTTAAATAAAATAGACCAAAAAATAGTCTCATAATTAAAGGTAAACAAAAACTTTGTGAAGCTTTAAATTGGTGTTTTAAATGGTTGTTTTGATTCGGAGTTTTTTGGTAGGAAGCTGTATTAATTGCAGTCAGAAACCCCAGATATTCAGAAAACCAAAATGTTTAGCCAGACAAAAGCAAATATTACAACTAGTAAGATGGGCTTATGGCCTCAAATCAGCAGAAGTTTCATTGAGGCTTTTCTAGAGCAGAAACCAGGCTTGATAACTGTAAGTGGAATTTTGAGTGAAACAAATACTTACTGGAAGCAGCCTTTCCAAGGGGAAATGCATCACTATAAAAATAAGGAGGATTTTTAAAATATATATTTTTATTACTGTTGTTGTTATTTATTTTATTATTACTATTAAATAGTTTGAAGGTCTAGTTGGCTGTTATATGGAAGTATGTATTTGTTTTTCTTTGGCAATATTCTGCTAACTCATGTGATATAGTTTGTTAGTATACAGGGGTAGTTCATGTAACACTTATTTTAATTTCATTTTCCTTGGTTTTTGTTCCAGTTTGTTCTATGATTTTTACTTGACCTTGCAGTATTTATGAACCCCAAAATTTAACACAAGCTCTATTGTCCCAAACCAAGGGATGGTGTAAGAATTTTCCTTCCCAAGAACATATTTCTAATGATATTTTGAGTTTTCTTCTTATATAGCTTGAAAAATTATAAAAACTTGAGTAGGCTTTTATCTTAATACTGGCATTATGATCATCGTTGTAATCCCAGCAATTCTTAGAATGACTCCATGTGATGTTTGAAGGGTGAAATCCTGGATCCACATAAAGTCTTTCAAATTCGCTTTTTTCAACATGGCAATATTTCTTTAAAAATTCTGATTAATTAGACTCTTCTCTGCAGTTAATCCAACTTTTGCTACAACAGTTTTATTGAAGATGAACTTTATTTGCAAGACACAAGGAGATGGCAAAGGAGACGTAGATTCTTATATTTAATTTCACTATCCATATAACAATAGAGACAGCCATGAATGCAGGTTTAACAAAAAGGAAATGTAATTAATTCCAATATGTAGCTGATAATGAGAAAAAAATAAGAAAAAAAGAAACAAAGAAAGAGATTGCATTTTCCTCGACAGAAGTCTTGTATTTATTACATATTAGATAATGATGCTTGGTGTAACAAGAAATCAATGATAGTGAAATGTTCCTTTTTCCTTTACATAATCTTTTAAAAAATAAATTCCAGAATTTGGCGGAGGGAAGCTGGAGGAAGAAAGATAGTGCAATTTAAATAATGGTATACTCCATAATTGTAAATTAGATTATAAATTACAAAAAACTTGGATAAAACATAAAAATCCAAATGAACCAACCAACCAAACAAAAACATCCAGAAGCATTTGCCTGGGAAATAGGGAAAGGATAATTGAAATCATAGCAAAAACCAGGATCCTCAGGGCAGTGGCCACAGCACCCAGCCTGACAGAATTCAAGAAGTGTTGGGACAATGCATCAGGCACATGATGTCACTCTTGGGGATGGTCCTGTGCAGGGCCAGGAGCTGTTCACAGTGATCCTTGTGGGTCTCTTCCAACTCAGAATATTCTATGGTTCTGTGATTCTGCCATAAATGTTTGGAAAAGTCTTCATTTGAAAACAGAGTTTTGGTAAAAATCAGCATGCTTAAAAGGAAACTGTCAATTAGACAGTGTGTTGGAGAAAAAGCCAAAGCAAAATATTTCAGATTTATCGTTTCATCTACATAAGAGAAGAACTATTTGGTTTTGTGACATTGCTCTGTTCATCTTGTTCTGAATATTAAAGTATTATTTTCTTTTTTTTTATATCAGTGATTTGGGTCTCAATATAAACAGGGTATATAAATTGCCAGACCTCCACATTCTGGCAGAATGTAGAGGAGGAAAAAGTGCTTTGCCTTTCATTGTATCTTGCCTTTCTTTTTCCAGGTCAGATTTTTCTTATTTAATTTTAGCTGCCCAAAGGAAGGTGTTCAGGCTGTGCCTATCTTCTGCAGTCAACAGGCTCTCCAAAAATAATCATTCCAGTTATTTTAAGGCTGGTTAAAACATCCTTCTTTCTCTGAGATTATATTTTTAGTGCCGTGGAGTTGTGCCTACCTTGCAATTTGCCTTTTTGGATCAATACAAATCCCTTGTGCCACAATTCCAAACAATACCACACTGTTTGGGCACATTGTCTTCAAACTATCTCTATGAATTCTAACTTTCTTAGCCCTTGAGAAGACAAGGAAGATCATTTAAAAGGATAATTCCTTATGTACACAGTAACTTATTTTAATCACAAAAAAAAGAATTACTGATCCAGGAAACACAGTATATTAAAAACTTCTGACATTATGCTTTTGGTTTGATCCTCTACTTTCCACGAGTACCTGATTTGGTGTTTAGAGGCATTTGATCTTCTTTTCATGTGTTTTTCTTTTTTTCTTCTTCTATATTTCTTTCTTTTAAGCAAGCATTTATTTTGTCTGGGCTAATCTCCAGTTTCTGAAATGTACTAGATTCTATCCAAATAGGATGGACACCTGAGAACAGGAGACCAATATTTCATAGAAAGGTAGGAGACTTTCAATGCTGGAGACCCATGGTCACTCTGCATTTATACGACATTACTGTGAAAGGACCAGTGCACTGTTTTGCAGCATTGTTTTAGAGAACTAGGATAATATAACATAATAGCCTAATTCAGGGTAATCACCTAGAAATCCTTCCTCTTTAGAGCCTCACCAATAAAGAATCACTTTTCCTCTGGCCTACCACACATGCCAAAGTTGTGCATTGGTTTAGAAGTTTAGAAGTGAATTTCAGTGCGGAATAGAATTGCCTGTCCTCTAACAAGAATTCTAGAAGTAAAAGCCATAAAATCTGAGAGCTTGACTTCACATTTGGGAGTTCTCATCCAGTTTCTGCCCATATCTGAGGAAGTAAACTTGTTTTCCACAGATAGAGTCACTTGAGAGACTTTTGATTGCTTTCGTTTTTATACAATATTTTTGTTGCCGTATTGAAGCTGTTAGATATTTGCTTGGCTTCACATTCAGAGGTCTGACACTTTATATTTTGTGGAAGAAAGGAAACTATAGGATGTCAGAGGAAAAGGAAATTTCTAGAAGTTTGAGGTTTTGTTGAGTTGTCAGTTTCCCAAAGGTAGAAGTTCTGATTTAGAGAGTTCAAGAGATAGGAACTATTTTGAACCAGCCTGTAAAATTTATAAAGAATATATGTCTGATCTGTTCTGATTCAACCTTTTTGCTGTCTCTAATAAATACATAAATGAAATGGAAATATATAAATATATTTTTCATCAGAGCAACTGAGGTGATATGGGTGAATTCATTCCTGTCTAGATAAATGGAAATTCTAAACCTTCAAATTTCAGAGATAAATTAAGTTGCAGAGAGACTAAAACAGCCATTTCTGTTTCCTATTCATACAATATTAATTGAAAATTCTATTCACACAATAACCCCCAAACAGTTACAAGTAGATCTATAATCAGTAAAATGCTACATTTTAAAACAATGGTGACAGAGATCAAATGCAATAGAAAAGGCTTCTCTTTCAAGGCTTGGTGTAGTTGTTTTGTTTATACCCCAAAATCCTCTAGAGAAGGTTTTGGGTTAAAGTTTAAATTGCTAAGTAAAGTCAAGCCTATCTCTGTGCAAGGACCTGGGTATGCTGCAGTTTTCTTGCTGGAGACAAAAAAATAACACAAACTCAAAGTTATTTCACAGTACTTTTTTATTACTGGCAAGAGTAAACAACAAATTTAATCTATTATGGTAAATTCTGAAATGCCTGTATTATATTTATGTATGTGGTAAGAATCTCTTGGAGATAAGTACAGTTATTTAACAGTTTTCTTCAAAAAAAACTACAATTGAGACTACAATTGACACAATCTAGAGCAAATGCAAGTCAATCTTTTGTAATGTCACCACTCAAACCTGCAAAGAAAATAATATCTCCATAAACAGTGGGGATAAACCTTATTTGTCTGGTATCATTCAGGTTGGAGTGGGACCAAAAGAGATGTAAAAATTGGCCTATTTGAGGCTAGACCAGAGTTTTGAAGGAGCAGGAAGAGCCTGCCAAGTTGGTGTATGCACAACACTGATGAACAGGAAAAAATTGCACAGGGAGAAAGACAAAAGGGCAGCAAGGGGTTCTGCAGCATTTGCTTTGATGATTTTTCTTTTCTGTCAGATAGATGAAGCAAGCATGAAGAATCTACAGAGGTGCAACCAAAAAATATATTTTTAATTTGTACTCCAAAATACTTTGTGCCTTTGAGCATTCTATAAATAATGCTTTGTTTTGAAATGCTGCTTCAATGTCAGAAAAAAAGGCAAATTTTTACTCTGCTGCATCAGAGGAAATATGAGATATGAGGTAACTTTAATTCAAATACATTTACCTTATGGAAAACCATTTTGAACCATTCAAGATTAGATAAAACCACATTTAAAATAATAGCAGCTGTTCCTGAGTAAATTTTCCCTGGATATTTTCTCTGAGATAGCTGCAAAGATAAAGCAAGCCTATTTGATGGGATTTCAGTTCATCAGAAAACCAAAATAAACTCGTATTTGTGCTCCTTTTATGTCATTAGGCTTTGCTGTATGAAGATTGTTTTTACTCTCTTAGGGCCTGTTCTGGATTAGTCTTCAGCTGCAAGTCTTTACCACAAACTTTGACTTCGATTTATGCTTGAAATTCAAAAAAAAAAAACCAAAATCAAAAATCCAAAAAGACCCCAAATAAACAAACCAGAACCAGCATAATCCCCACCCAAAAAAAAAAAACCAAAAAAAACCCCCCAAAAAAACCAAAAAGAACACCAACAACCCTGTTCCACAACCAGATTTGATCTGCTTTTGATCTGAATCATAACTGTTGGCCTTTCAGGCATTGCAGTGACCTTTAGACCATTCCTTCCTCTGGGATTGCGGCCTCTTCCTTCCCTCATCCTCCCTCACCTGCTCAGAGCAGAAGGTCTGCTCCTCCTGTTGCCTCTTTCCCCACTGGCTACATCAGCTATGTTGGCTCTGGTATCCCTGATGAACCAGAAGCACCAAGAGGGACATTGGAAGAGTAGGCTGAGTACAAGAGGAAACAGGGATTATTTGTGTAATAAACAAGTGTTATTTGTATGAAGCAGAGCGACACAGAGTCCCCAGGCAGGTGCAAAGGAGAGCTGCTTTACTGCAAAAACCAAATTTTTTAAGCAGCTAGGTCTTTCTCAGTTACATAGGTTTAAATCACAACAAACCTAATCCAATCAACCACCATACACCACGCTGTGAACACAAAATGGTTCTAGAACTTGTTTATCTACCTCTAATTCAGCTGAGTCACTTTCCCAAAGTCCTTTTCTACTTAGCCAAAATAACAGGTCTGAGCTATGGCTTTACAAGGCCTTCCCTTTGTAAGGTTTTATCCATATGCAACAGTTAGTAGCTTTAAATGTATAATGATTTTTAAAGTTCTTAATATGTTTCCTGTATCAATTTTATGAGTATTGTTATTATTGTAAGTTAGGTAATAGTTTGACTATTAGACTGTAAAAGCAGTCATTGGGTTAAAACAAAACTGTAATTTCACATATATATATATATATATATAATTTTTTCTCTTTAGGCCATAACAATATTTCCATCTGTTTTCTTAAGTCAGTTCTCCTGACACCAAGGATTCTAACACGTTTACTCTTACAAATTCAATCTCACAGATTTTTTTATGAAAAACCTCCACAAATTTTATTTGGGTAAGAGTTAACTTTGCTTATTCATTTAGTTTCTTCTGTTGTTATTATCAAATAAGAGGCTGAAGAATTGTAACAAAAAGTCAAGGTCCAGAGCACAGATTGGTGTTAAATATTTGGCAATACAAACCAAATTATCAGACAGAGGTTTGAACTAACAGTCAAAAACTTCTGCTTCTGAATAAGGAAAATTTTGAGATGCTGCCAGTGTATCACAGAGACAAATGTAGCCAGATCCATGACCATCCTGGAAAAGCCCACTTATTCATCAATGCTAATAAAGTGATTTTCTTCTCTTCAGGAAAATTCAGCAATCCCAACCATGTTGTGTGATGTTGTTCACGAGGGTTTTTGGACTGGGGAAGAGACGAGGATCTGACTCCATGTTTCAGAAGGCCTGATTTATTATTTTATTATATATATTACATTAAAACTACGTTAAAAGAATAGAAGAAAGGATTTCATCAGAAGGCTTGCTAGGAATAGAATAAGAAGGAATGATAACAAAGGTTTGTGGCTCGGCTCTCCATCCGAGCCAGCTGGGCTGTGGTTGGTCATTAATTATGAACATCCAAGATGAGCCAATCACAGATGCACCTGTTGCATTCCATAGCAGCAGATAATCAATGTTTGCATTTTGTTCCTGAGGCCTCTCAGCTTCTCAGGAGGAAAAATCCTAAGGAAAGGATTTTTCATAAAAGATATCTGCCACAGTGTTGATATGTCATCTCTACATCAGCAGGCAGATGACCAACCACGTCCTGGAAATCATGGCCTCAGCACACCTTACAGACAAACACCATAAACAAGGACATCCTCCCTGCCTTTTCCCTTTACCTATGCATGATGTCAAATACAATGGCATGTGCCTTTGGGCTTTGTCCCCTCCCAATTACTTGTCCATTCCCAGACAACTCTGGGATCAGAGTGGGTAAAAAGGAAAGTCTTGGCACTGCTCAGCAGGTAGCAGAAATCATAAAATAGTAGAGTGGTTTGTGTTGGAAGGGACCTTAAAGATCATTAATTCCTTTAGAATGTTGATCTTGTTCCTTTACCAACTTCCATGATCCCAGCTTGCTCAGAGCTCCATCCGACCTGGCCTTGAACACTTCCAGGATGGGACACCCACAGCATCTCTAGATAACCTCTGCCAGGGCCTCACCACCCTCAATTAGTAAAGAATTTCTTACTAATATCTGATATAAACCTTCTCTCTCTCAGTTTGAAGCCATTCCCCCTTGTCCTGTCACTCAAGGCTCCCCTGTAAAAAGTCCATCTCCATCTTTCTTGTGGGCTCCCTTCAGGTAATGGAAGGCCACACTTAGTGCTCCCAAAGCCTAGAGTTTTAGCAAGTTAGTAAGACTGCTTTAGCCACAAATATGAACCACTCCCCCCCCCAACACAATGATGTGAAAGAAGTTAATTCCAACCCAGACAGAACCAACACACAACATCAGGTTTCAAAAGAAAATAAATGGTGCATTGCTAACAACTCCCCATGACAATCCTGGATGCATAAAAACCTGAGAATGTCAATTGGTTTCCTCATTCAGGCCATTGGTCTTTCACACCAAGCAATAATGTTCTGGTACCATATAAATCCCTGGTAGTATCAAATGCAGACTTTAAAGTTTCCACTGCTTTTCTGTGATAAGGCAAATGTTTAAGCTACTCACATACACTGCAAGAATTATAATGAGGAAACCTGCTTGGAAAAGCTTATATCCTCCTCAAAGTCTTTAATGAGGATAGTGGCTTTATAGTGATCATGGCTTCTGGTAATGCAATTTCTCTAAATGCTTGAAAGTATCTTGCACGCTAAGCTTATTAACTTTTATATAAGTTTTATTTTGATGTTTAGTTTTATTGCAATTTCACCAATGGACTGTACAGCATTTAAGTATGCTGAAGCCTGATGTTCTGTCCTTTACAACTTCTAAAAAATTGATTTTGTGTCCCTGAAACATTCAAAGTACCAGATAAGTAATTACATAATGTGTACATCAAGAAATATGGACAGATTTCAGAAATGGTCTTCAAACAAACCCAAGCCTGCCTGAGAATTTAGTACTGCAATTACATTTATTTAGCTACAAAGAACTTAACAGAACTAGACTTTGTTGTTGCTGTTTTGGGGGGGTTTGGGGCTGTTTTGAAGTTGTGCTTTCTCAAACACATACCAATTTTCATTGAAGTGGAAAGCATTCCTAAGTGACTTGTGAGATGGACAGACTTTCTCTGCCTTCCAGCCGTGTAAAATGGTCTAGCACTAAACTGTGGAAGCAGTGTGTGCTTATCTGAAGAATTCCCTGTATCTCATCCTTAGGTACCTCATCAGCACTCACTCCATTGCTCATGCCCCACAGGCAGAGGAGAATAACCACAAGCCTTTTCTACTAATTTTTTTATCCAAAGGCAATAGGTTTTATTATAGAATAATTTTTAAAAGCTTCTGAAATCACCACAAAATACAGATTTCTATAAACCTAATTGCTCAGAAACACTGATCATCTCAAATAAAATTGCAACCTCTTTTCCTCATTCACCAGCCTTAGTTGCTTAAAGACATAGCATCAAAATACTTCCAATTGTATTATATACTAGATAATGATATAAGTATTGCCCTTAAGAATAGAAATGAGAAAATGGATTCAAAAGTTCTGAGAGATATATTGGTTTTTGTCCACTGTAAAATGTCTTCAAATTAGAGCACAAAAACTTAAAGATAATACAGGATTTTATTGAAACCTAGGGTAAAGATGATAAAAACAGAAGTAGTACTTCTGGATGTTTGAAAATATCTGACAATAGATGCAATTGTGTTTTGTATAAATCATATTTTGAGGAAGTTGTAATCAGAAAATTCTGCAGTTAAAAAGGGGGAAAATTAACCATAAATGTATAGAAAGTTATGTGTACTAACTGCCGGAATCTCTGGTTATTTAATGCCATTTATTAAAATAAAAGAAAAAAAATATTTCAAAAGTGAAAATAAAGAGAAGAAAGGAAGCCTTATCTTCATGAATCAAACCTGTAATCAGTGGACAAGACAACTATGGAAAAAACCCTCAGGATATTCCATGCCACAATAAAAGGAAGAGCATCCTGGCAGGGATTCTGCAGCTCAGAAATGCCTAATCAAACACAGAGGTTTCTGTGCTGGTTGTAGTCGACTGTGTAATTGAATACACATTTAAGGGAGAAACCAATTACCCTTTATGATCCCTCTTCCTGCTCTCCCCATGAAGTTTAAAGCTGAACACGTTGATCCAGTTGCTGGAAAGGCTTCCAGCACAAGCTCTTGCTGTCAGTTCATGGCTGAGCAGGAGGTTGTAGGGCATTCATTTCCCACTCTCCTGAAAACTGGAGAACTCAAGGATGCCTGTAACAAAAGAACAAATCCATAAAAATAGGAATTTTACTCTACATATCAAATGAAAAACCAGGATTCTCCCCGACACTTCAGAATACATATATGGAAAGGTAAATATATAGGTTGAGTTGGATTTTGAAAAATCAGGAGCTAATTCTTAAGAATTTTATTATGTGTGGTATTCCATGCAAATATTGTATTGTGGATAATGCAAATGTTTTTATCATCACTTTTAAAAAGGTTTTATATTTATGGAAACATATTTGTGTATTTCATCAGGATTACTTGTGACTAGTAATTTTTTAAAAATTTGAAGAAGAGATACCCAACATCAGGAGCTTTATCAAGGGCCCAGTGGCAATAATGAGATGAAGCAGGTTCAGGAGTGTGCAGCTTGGTTGGACTCATGACAGTAATGGGAATAGATTATATGGAAGAGGGAACTGATTGCTTTGAACCAATTTTGATAATGTAACAATGTCCTAACTAAAAGATATTAATACAAGCAAATAACTTTATATGCATCTATCTTCTCACAGATCAATATTTTTTCCCCAGTCAAATGCTCCAGGATCCTGTAATATGATGGTTGTTATTAGACTATTTGAATAAAATGTTTGTTGCCAGGTAACTGCAGCTTGGAGGCCACTCAGTGAGAGCTGGCATTGGGAACTGGAACCACCAAAAGTGCAGGCACAAAAGATATCTGATGTTTTGAAAGTCTAAGTACAGAACGACACCACTGTTCCCATGGTTGTAAACAGCAATCAGTAAAAGTTTATTCATCATTAAAGCTCACTACTAATCACTGTGGGAATGTAACCTTGACAGCTTAGTAGAATAATATTTAGAGCACTAATTTTATGTGCATAGAAATGTGTGTGATAAACATGGGTGAAGGTATCTGTGTGTCATAGACAAGACCATGATGAAAACAAAGAGCTGCTGTTTAAATAGGATTGTGACCACTGTTCAGATCTCCAGATATCCTGAACTGTATGCACATGTACTTGCATTATATTGTTGTTAAAAAGAAATATTAATTTCTTTTCTTTGACCCAGTGGTCAATGCATTTGTCCTGGCACCCCACCCTAGAAGCTTGATTATAATCTAGATGCAAGATATGAATATAAACAGATATGAATAGATACTTAAATCATCATAATATAAATTATAATGCCAGATTATACAATTTTATATGTGTGTGTATGTGTATATCTGTGTGTGTGTGTGTGTGTATGTAAAATGGTTTCACTTTTATACATAATCTATGCATGTATAGATGCCACAGGTTTCCAAGCTAGGGTAGAGGAAAAGAAGGAAGGAGAATACCAGGACAGTAATCATTGACTCCATCCCATTGGGCACACAAGGTTTCAGTGAAATTCTGTATTAATTCTTTTTCCTCAAATCAGTTTTTTTAACTCTTTCCAGCCTGAAATTTCTCTCAGTTCTTTCCAAGAGCTCTAAGAAGGAGGCACGGTCTGCTATATCAGTGTGAATGACCTGGAAAGTGTTCAAGCTTTGGCTGCAGCTGATTCTGTATTTTCAATTTTCCACAGCTGACTCAGGGAGAGGATAACTTATTCCTCACCCAAAAAAAGTCTGCTTTTGCTGCAGCATCCTCACAGGTGTGATTCAGCACTTTTTCCCTACAGAGCTCAGACTCTCCTCTCAGGGTAGGGTGTCCACGAGGCCATTTGGAGAGGAGGATGCACAGTCTGTAGACACCAAGTTAGGGGTGAGACTGTAGGCAGCTGCTTCTGGTGGCATTTGAAGCACTGAGGAATCAGAAGGATTTTGTCTCAAGATGAAACTCACCACTTAAACAATGGGAGGGAAAAGGAATAGATGGAGCAGCAGAAAGACTGATATCCAGAAATGTTTAGTACAGGGATTCTCACAAAGATTTGGATGAAAGATGAACCATCCAGGCAGTACCAGCAACCAGGAAAAGTGACGTTCCCAAAGCACAGAAAGGAAGTAGTAGACAAGGACTGTAAAATATCTGGCCTGCTGTGGGAATCCACAACATCAGAGGGTTTTGGGAAAGCTGCAAAAGGCAGGCCTCAGAGACAGCAGACTGTGATTAGAGCTAAGCAGCACCCATGAGGTCAGCAGAAAAATTATGTAAAAAGTAGAAAAGCAAGGACAAATAGAACAATGGTCTGTGTATTAGTGCTTGTCTGGAATAATACCCTAAGCTACAGAAAAGTTTATCTAGCAAGATATTAGGAAGTTTAAGCTTAATAATGGAGCTCTGTGCATTGTGTTTTAAGGCTTACAAGCAGGTATTGTATTTGAAATAAGCAAGCATTGCTTTAACCAAAGGTGCGTGTGCTTACAGAGGTTGGATGGAACTACTGTCAATGTGCTTTTGCTTTGTGTGATTGGGCAAAAAACCTATAAAGTGAGTTGTAACATTAAGTTCTTGGTCTGCTGCCTGGCATGTGAGCTGGTGGCATCTTCCCATTGTCATAACCATGGAATGAGACTGATGCTGGAAAATAAAACAGCTCAAGGCACGTTCCCAGCAGTCCTGTCCTGTTTGTGATTTGTACATAGACCCCCAGCCAGTGATAGCCTGCTCTTTTACAGTGCTTAATCTGAATTTCGTAACTGTGGAAGTACGTTGTGTACAACAGTTGTGTCAAGAGGGATAATACTTGTGGAAAAAATCTATCTATACCCCTATGCAGCACTTGGCCCTTTAAACATTAGCAAGAGGAAACCTGTAATGGTGTTCACAGGGGTTCTTGGATGAGGGGAGAGACAAAGATACGACTCCATGTTTCAGAAGGCTTGATTTATTATTTTATGATATATATTACATTAAAACTATACTAAAAGAATAGAAGAAAAGGTTTCATCAGAAGGCTAGCTAAGAATAGAATAGCAAAAAATGTTAACAAAGGTTTGTGGCTCAGCTGTCTCTCCGAGCCAGCTGGGCTGTGATTGGCCATTAATTACAAACATCCAACATGGGCCAATCACAGATGCACCTGTTGCATTCCACAGCAGCAGATAATCAATGTTTACATTTTGTTCCTGAGGCCTCTCAGCTTCTCAGGATCAAAAATCCCAAGGAAAGGATTTTTCATAAAAGATGTCTGTGACAGAAACCCACAAAGAAATTCAAATGCAGCTGCTTTGTATATCCCATGCTCAGAAAAAGTATCCAAAGGAAATAACCCAAATGTTAACAATAGGATGTAAGTCTTGCTCAGCAAGTTCCTAGAGCCAATTAGCAAGATTTCCATTATATTTGGATGTAGTTTAATTAAATTATGCAAAAAGAACAATGAGCTGTCTCCAAGAATTAATAGATCACTTTTACTCATTCTTTGGAAGTGCAGCCAGTGTTATCCTCACACGCACATGTAGCTATTGCAATGCCACTCTCTGAATATTACCTTTTCATACACAGCTCATAAATCACAGGAAACTACTGATAACTCCTCCTACAGTACTTACTGCTGTGCACTGGAAGTTAATTAAGAAAGTCCATTCAAAATGTTTAATTGTTTAAATATAAATTACATTTCGTCCACTATAACCATTGTAAGTCTTCTACTCCATCTGTTCTTTCCTCTTAGTTTTTGCTCCAAATTAGAAATCTGCTGACACACTGCTTTTCACAAAGCATCTGCCTTTAACCTTCTACTGAAATGGTCCTCAAATATTTGCTGAGCTAACTGTAGCTTGACAAAAGCACAGATACATCAGATTTGGAAGCTTTTACTCTATTTTGTGCGCTAGAATGATGCACAGAATATAATTTGTTAGTTTGACAAGTACTTTTTTTCCTAACTTCACTGAATCATAATTTCCCAGAGCATCAATTTCTCCCTTATAGAGTGACTCTTCCTTTCTCTTCTCTGTTTGCTCTAATAGAAGTATTAGTAGAAACTAGTTTTTACTGTTTTCATACAAATGTAGTCTGTCTTTGCCTTTCCCAGATCTCTTAATGCTACTACATTCAGAAAACAGCATGACTTGCTATTTGAATGTCAAATTTAATTTAATTCAGCATTTCCCTTTATGAAGGAGTCAATAAAATGCCTTGCAATCAAATTAGAGTAAATTATTCAATACAATAGGAGACAAATTTAGAGATTATTTAAAAAAATTTCAGTTATATTTTGGCATTCACCACTAAAGCTATGTTGTGTAGAAGTCTAATTTAATTGTCATGTTTTATCATGTTTGAGTTTGGAGGGGAAAGAAAAACAGAAAATATCTCCAAGTGAGGATGGGTGAGTGCAGTAAAGTGTTTTCTTTATATGTTTAAAGAAAAAAAATCTTTTTATTTTTTGTTTTATGTTTCCCACTTGACTTGGGAAACATAAAACTAAAAAACATTATGCTAATGTTCTGGGGATTTTTTTTTTAATTAAGGATTTTAAATTTTAATTTTTTAAATGTCAAAAATTAGTTCCAAAACTTCTGATACCAGAAATGAAGTAAGAAAAGAACTATTTACAGAAATCCATCAATAAAAATGTAAAGAAAAAATCCAGGAATATTTTTTCAAAAATCTTGTGGGATTCAGGACCTTCATGATAGCTCCTAGCTCTTAACAATTATGCGTACTTGTTCTGAACTCTAGGACTGTAGAATGTTCATTCAAAATTGAGGGTGAGGGGGAAATAATGTTTTTTTTTAAAAATGTCCTTCTTCTAGAATTTGTACTTCAAATTAATCTTTGATCTTTCTTCGGTTCAGAATGCCAGGCAATATGAAAGATTCAGTCTGTGGCTTCGATATTTCACATTATAGTAATTTTTATGTTTCAAACCGTTTTGCTGGACATTTACTTATTGGTACACAAGATGTGTTCTTTTCTGTTGGAATTTTCAACAGCACTCAGTGCAGGCTTTTATCAGTTCTGAAAGGTCATTTCCATAAGTACATGAAGCTGAATTTCATAACAACCTGTGGCTTTTTCCCATTCCCTGTTCTGTTCAATGCCAATGTCAAGTTCCACATAATATAGATAATTAGTTTTGTTAAAACAAACAAATTATGTTAAAAAGGTTAAAATTCTGAGGCTTTTGTTGTTGGTTCTTGGGGGTTTTCTGTTTGGGTTTTTTTGGGGGTTTTTTGTGTGTGTATTTTTTGTTTATTTGGTTGGTTGGATTTTGTTTGAGTGTCTGCTTTATTATGGCAGCAATGTTTCTAGTAAAATACCAGGCATTGATCAACATGAAAAAATCACCATTTGCAGGTGTTTATTTCCAGCTGTGCACACCTTCATTATTCTGATGCAACAAGTTCCTGAACTACATGACAGAGAATACCTTATCAAAAAGTATCTGTCCAAGTCCCATGGACAAAACAGTGTTAGGCTAAACTACAGCCAGTTTCAGATTATTACATGTTTATCTGTAATTCCTCTCTATACTGTCAGGAAATGCTTTGCAGAACCTAATGACATGGGCTGCTTTAAAGAGTTTTCCTACTAGTCTTATTTGAAATATTCACCATCTGGGACAGTTAGTTTCTGGGGTTTCTTAATAGAAAGATCATTCAAATGAACAATAACATAAGGTAGAAACCCAGCCTCTCCATCTCTCATTCAGTTCCTGTCGAAGAGAGTAATTTACAGGACAGCTCAGTGGTCTGGCAGTAAATGAGGGGAATAAAAGAAGCTGTATCTGAAGATGTGCATAAAACCTATGTATACATAAGACAGAGAAATCTAGAGCTGGACAGAGATGGAGGACATTGGTGTCAGTCTACTTCCCAACCATACCAAATTATTTTAATGAGTTTTTATTGAATTTCACAACATATATTTTAAGGGGAAAAGGATAAAAACGAAGCTCCATTTTCCAAAAAAAAACCAACCAAACAAAAAAACAAAACAAAAACACACAAAAAAACCCAAAAAAAACCCCAAACATAAAAAACCACTCTGATTTCAGTGACCTGTTCCAGTTCTGGCAAGAGGGACTGTTCTTCAGAATGCGCTAATGAACCAAGAGGCAAGGACAGTTGAGCCTTAAGATCAGAATCACTAGTGGAAACTTTGTGCCTGTCTGCAGGGCTTATAAAGTGGATTTTTAGATACAGAGAGTGCTTTATTAAAGCTCTAACTTTACAAGACAGAGTTATCTTGTTACTCTTTCCAAAATGACCTTCCAGACATATAGAATGTGATTTTCCTCAGTCTTTCTGGGCTCACCTTAACCTTTCTAAAAATCACCTTTTCTGCTGCCTGATAATTGGAATTAACAACATATCCACCTGCACAAAACTGAAGCATGGCCTAAAGACATTATAAATTTAATAATGATCTTCTTGGAAATCACCCCATCCCCTCTATTTGACAAGATCCCAGAAGTCATCTCTCTCTCAGTTCCCCCATCTCCCTCCATAGACTCACACATTCCTGTCTCTGTACAGGAAGAGTCAGTAAGCAGAAACTTATTCTAAATGCAGAATTAGAGGTTCAGTCTGGCAGAGATGGATGAGTGGAGTTGCCATGTAATATGAACATGGAAAAGGGATTTTTGGCTGGCATCTGCCTGAATAACCTGATTAAACAGCCACTGTGGATTATCAATGATTTCTAAATTTTGGAGAGACTTTGGACTAGGGTTAAGATTTTTGGGGTTGTTTTCTATTTTTTGCTTAGTTGGCTGAGGGTTTTTGCGGGTTTTTGGGTTTTTTGTTTTTTTTTTTTTTTTTCCTTTTTGTTTGCTTGAGGCTTTTTGTTTTGTATTTAGGGTATGCAGATTTTTTTCGTTGGTTGGTTGGTTGGTTTATCAGGAGTTAACAAACTAAGTTTAAACCTGATGCTTCTGAGTTCATGGGTTTTAAGAGTGTAACATTTGAGCCTGACCAAGCTGTTGAGTATTTCAGGTTCAAGTCCAGCACTAGAAGTTGGAATTCATGGTGTTTCCAAGGTAAGAGTTACTTGGGAGAAATCCCCAGGCTGTCTGTACAGGTTGGTGTTTGGAAAGCTCTGTCAGTGTTGGTGTATGTTGTATGTTGGCTAAGGAGATGGACAGCATAAAGTAGCTTTAAAACATGCAAGAAATAGTTAAAGTCTTTGGACAGATTAAACTAGAGCTAATATTTTCAAGGAGACATAATTTTGAAAGCATTCTGAAGGGCTTTGGTTGAAAACTCTATTTTCACCAATCTGGTGCAAGCTGGATTAGAGACCAGAGTTCCAGCATTGCCCTCTTTATTTTATTACGTAATGAGACCATCTACAATTTTCTACAAGGTGCCTGTAAATCTTTGCTCAATGTAGAAAACAAAACAAAAAATAAAGCATAAAAACTTATCCGTGAATACACTTGATCCTGCACAATAATGCATTTTCAAGTTTTTGTAGAAATAAAAATCCATAGAAATCTTGAGAACCTGCAGGCTTTTGAAGTATTTGATTTACTATCCAAATCTGGGTAACTGATTGACAATAAGGATGCAGGAAAATAAATTACAAGATGAGAGGAAAGCACACCAGTAGAAACAAGGGAAGTGCTGATTTGGGAGCTGATTAATAGGAATTTTCCCAGTTTCTCCCTCTGCAATTCAAAGAGCAATGTTGCATTACACCCTGAGAGCCTCTTTGGCTGCTCAGCATGAGAGTCTAATAGCAAAACAGGAGTTAGTTTACAAAGGACAAGCTGGAGAACCAATCAGACTTGGCACATTTCCTCCAGCATTTAGCATTTCAAAACACAAAAAGGGCTTTAGAGATCAGGCAATCCACTCTCAGCTATCTGATGCTATGGAGACAATGATGCCCTATTCACCACAATAATTCCCAAAGTGAAATTTCTTAGGCCCTCACCTCATATCTTTAGAAAACTGAGTGCAATTCATACTTTCTGAATTAAGATATTGTTGAGTTTTTTCACTAGAAATACATGAGTTATGAAACAGCAATAACCACAGTGTCTGCTGCATATTTGTTATGGTACAGAACCAGGTTCATCAGGATATACAGCTGATGAATAAAATAACTTGTTATTTGGGTTTCAGACAGGCAGATGTATTTTGAAGTTATCGTTTTTAAATAAATAACTTCCACAATGAACCTCTGGAAGACTTAGGTCAAATTATGAGGAACTAAATGTGAAACTAAACAAGGTTCAGTAATATTTTAAAATAGCAGTGGACTTCCCTAGGACTGATTTGACTTAATGTTTATCAACTGATTTTGGGGGAAAAAAGCTTTGGATTAAAAATATATTGGCTGTAGTTAGACCGTAGTATATTTTCATCCAGATAGCTGTAATGAAGTTCTCTTTTTGTCTGCTATAATAAAGGAACAATTTTCACCTTTCCTTATTTTCAGTATTTGAAAATATTGCACTATGGTTTTAGTGACATCACTTTAATGGACTGTGCTAGCTAACCCCTCTGTACCACAAGGACGCATTTTATCAAAATACTTTTGGGACAAGACCAGAAAAAACAGATTAAATGTAATTAAAAGCAAAAAACCCTTTAGTTTTCATTTTGAAAACGTTACTATTATTAAATAATAATCTGGACTTCACAAATTTTCTGTGATAGCAAGAAACCCTTCATGTCCAATATTACTGATGATGAAGTACAGGTTCATGTCAGGGAAAATAAAAATGTTTTCTTCAACTGGGTTAAGTTTTCACTATAGTTTTTAGCCTCACAAATAAAATTTCTTGATCAAAACTGATCCAAGAAGCAGTATTTTCTCAGCTCATTTTTGCTATCATAAATGAAAACAAATTACATTTTTGTAATGTTTAATAATTTGATACTGAAATCTAAGAAGCAAAATAACATAGACATGAAATATCACCTCTACAATCAATCTATAGCTATCTGCTACACACTAATTTAGCCTGATAGAAAATGTTGAACTTTAGGGACAGAGGTGTTTTGCACAGTATTTCTTGTGCTGTATGGAAATTCCAGCCTGCTGGACTCTGACAGCAGTAGGACCAGGTGAATATTCAGCACAGCAGTTTAAATTATGCATCACGAGTTCAGCACCTTAAAACCCCTGGTGTTTTAGACACAGTGGAATAGAACTGCAGTGGGTAGATGTCAGAAAACTAATAGGCCACAGTATTAAGATATTAGGCTACTTAATAAGGGTTGTCTTTCTCAATCCTCCTTTTCCTATTAGAAACAGCTATTGCTGGAATGGGATTCACTTTCAGATGTTTCTGGTTGTGTTCAGCATTATGTTCCCTGTTAACTCACACTGATCTGATGTGAACTGATGTTCTCTGCGGGAGTTCTCAGCTTTTCCAAACCACAGCTCTGGGGTATTTTCCTGTCTTTTTAATGCTGCAATTTTGCTTTATTTTAAAATGAATGCTACATGTACTGATCTTGGATGGGGAGTCAAGCACTGCTTTATTCTAAAAACATTTTGCCTACATCAATCCCCTGATTTCTTTTGCAATTTAAGATTTGGCTGTGTGCTCAGAATGCTTTGCTAAGTAGATCTGGAATAAAATAGACAATAATGAGGTTTCATTTGAAGTGGAAACACTGCAATACATTGTACTTTAGAGAATTCCCACTGCACAAAACTGGGTGCTTTGCACAATAAATTGCACATAGGGGATATGGCCTGAGATGCCTCCTTTCCTCTTCTTTCCCCTTTGGGGGGTGGAAAGGCAAAACCACTGTCGCAGACATTTTTTCATTAAAAATCCTTCTTTAGGATTTTTCCTCCTGAGAAGCTGAGAGGCCTCAGGAACAAAATGTAAACAATGATTATCTGCTGCTGTGGAATGCAACAGGTGGATCTGTGATTGGTTTCATGTGCTTGTTTGGAATTAATGGCCAATCACTGCAGAGCTGGCTCTCTCTCTGTCCAAGCCATAAACCTTTGTTGATTCATTCTTTTCTATTCTTAGCCTAGCCTTCTGATGATAACTTTTCCTTCTAATTTTTTAGTGTAGTTTTAATGTAATATATATATCATAAAATAACAGATCAAGCCTTTTGAACATGGAGTCAACATTCTCGTCTCTTCCCCCACCTGAAAACCCCGTGAACACCGTCACAAAATCACAGCACATGTACTTTTCATTTTTTAAAAGTAATAGAGTTCCACATCTTACGCAGCTGACAAATTAAACATTATTAATCCCTGGCAGTAACTTGTGGCATGAACAACCTGTCCTGTTCCCTTCTGCAGAGGTTGAAGTGTTCTAGTATGTTCTAGTGTGAACCAGTGTCAAATAACTCTGAAAAATAGCCTCAATGGCCTAGGATGTCATTCCTTATTTGGACAGTCTTGCCTGTCTAAAAGCCCTGATATCATGGAAATGAATTTATTTTTATTCTTTTCAGTTTTGAGCAGCTCTTAATGTGTATTGTGTCTCTGCGAGTATCTATTGTGCAAATCTATATATCTATAGGACAAAGGGATTGGATTTCATATTCTTTGTCCTGGAGCTGCACTAATCATTGCCCATCCCATTTTAACACAGGACTTAAAACCAGCTGAGCAGATAGGAAAGAGCTACAGTGTGCCCAAGAAGATACCTGGGCTGAAAAATCTGGGGTTGTGGGGCAAGAATAGAAGTTGCCTTCTCCATAATAAAACCATGAATATCTACAGACACAAGTGAAAGATATTAGTGTGAAGTTTCTTTGGTCCACACACATAGAAAGCACTGATTTTGTTGAGAGCTTTATGCATGAAAGATCTGAATCTGGGAAATGACAGGCACTTATAACTCAATGTGAAGCCAATAAGTCTTGTGAGTGCTCAGTTGGCATTTCAGCTATTCATTTCAGCTGCTCAGCAGTGTAAGGTGAACACATGATCCTGAAAGTCTGTACACTAATGTGACTTTATTGATTGAAAGCAACTTCTCTGAGTGAGACAAATAGGATTTGTCTTTTAGTTCCTAATTTCACGCTGTAGACAGCATAATATTCTGCAAAACTAATCTTTGTAACATGTCTGTCTTTCTGATCCTCTTATCCTGCCATTTCTGGTTTTCAGTCAAGAAAAGAAACATCAAAACTACTCTTTTCTGTACTTTTTTGATGCTTAGATTGTTCATTATTTCCACTGAAGTTACCCAAAAGACAGGCATTTTCTTTCAAGTGGAGCTTGACCATCGCATTTTTCCTGAAAGGGTTTATTTCAGTGACTCTTAAAGAAAGTTTCCATTTTAAAAGGAGAAATGCTGTCTCTGTGGAAGGAAACCCCAAGAAATGTTGTCCTTCTCAGTGGTAAAATGCAATCCAAGAGTCTTTGTAGTAACATAGATCTCTTTTGTATATCAAGTGCAACTCCACTGAAGCACTCTAGAACCTAATCATTTGTGGTGCCAGATCTTTGTTACTTCTGAGGGTGTGTACAAAGATGCTTTTTTTATGGTATTTTCAACCTAAAAGTAATAATAATAAAAAATCTTCTAATGAGTTAAATAAATCTTATCATTTTTAAGTACAGAACAATTATATTTTTCAAATTCACCAGGGCAATTAAGATGACATTAAAATTTTCCAAGTGCTATAATATAAGTGGCAGTTTCTCATACATACCAAGTGGATTTAATTGACATATATTTCTAATGAAATTGCTGAAACTGTCAATTGCTATGCTTTATACATATGTGACAGTGATTAGAAAATTAACATCATTATGTAATTTCTAGTGATGGCCTATCTTAAAAAAGGATATATATGGACCTTTTTTTACATTAATGGGACTTTTCTAAAGTTATAAAAATTAATGAAATAACATTCATATTTGTCAAATGTTCTAGTCTTTTTTATTATCCTTAGATATGGCCAAGACAGATTGGAATTTAAATGCAGGTCTAAAAAAGTATTCACCTCCAAAGGGTACTGCAGTGAAGAAACAGCTAATATTATATCCATATCCACTCCATGCAAAATCACAGCACCAAGATCTCTCCCTGGTTGTAATTTGCCTTCACAACCCCTCTTTCCCCCCTCCAAAAACCCACAAAAGCCAACCCAATAAACAAAAACAAAAGCAAATTTAAAAATCCCCACAAAGCAATGAGCTAAAGTACATAATACTAATTTGGAAAGTTGTCTATGGACCCAGATCAGCTTCCACAGTCTTTCATGAGTTTTGAAGTAAAATCTTGTGATAAGTGTTTTCAGCATTAGGATTTGGGAGAAACAAGTGAATGTATACTCTGTGAATGGAGTGTACTTGTACAATCAACATTTTGTGTGTGCATTTTAAAGATATTAATATCACTTGAGTTTCCCTTTCCTTAACAGCAGAAGAATGCCAAATTGTGCTGGATTAGGTTGCTTAAACATGTGTTGGATTAGATAAGTAAATGTGTGGAAGTGAAACACGTCTCTCTGACCTGTGTGTTGTGGGTAGAATTTGTCAAAAACCCTCCCCTAAAACTTGAAAATGCCTAATGTCACAGGGAATAAACTATTAAGCAGATTAACTTGTACAAATCCTGCTCTGTTATTCAACTGGGACATGGGCTTTTCAAACTCTCAGGGTACAGGCTGCATCCCTCCTGCTTTGCATATGTAACAGAGCTTTCCATGCTTAAGTTCACTTCACCATCACTGAGACAGCAGCTTTCAAAAGGGTTAGTGAGGATAGGTGGCAAAACCCCTTGTAAGTTTTTTAATTCCCTGACAAACATGTATTTGGAATCCAGTCTCTGAAGCTACACCTTCACTAATAAAATGTTTTGTTCTTTGCAGTGCTGAGTCAGACAAAGCTCAAAGTCCTGTCTCTATACAATTAAAAGCTAAAGTCCTGTCTCTAACTTCAAAAAAAGCTTAAAGTCCTGTCTCCATACAATTAAACTCCCCTAACTTCTGAAAAAGAATGTTCACTTGAGGATATCCAGTGACAAAACCTCCTTTGCTGATGGATTAACTCCTGGAAAGTATCTACAAGTTGTTTCAGAGGCTGCTGGATGACAAGGACTAAAACTACAATGGGAAAGTTTTTATCTGTTAACAACACATTTTTTTATTGATAAATGTGGTCACTATTTACAAGAACATCCAGTATCCTGATTTCCAGGGTTTTATCAAAGCTAAAATAAAATAGTTGAAAACTTTCAGCACAAGAGAGAAATGGTGTGTGTATCATCAGCTCCAATTTTTTCCATCTACCCAATTCAGCTGACAGACCAGGTCTCAGATCAGAGCACTTCTAGCTGAAAACTCTGGTTTTGAAACATATTACTAACCTTGGGAAACCTTAGTCCCATTATGTCCCAAATCCATCCATGCAATCAATCTGATTCTACAACCTTTCCACCACATTAATTACTATTTATTTATACAAACAACCTGGTTAATTCTTCCTGACACTGCATTTTGTTTGCTTTATTCTGTTTTGGAGATGGTGGTGTCTCTTTGAAATTACTCAGACAATAATTATCCTTCTGCTTGCTAAAGCCATAATCAGATCTTCTCTTCCTGTAAAGGGAAACTTCCTTCCCACTGAAATAGAAAATACCCAAGTCTCACAGCATTTTTCTTATGTTTTAATTTAATCACATTTCCACTAACTTGTAAAAAGCTGTGAAAAAAAAAAAGTAACTGGAATTACAGCATGGGGTTTATTGCTGAATCATTTGAAATCCAGCATAACCAATCATTCTGAATCAGTAAGTAGCAGACTGCTGCTATACAACAGGTTTCTGATGTTTTTAGAGATATGCCAGGACATCAGCCCATGTGAAGCTGGCACAGGATTACTTTCCCAGTACAAAAGAAGTAAGAAGATATTTCTGCAAAGCTATTCTAGTAACTCATCAGGAAAAAAAGAGTTGTAAGTGATCTCAAGATTGAGGTCTGTGGCAGAGATTAAATGTCACATACTGAGATTTTATTGACTCATTTTCTGCCAACTCTGCTTAAAGAAATGGCTTTTGAGGCAAGACTGAATGGACAGTTACTCACAAGTTTCTCAGTCTCTTAGGATTCCAGCCATGGCATTTATATTTCATAAAACCTACTTACATAAAGTAATAGCCACAGGCAAGTTTTCTTTGTGAGCAAAATATGATTTCTATTGTTACATTCTTACTGGAAATGACCTCTTCTTGGGAGGAATTACCAAACCCAGAGGTATGTTTCCTTTGCTTTACGCTAGTTTTCATTTTTTTTCCCCCTACAAAGCTGTTTATCCTTGTGCCTTTACAGTGTTAAGGGAGGGTTACTGTTCAAGGCTTTCTTTAGCTCTTACTGATAACAGTGTCAGCATTAAAATGTTTCTTGTGCTGTACAAATGTGTCTGAGCTTGTCTAACTTTCAGCCTTCTGGTTATGTGGCACCTGCTGAGCATCTGAGGTCTGCAACTTCTGAGAGGCATTTATGGATCAACTTGCACTCAGACCCTGACCTTGGAAGTACTGAGATGTTAAATTCCAGTCAGGAATTTAAATGTTGAAGCACACTGGTATGGCATTCACATTCTCTGGAAAAATTCCTTTGCCCAGGCTTTTTCTCCTGGGAAGCTGTGGGGCCCCAGAGAAAAGGAAAACAATTCTTATATCATTTGCTTCTCCTGTGTTGTGCTCATCTGGAATGTGTTTGGAGATTGCTTACCCACAGGTGATTGTTTCATTGGATTCTGGTGTGAGTTGTTTTGACTCTTTAGCCAATTAGGGCCAAAACTCTTGACACTTTTTCCAGTGTCAAGACTCTGGAAAAAGTCACGGGTTTTCATTATTATCTTTTTAGCATTCAGTAAGTATCCTTTCTGTATTCTTTAGTATAGCATTCTTTAATATAATATAATATAGTATAATAAAGTAATAAATTAGCCTTCTGAGAACATGGAGTCAGATGCATCATTCCTGCCTTTGTCAGGGCATTCCTGCAAAAACAATACACTGGTGTTAAGGATGTCCTTACAAAAACCTCCCTTACAGATTACAGAATTGGGGTATATTTATTGTGAACATCCTCAATTTACAAGTAAGCAGAATTTGAATGCTCTTTTGTGGAGGCTGTGGCACAGTGGGAGATAGGGGATAACCACCTTCTTTCTCTCTGGCTATCTAATTAAGCATAAGACAAGCTGTCTTTGAAATACAAAAGAAGCATTTTAATAGACTGTGGAAAAAATAACTTCTCTAACACGTAAGACAAGATGCTTTCACTATAACTGGGTGAAAATCACTTCTTAGATAAGGTCTTTTCTACTTACTATGGAGTAAATCTAGGCACTGGAGTGAATCCTATTCACATTATGAATAATTTCCTAAAACAATGTTATTCTTTTGCATTTCTTATGTTAACATATAATTACTGAATGAGCTTAATAAATTGCAGAAATAATAAATAAACCACAGTATTGAACAATACATTTTTAGTTGTAACTTGTCACAATAATGAAACACTGCTTAGCATTGCATGGGGTAGGGTAGTCTTGCTACTGATGCACACAGATCAGCATATCTGTAGACATAAAAGTAATTTTTGATACAATATTGTACTGTGTTAACTCCACTGTAGTAGAATTTTTGCTATCCAAAAAAATAATAGAAACATAAGGCAATAGAGTGGTTTGGATTGGAAGGGATCTTAAAGATCATTTTGTTCCAACCCTTTGCCATGGGCAGGGACAACTTCCATAGACTTGGTTTCTCAGAGCCCTATCCAACCTGATCTTGAACATTTCCAGGGATGGGGCAGCCACAGCTTCTCTGAGCAACCTGTGCCAGCACCTCACCATCCTCACAGGGAAGAATTTTTTCCATATATCTAATGTAAACTTACTCTCAGTTGGAAGCCCTTCCCCCTTGTCTAAATCCTTGTAAATAGTCTCTCTCCATCTTTCCTGTGGGTTCCCTACAGGGACTGGAAGGCCACAATCAGGTAATCCAGAGCCTGCTCTTTTCCAGGCTGAATGAGTTCAATCCCAGCTCTCCCAGCCTGTCCTCCCAGCAGAGCTGCTCCATCCCTCTGATGCCCTTGGTGCCTGCTCTGGGCTGGCTCCAGCAGGTGCCTGTCCTTGCTGTGCTGGGAGCCCAGAGCTGGATGCAGCCCTGCAGGTGGGCTCTCAGCAGAGGGGGCAGAGGGGCAGAATCCCCTCCCTGCCCTGCTGCCCACGGGGCTCTGGGTGAGCCCAGCACACGGGGGGCTCTGGGCTTTGAATTTACCACACAGTTCAGCCCTAATACTTTCAAGGAGGATTGTTTTCTTAGACCAGCATCTCACAATTTAAGTTCTCCAGGCTCTGTTTTGTCTCAGAAAAAGAGCAGACTTGCATTTCTTTAATATATAGATGGAGCATATAGGGCTCTCCTTTGCAAAACTCTACCTAGACATAACCATTGATATTCACTAATTCCATGACACATATGTGATTTAAGGACAATATTTGCACTAATGTCTGTGGAAAAGCCAAGTATTGAGGAAGCCAGGTTTTGAAGTCAATCTTTAAGTGCTCAGAACTTACTAAGGTAGCAGTCTAATTTTAGCCAAACTGAAAGGATTTGGCAATCTGCATTTGTTAAAGCCTAGAAGTAATTTGCAGATAAAGGAATTAATTGCAGCTCAAACCACTTATTTAATTTCATGAGCCCATGCTGTTTTACTGTCATAACTTCTGGCTCAGCAGGAGAAAGGTCTAATATAGATGCAGACATAGAAAATACAGAAATTTTTACTGTAAACTGAATTAGATACTAAGTTATAAACATTGTTTTCTCTCTTTTTTTCTCAACTCCAAAAGTCAAGCCTGGCTGACTCTGTGGAAACCACGTAAATAGCAAAAATTAAAATCTTCTCATTCTAGTAATTGGGTAAGTCTTTTTATTCTTCATGAGGGAAACCACTGAATTATTTTTTTCATTAAAGTAAAAACAAACCAACACACAAAAATCATGAAATATATAATTTGTGGAGCCCAAGTTTGCACAGAATTCTTCAGGAGGCTGCACCAATGCTGAATAAAGTGGGCCAATCAATTCTCTTAACTGTGCTTATATGTCGCCTGAGATAGCTTGGCTCTTTTAGCCACCAGGACTCATTTTTAGCTCATATTGAACTTATCACCAACCCAAACTCCCAGATGAATTCTGAGGACTGCACTCCAGCCTCTTGTCCCTTGTGACCGTGTTTTCAGGATGAGAGAGAGACGAGAATGTTGATTCCATGATCAGAAGGCTTGATTTATTATTTTATTATATATATATAACATTATGACTATACTAAAAGGAATAGAAAGAATAATTCTCAGAAGTCTAGCTAATCTAAGAATAGAGAAGAATGATAACAAAGGAGTCAATTAGTCCTTGATTGACCATTAATTGTAAACATCCAAGATGGGCCAATCACAGGTGCACCTGTTGCATTCCACAGCAGCAGATAACCATTGTTTATATTCTTCTTCTGGGGCCTCAGCTTCCCAGAAGGGAAAATCCTAAAGAAAGGATTTTTATGAAAAGATGTCTGTGACAGTCCCTCACCAGTGCCATAACCCAGGATTACACCATTCTATCTGCAGAATCCAGCATTTCTACTTAAAATTCCATATTGCGGGGATTGTCCAGCACTTGTATTTATCAAAATCTCTGTAAGGACTCCCTGCCCTTGAGGAACTAAGAGCTCCTCCTAATTTAGTGCTGTTGGCAAATGTCCTTAGTGTGTACTCAACTTCTGTGTCCAGGCTTTGACAAAAAACATTGAAGAGATGTTCTTTTGCCTTTCTTAAAGGACAGAGCAGCAATTTGTCTTCAATGTGTCCATTTCTTGCCTTTTTGCTTGCTTGACTCTAGCGCCCAAGACCTCCCCCTCCAAAATATCTGTCAAAATCTAGATTGAAGTACAGCTTAACTTCAAGAAAGTTCAGATCAGTGTTGGAACTGATATTTATGTTTTAGTGTGTCCTTCAGCCCACTCTGAAGGAAAAAAAAAAAAAAAAGGTTAAGAGAAATTGTTTAAAAACCACTATTATTATTGTGCTGTTAAGGAAAAGATGTCCAAGACATTACAGAGGGAGATTTTGAATGGGGTGGCAATAAAGTAAAAGAGAAAAGAAAGTTTTCTTCTATCTCTCTTTTTATTAGAAAGGGCTTATTGCAGATGAGACCTGTATCTAGTTATGATAACAGAACACAGACTAAGAAAGGAAATAATCTATTCTAAACCATCTCAAGCATGGTCAGCCAGGGCAAGTTGTTCAAGACAGCATCCAATTGGGTAAAAAAGATAAAATCTTAATGAAAAATTGATTACAGATCATCGCCATCACATCAAGGAGTTATTTCTCTGAACATCTTAAATGGATAATGACTATACATGTACGATTATACACTAATCCCAAAGTCCATGTGAAGCAGATAGGTTACAATTGCTAGTTTACTTCATTTTGCACATAATGAAAATTTACTACACTGATACACTGCATATGTACTGGCTCTGCATTTGGCTAGAATAGAGTTAATTTTCTCCATAATATCTGGTATAGGTCTGTGCTTTGTGTTTGTTATCAAAGCAGGATTGACAACACTCTGTTGAGAGCAGCATTTGCACAACACCAAGGCCTTTTCTGCCTCTTGCATCACCCCACCAAAGAGGAACATGGGCTATGCCAAAAAACTGAGGGGGGCAGAGCTATGCCAGCTGGCCCCCACTGACCCAAGGAATATCCAATGACATTATAATCAAGAATAAAAGCTGGGAGACAAAGGAAAGGCAGAGGAATTTTTTCAGAGTGGTGGTGTTTGTCTTCTCAAGTCACCATGACAGATGCTGGAACCCTGCTGTCCTGGGCAGGCTGAACACCTGCCTGCCCACGGGGAGAGGTGAATAAATTCTATTTCTTGCTTTGCTTGCACATGCAGCTTTTACTTTACCTATTAAACTATTTTTAATTCAACCCATGGATTTTCTCACTTTTCCCCTTCTGATTCTCTGCCCCATCCACCAGATGAGGGGCAGAGTATGGAGCACAAAGCTGGGTGGGTTTAGCTGCCCACCTGAGCTGACCCAAAACAGTAGCATTTATGGTAAACATGCAGGCACAGTTGGGTACTATCAAAATTACTGTTGCAACCAAATCTTACCTTCTTTCCTCCCTAAGAGAGAAAATTATTCAGCAGGATCTGATTTGCCCAAAGCTGTAGCAACTTATCTTCAATTACCTGCTTCACAGTCATGTAGGCAGTCTCTGTACATGATGCTGCAGTAGTCATCAGGAGCATCTGTGAAAACTTCTCTCAAAGGCTGTAATAAGGGTAACAAGACACTATTGCAAAGATGCTCCAAGAAACCAATGGTTCTCAAGTTCTCATTGGTGGTCAGATGTAAGCAATAAGGCACACAATCACACCAGTACTACACTGTGTGTGAGATTAAAATTCTTACTGAGAGGCAAATTGTAGTAATTGGGTCCTGAAACCATGTTTATGTGCTTAAAGAACTGCTAGCTGAACTTCTGGCTGGTGTTGCTGTGACTGCTTCTGTGCATATATGTAACCAAAGGCATTTCTTCTCAAATATTTAACTTTTAAAAGCAATGATAGCTCATTCTAAAAGACCTCATTTTATTTTCCTTGCATTTGTTCTTTTCCAGTTTCTCCACAACTTTTTTCCCCCTTTTCTTTATAAAGACAAAATTTGCCAGTTCTCTCCCATTTTTGCATTGCATTGCAGTTTCTTCTGTTTCCTCTTGACTGATTTTTTTGGCTTTGTTTTGGTTTTGGTTTGTTTTCTTTATTTTGTTGATTTTTTTTTTTTTCCTCAGCCTCAAGACTTTAGAAATTTTAGTTGGTTGTTCATTTTCTCTCTTACCCCAGCAGCTGTTTGTAAAAGAAAAATGACAAGTTAGTCACTTCCCTGTCTGTATTGAACTGTGGACAAAAGACTGAACTTGGTGCAGGGAGGAACTGAGTAATCAGCCTTCCTTTACAGCCAGATTCATGTTTAAAAGAATTCAGAAAAATGAATCATTCTAAAAGCTGATAATACACCACTTTGCACCTTGGGAAGTCATTTCAGGCTCTGGCAGATGAGCTCTAGCATCAGCAATTTAAGACAAAACTGCGCCCAACTCTCTGCCCACCCACAGATGAACCTTCTGTAGCAGTGTCACCCTGCTTTGTGCTCCCACTCATTTGTGCTGCTCAGATTAACTGAGACATGCTCCCAGGGAACAGAACAACTGAAATATGAATACATTTTAAAAAATCTGCTGCAGATAAAATATTTACATCTCTATCACTTCTTTAAATTATGATTAAGATCCAAAAGAGTAGAAACTTGGTGATGGTTGAGACACAAGAATATTTCTGTGCCTCTGGACAGAAATAGGTCTTAAACCTTTACATTCTTTGGTTGATTAAGATCCCTTTCGATTTATACTCATGCTCCACACACTCAGCAGAGGGGCAATTGATGATCTGGGAGGAAGGGTTAGAGAAGAATGATCTGAGAGGAAGAAGTGAATTGTGAAGTTTTAAAGGAAATAAAAGAATCTCACCAATCTTGTTTTTTTTTTTTTTGTTTTTTGGACATTTGAAGATTTGCTCATTTACATGAGTTCTGTAAGGTAATTGCTAATGACTTGAGGATCTCATTAGCCATCTCAGTTACCACTCCAAATGATTTGAAAACATCTAACTCATATAAGTACACTCCAATCTGTCCTTTACTTACTGTGACTTAAGGTCTTATTCCTACATCACTATTTCGAATTGTTTCAGCCATCTGAGAGTAGGTGGCGGTTTTGGTGAAAACAAATGCAAAAAGACAATAAATACCTCAACTTACTCAGTACAGTTACCCAATCATTTTCTTTTTCTTGGAAGAAGCAGCATGATCGTTTATTTCTCTTTGTTTCTCTACTCTCAACATAGTGCATTGTTTCCTTACATACACTCGACATCCTTTGCTGACATCAGCACAGAAGCTTGACTTTTTTGTTTTTGTTCATGTAAACTTCTGCTGTATTTCTGTCCTTCTTAATCTTCACTGGTTTACTTGAAGCATATTTAGATAAAATATGTGTTGGCCAAGTTGATCTCTTATTCTTTTGAGTTTTCCTTCTTAAATGAATTGTTTGCTCTTGAAACTTCTGGAACTGACATTCGCTTAAAGAAACATTATTGCTGCCATCATCATCATCATCATCATCATCATCATCATCATCATCATCATCCATCATCATCACTATTATTTTGTCTGGGAAGCTCTTCCCAAGAGAGCTCATCAGTCAGTTTTTCAAGATGAGTGAAGTAATTTTTCCTAAATTCATTATTTTAAATTTCTGTTAATGCTCCTTATTGTCCTAAAAGTTCTGGACTCTGTCACCTCCTGGCCATGCTTGTCCAGGTTACCAGCTATTCTGCATTGCTGAAGCTCCCTCCATGGCAGATGTGTTGCACATCCAGAACTTTTCCATCTCTTTATTTCCACTTCTCCTGTAAGCAAGAAGGAGTTCACAAAACTTCCAGCTCATTTTAGACACTGCAGGGTTTTGAGATATCTGTATGACTCCAAGTTCACTTGAGACAAGTGGAATGTTCTCACCCTTTTGGAGGGCCAGCAAGAGAACTTTTTGTACAGCATCTAAAATGCTAAATTCAGGTTAGGCACTGAATTCCACCCTGAGTCCCAAAGCATGTCCCTCCAAAGGGACGTTTTAATGCATTTTTATGTTGAAGCCTGTTGTGACTGTCTTTGCATTTGTCCATGAAAAGACCTGTCCAGCTGATATCTAAAGTTGACAATATTGGGTGTTATCATATATTTTCAGCCTCCTTCTCTGATAACTGGAAAACAAGCATGTGCATCTCTGATATATGGAAAAGCAGCTAATTCTTTAGCCCTTCCTCTTCTTCCTAAGCAAGATATTCCCCTTCAAATTAATATTCAATTCTTGAATTATCCTGTTGTGTCTCCAATGTACTAATTTATACTCCAGGGGATGAAATAAAATTTCAGGTTCCTCCTTCACTTTTCTATACCTGTCTGCTTCTTCTGGAAGATACAAAGCACAGGCACAAACACATCCACAGTTTGATAAGACAGTGTCAAATTAGGATAGCTTTTCTTCATTTTATTTCCCATGACCTTGTATTTCTAATTCACTTTTTTTTTTCTATTTTACCTTTACTTTAGTGTATTGTCTACTGTTGATAGAGAGGGGCTATTCCAAATGAGCTTTCTGCCTCCTGAAAGAAACAAATCTAGTTTCACTCACTGGAAGTTTCTCTAGCTGATTTTTTTCAGCCACTTCTGCTTTACAGCAAATATTCTTTAGGGTACAGATGCATGAACATTCATATTCATAAATATAAATTAATGAACAGGCTAAATTGTAAAGAATGAGAACATGCTTAGTAAATCATTACTAACAGCTTTCACATTTTCTTTTTCTCACTGCAGCATTTAAACTAAAGGAGTTCAAAACGCAATAAAATGGGTTATAAAGGAGGGTTTTTTTCAAACACAATGAGATTTTTTTTTTTTTGGTGCAAGTAGATCTCATGAGAATGGAAATATTTACTTGCATAAACAACAAAACTGGATTCAACTGTTTTTTAGAGAGAAGAGAGAAGAATGTTCTCACTTTTGTTGTAATGCTTAGGGTAGGTCACTATGGTCACTGATTCTGCCCTCAGAATTTGCTTTACCTTCACAGCAGAAGCAATTCTTTCATATGGAATTGGGGAAAACTGAGTTTATTAACACAGGAGTGGCACCAAGCGACCTTGTGAGTCACTTTTGTTTATTACATTTCAGTATCACTGAAAAAGCCACCAGATGAATGCTAAATTTAAAAAGAAAAATTGTTAGGCATCTGCATAACAAATACAAATGGGAGTACATTTAAAGGACTAAAAGAATCATGCTGCACAGAAAAATAAAATAAAGTAAAATAAAAAAAGCATACCTGTGCAAACTACCTTCCAAGGCAGTTCAATTTATTTGACACTATTATTTTTGGTGCAGTATAAAACCACTTTTAAACTCTGAACCCATTTTACATTCTGAAAATTTTAATTATTTGCTTTGTATTTAATATGTTGGAGTTAATATCTATAACATCTGGGATTTCAGAAGAATCAAGGCCTCATGTTAGGATGCTTTCCTTTCTTCTTTCAAGAATTATCTGGGTCTCCTATAATATTCCCTGAACACTATATACTTCTTCTTCCTCCTTATTTTCCCTATTTCTTTCTTTACTCTTTTTTCTTTTCCCCATTGCTATTACCTTATTATTTATCATTTTTCTTACCCTGATTCCTTGTTTTTTCCTCTGTTGTGGAAGAACTCCACAATCATGACCAAGATTGGTGCCTCTTTTACCTTTTCTTGATGGGACTTGTGGGGAATAAAGAAATAGATGCAGGTGAAACAAATAAATGAAAGTCAGAGGAAATGACTTTCCCACCTTGGATACCACAAAAAGAGATACATCATGGCTCAGAATAAATATCCTTTTTTTTTCTTCTGAAACCAGGTGCCTAAGACTGTAGAGCTAAGATTAACTGAGATCATACCCTTTCCTTGCATCATGATCAATAATCCGTTAAAAATTAATTTGATGGGTTGTTTGTATTTAAAGGACTACCTTTCAAAGCTGTCACACAGTAATAGAGTATCTTCACAGTTTAACAGTTTTTCTCCCTAGTGATATCTGAAGAGGTGCCAGTTTCTGCCTTCTCAGTTAAACAGCTATCACAGAAACAGATATCTCAAGTTAGAATCTCTGTTTTTAGAAAATTATATATTTTGTTACAATATAAGCACATTATAAGGAAATTATTGTTCCATCTCAGCTTTACTGAGGCCTCCAAAACAACAATAAAATATTCTTCTGTATTTGACCACATATAAATCTTACCTTTGTGATTTCTGTCTCAAATTATTTTAATGCAATGTGCCCTTTCCAGACTTGCTCCCAATAACTGTCCCTTCCCCTGGTTACTACAGCAAAACACTTTTTATTTTTCAGTTCCTAGTCTGAAATCTGCACTTCGCTTATGTCCCATGACGAA
Source organism: Zonotrichia leucophrys gambelii (assembly GCF_028769735.1). Classification (NCBI taxonomy): domain Eukaryota; kingdom Metazoa; phylum Chordata; class Aves; order Passeriformes; family Passerellidae; genus Zonotrichia; species Zonotrichia leucophrys. The sequence continues at coordinate 104,076,558 of NC_088169.1, forward strand.
ATCTGATTGTGCTGATGCCAGGCAGCATAAAGACCCACTTAGCTGATTGCATCCATATCCACCCCTTCAGATTTGGAGCAGGGTTAGCAGCTTATGAAGGATCACAGCCTCTCTCATCAAGTGAGAGAATATGTATCAACCAGACAGAGTTTGCTTAATTTTAAAATGTAGGAATGAATTTTAATTGTACTCTGAAGGAATGAAAGCGCACACAATCTGAGCTGGTAGAATACGAATCCTACATAAATACATCAAACTTCAAAATTTTCCACTCTGCTTAATCTTGAGTAAAATCCAGAGTCCTTCAATGTTGCTAAATATTCATCATTATTCTGATAAACTGTGAACCAGTGTTAGCTTTTCCTTGACAGGACATGAGACAAGACCACAAAACTTATTTGTGGGCTTTGAGTATAGCTGGAGTTTAGCTTGAGTCTTCAGAAAGTGACTGAAAGCAGGGATCCAATCCATCAGTCATATGAATATTCCACAAGACTTTGCATCTTTTTACAGCTGTGTCACTGGGAACTTGGGCAAAATCATAGGATATAGCTATAGAAAGAAACAGCAGTACAAAGCTGCATTGAATATGGGTTTTAAAAAATTATATCCCAAAGGAGGAACAGTCTTCATGGTAACCATCCAAGAAATTTGAACTTGAATTTATTCTACCTCTGCTTCTACAGATTCCTGGGAATTGGTTTACTTAGGAGAGGTGGATTAAAAGTAGTCACAGCATGTGCCTTTTACAGTGCAGAAATAAATCTTTCTAACATTAATGGAGGTTCTGAAGACACACCATCAAGAATACATAGAGACTTATGCCAGAAAGCTTGGAGCAAAATATAAGTGTATTAGCAAGATGTACAGACAGTAAAATGAGCCTATTAATTATAAATTTCTTCTTACTTGGAATCAATTTTTAACAATCATAACACAAAAACATTGCAGAACCAAAGCCATCCTAACATTCACATGTTTAAAATGCTTAAAAATAAGAGTAAGGATAAATATTAACTTTGAGACAAGAAAGAATATAAACATTCATTGAACCTGTGAAACAACAGCTGTATTCATAAATTGTGAGCATTGGACAATCCATGAAAATTTAGCCCTACAGCTGGTCAAAAATTAAAACTAAGGACCAGACGTATGGTCTTCCATGTGGCTACATTCATTGCAGTCTGAGGGCTAAGTCTTATTTATTAGCCTATAAGCTGGTTAGTTGTAATTTAGGGAGAAGCCCCAACATTCAAATTAACTTTTGCTGTCTGGAAATCATATCACTGACTCAGTTTTCTAGAAGTATTGTGTTTAAATAGATACACATTCGAAAAAATAAAAAATAGGCAGTTCTGAGTATAGAATGGGTACAAAAAGAGAGGTTTAAAATCTAACAACTGCTCTTGAAGGTCAACATATCTTTGCCTATTTATTTACAATTTAACAAAATATGAAATAAAAAGCTCTCACTGCAGCCTATTGGGGGTACACTGAAAAACAGTAATTTTACCTTCACAGTTAAATGCTCTATAAATGGCACTGACATCTTCCCACAGCTAAGAACCAAATTAAGCAGGGGTAGTGTTGGTGGTGATGGAAGGAGATAAACAAAAAACTCAAATTCTCAACCCACTATTGAAATTTAAGTGAATCCAAATCCAGTATTTGCAAAGAATCTTTGCCTGCTCCAATAGAATTATTCCCAACTGAAGACTGCAACTGGCAGTTGCCTTCTTTATATAATTATGAGCAATATTACAAGAAAAAGAACAAAAGCTGGACAGTAAGATAAATACAAAAATTACAACTTGAAAATAAATCTGCATTTTGCCACAAATTGCTTAGAAGTTTCACTTGAACCCAAAATTATTTTGGCTTTTGCTATTTCATCCTGTTCCTGAATAATTTGTGAAAAAGCTGAGTGTGACGACATTATTTGTAAGCCATGTCACAAAAATCACCTCATAAACCCCAATTCTGACAATATTTATATGTAACCCTCTGTCTGGCAATTTATCCCAACCGTACTGTGTTATTTATATAGCACCAATAGCCTGCAGGATTTATTGCAGGCATGCAGGAAGACGTATGGTCAGATTCTTCTCTCATTTATACCAGCATAAATCAGAACTACTGAAGTCACTGGAGTTCTACTTGTTTAAAGGTGAACTAAAAATGCTGTGTACCAGCCTCAAACTTACCAGTAACTTTTCTACCTATTAATGTCAGAGAGTTTTTATTTCCCTTGTCTAAAGTCATCCTTTTATTAAACCTCAGTTCAGTTATTTAAATCTTTTAAGCAGCATCAAGGCTTTTTGCCATTATCATGGCATCTTGGACTCAGACATAATCCAGCCATACTTATGTCAATGGAGTGGTTCCAAACAGCATTCATGGTGTCATTCTTTGAATTTAGGAACAATATTTAAAAACCTTGAAACATTTATGGCATTTGCACATTACTCAGTCCAGCAGTTAGGACGTAGTGATGTCTGTTCAGAACTTGAGATACTCAAGGTTATTTGGGAAACTGAAACATTTTGGGCATTTACAGAGCTTCAGATTAGAAAAGTTTGATGTAAAATTATCAATATTTATCAAAATTTTCAAAACATGCAATGACATTTAGGCTCAGAATATCAATCCTTTCTTTGTAACTTCTATGTCACTCTCCTTTAAAGCATTTTTTGGTGCGTGTGTAAAGCAATTTGCAGCAGCAAGGACACAAGGATTATTGATGTGGTAGAAACCACAGGGGCTTCTGAGTCAAAATCATGCAGGAATTTGAGCTTTTCTCCCTGAAAAGGCAGTGGGATCAATAACTAGCTGAAGGGCATGCACACAGGAGGGGAAAAAAAACTGGAAGAACTGGAAATCGTGGTGCAGAAGGAAGGCTTTCACGTAGCTGTCATCACAGAAACATGGTGGTGACAGACACAACTGCAGTGCTCCAATGGGTGGCTGTAAACCCTCAAGAGGGGATAGGCAACGAAGGAGAGATAATGGGGCTGCCCTGTAAGTCAGGGAGTGTTTTCTTTGGAGCCTGGTGATGGAGGTGAGAGTGTTGAGTGTTTGTGGGTAAGGATCAGGAGGAAAACTAACAGGACAAGTATCATGGTGGGATTTTTGATCTGCTGGAGAGAAAGAAGCCTCTGCAGAGGGATTAGGACAGGCTGGATTGACTCTCTGAGCCCAGCAGCACAAGGTTAATAAAGGCCAAGTTCCAGGGCCTGCACTTGGATCAAAACAACCCCAAGCAGTGCTACAGGCTGGGGTCAAATGGCTGTTAACCTTTCATGGGAAAAAGGCCCTGGGGATGATGGTCAACAGTGACTGCACAGGAGCCAGTGTGTTCCTAGGTGGATAAGAAAGCCAATGGCACCTACTTTTTATCAACAGCAGCATGGCCAGCAGGACCAGTGTAGTGATTGTCCCCTGTACTGGGCAGTGGTGAGGTCATATCTTGATTCCTGTGTCCAGTTCTGGGCCCCTCACTGCCAGAAGGACATTGAGGGACTGGAGTGTGTCCAGAGAGGTGGGGAAGGGTCTGGAGGACAAGCCTGAGGAGGAGCAGCTGAGGGAGCTGGAGGTGTTTAGCCTGGAGAAAAGGAGGCTCAGGGAGACTTTCTCATTCTCTGTCTACAACTCCCTGAAGGAAGGCTGCAGTGAGAAGGAGCCAATCTCTAATCCCAGGCCACAAGCGACAGGGTAATAGAAATGGCCTCAAGTCATGCCAAGGGTGGTTTAGATTGGACACTTGGGAAAATTTCTTCACAGGGGGTGTGATCTGCCATTGGAACAGGCTGTCCAGGGAAGTGGTGGAATTGCCACTAGCAGTATTAAAAAATTGTGTGGATGTGGAACTTGGGATGGTGTTTAGTCATGAACATGGCAGTGCTGGCTTAACAGCTGAAATCAATGGTCCTGGAGGACTTTTCCAACTTTATAACCCTGTGAATTTATGATTCTATAATTCTGTTATAGTTCAACAGAAGATAGAATGGGCTCTTCATTTTAACAGCTAGCTCGTTTTGGATCTGCTGAGTGAAGGCTGAATGGGTGGATGCAGGTGGAGACTGAGTAGACTGGGCAGAAAAAGACCACTTGTTTTCCCAGACCCCCATGACCCCAACAGAGTCTCGAACTGCTTATTTAGTGAATATTCACAAGTGAACTTGCTATCTTAGGGAATAGCAAGTTCCTATGTTTGGTGACAATAAGGACTGAAATAAAACAGAATTCATTTTGTAATTGCAGGACTGAAAATCCTACACATGATTAAATAGCTTACAGAATAGGACATAGAAATGAGAAACATTTAAATCAATCTGTTTAGAGGTTGGTTGTCTTATATAACTACCATATTTTGCACACCTCCATGTCTGGCATTTATGCAATTATTTCAGGAAACAATTTGCATAATCAAAATATTTGCATATGCTCACCTTAAGCAGAAGGATATATTTCATGCTGGTGAATGTGTCAGCCTGTTTAAAAGTGGGTGAATGAAGCCTATGACTAGAAACACAGTGAGCTTGTGTTCATTGTGCCCTCCACTCTTTCCCATTCTATTTGTAATGGTGAAAACTGCAAGAATCTTGAAAGCACAGAGAATGTGAAAATCTATTTTCATTCGTCTCCCCATTCTGTGTTAAATTTAAGTGCTGCTATTTCACACTCTGTAAATGTCTTCACTTCTTCATACTTGTCCTTATCAAGGGCTGTCACCATGTTCTTCACATCTTGGTTATCATACATAGTGTTAATTACTGAGCCAAAATCATCCCAACAAGTGTGAGGCATGGATTGCTAAATATTTGAAGTGTGTATGGCAGCTCTTCTTCTTCAGAGTCTGATCAAAACTTACCTCAGGCAGAGGATACAGGAAATGGCCTTGCTTTAACTTTGCCTCTAATATTCAAAAGGTATCTGCAGTGAACCTAGACATTTTGTTGGTTTTCAGCATAGGTGTGAAGTCTCATTCTAGTATGGCATTAGGATTTCATGCCCTTGGTGAAAATGAAATGATCATTATCCTCTATGTAAACAAGGGCATGATCTGCCAGCTGTAGATCTGCAAACTGAATTCTTGTGTTCTAATTCTAACATTTACACTATAATCCATTAGTTTTTCCATGTGCTAAGAATAAAATTTGGGATTGATGCAGCCATGCAAGAATGAAGGGATAAATGCTGGTTGTGCAGCCTTTCTTTCATGCCAAATCTAAAAAAAGAAGCCTAGAGATGGAAAGAAAAAAAAGGTAATCCCAAGATTCCTTGTTATTCTACATATACAACAGAACTGCACAGAAGGACCTTGCATGAAACTGTGTGTACATCCAATTGACAAAATCTATACTAGCTTGAGAATTGATTTTACTGAAATACATGGGCATTATTTCAGCGGTATTTTCAATAAAATTGACTGAGAACAAAACATCAAAAAACAAATTATTAAGTGCATTTCACTGATATTTCTACAGCTGGATTAGTAGCATACTCTATCTGTTTGGATTTTGACCAGAAATTACAAAGCTTCTGATCCTTGAAATTTTCATGAATAACAGAAAAGGAAGATGCTAATGTTTATTATTCATTTTTGCGAGATTCCAGCTGTGCCATTAGTGAGAAGAACTATCACAAAATTAAGAACTGTAGCATTTCTACACCTAATAATTTAAATCTCAATGATGCAAAATGGAAAACATCAGTGTCTACCTTTAGATCCTTCAGCCTTATTGGCTCCTTTTACAATCATCCATACCAAGTCCAGAAAGTTCTGCTGTCTGTTTCAAAAGTTTAACAATGTCCCCAGAAATACATATATACTTTGGCTTTTCTGGACTCCTTTCTGGGAAATCATCTTAAAGGTTAGCAAATTTATACATTAAAGAAAAAAAAAAAAGAGAAGAGAGAAAAAAAAATCTCTATTTCTTATGATTCTAAAGCATATGTCTCAGAAATATGTTTTGATTAGTATTTTCTATTTTGAATAAAATCTTAGAGCTAACACATTGAATGAAACAACTTGCTGTCTCAACAAAATGCTCAGAGCACACTAGTTTTTTACACTTTAAATTTTACTGGGTTTTAAATGTGGAAATACATTGATCTTTTTTATGTTGAACCATCACCTCCTTAATAAAATTAACAAAGGAAACACAGTAAAAACACACCATTTTTTGTTCTGTGCAAATAGAGAAAATGTCACAGCTAATGACAGTTTTGGACACAGATATGTGAAACTCAGGGTGCTTTTGTTTTATTTAATTCCAACTAATACTATTTCAGCCACTGGATCAGGTACTTGGCTCTAAATCTGTACTTCTGGTACCAATGAGAAACAGGATATGAGCTAAGTAGTGTCCCCACTACTGTGGTTCATACCCAGGTGTCTGCAAGTACCACAAAGCCTCTCACTCTCTCCCTCCTGGGGAGGAGAATTGGAAAAAATGCAAAGCACATGGGGTGAGATAGAGTTTAGCAAGTTAAATAAATCATAACAACAACAGCAGCAACAACAAAAAACCAGCAATAAGCATAACAGTAATAATAATAAGGAAGGGGAGAGGGAAGGAGGGAGAGAGGGAAGAGGGCAGGGAGGGAGGGGAATAAAACTCAAGAGAAACAATGAATGCTCAATGTATTTACTCATCACACACTCGCTGATGCCCAGCCCATTCCCCATCCAGCTGCTGCCAGTTTATATACCTGACATGACTTTCTATGCTATGGAATATCCTGTTGGCCACTTTGGGCCAGGTGTCCCAGCCAGGCTCCCTCTAAGCTGCTTGTGCCCCTTCTTCCTGGCAAAACATGGGAAACTGAAAAGTCCTTGACTTAAGGTAAGAACAATTTAGCAACAGCCAAACTGTCTGTGTATTTTTAACATTATTATCATAATAAATACATAACACAGCATTGTACCAGCTACTAAGAAGATAATTCAATTTATCTCAGCCAAAACCAGGACAACCATCCATATGAATTTAGTAAGACAATTCCTATATCCCAGAAATTTCTACAACACAATACTAATTTTGTGGCTCTGGGAGCAAAATTCCCTTGGCCAGATTAGAAATTCCTTCCTGACAGAGAAATCACTAGCCATTGTTAACAAAGTGGAAGCTTTCTCAACAACATCAAGGGTAAGGATGGACAGTGAGATGTCTGTCCTTAGAAATGCTGCCTTATGCTGCTGTGCAAAGTAAAGGACAGCAGGCAGGCAATAATACAGAGTGCAAAACCACCACAGTGCATGCCTACAGCTATTCTGAAGAATTTATACTACCAGCTTTATGTAAGTTACACCTTATTTACTACTGCATCCCACACCTCCCCCCACCAAAAACCCCTTTAACATTTTCCTTGATATTTAATCTTGAAATTTTTTTACAATGATGATGATTATATAGAATATTTCTGCCTAAGATTGCTCAAATTCTTCTGTGGCTGGGCAAACTTCAAACAGCTTTCTTTCCAGGAGGTATGGCTTTTGTCTTAACTTGGATGAGATCAAGGATAGAGTTCAAATTGAAACTATTAAGAACAAATGGTTATCTTGGAAGTTCAAGATTAATGATTAATTTGGCTTAAGTAAAAAAAAAAAAAAAAAAAAAAAAAAAAGGAAAATTAACTGGAAGATAGCTAATTAAGAAATAGAATAAGTAATTAAATATTTCTTCTGGCCTGAGCCAGAATAAAATGTAAAGCATAGTTAGTTTCGGTGAAGCAGAGGTCACCTGTTTAAAATACTTAAATTACTGAATTTTGAATTCATTCCTCCTTTATCCACCCTTTAAATTTCAATTACTACATCCAAATCAATGACTATATTTATACTCAAATGTTTCAAAAGTTTATATCTGAAGTTTTTCATCTATTTCATATCAAATTTTGTTAGGACTTGACATTCAAGTTTCTGTAGCACTACTATTTTAATTTATTCTATTTAATAATTCTTAAACTGAATAATTATGTTAAAATATTAGCCTTGCAACCAGTTCCATAAATGTGCTGGCTTAAAACACAGCTAGAAAATTAAACCCATTCAAGCTGCTCCCTTTTTTCCCTGCCCCTTCCGATAACAGAGGAACATTAGGAGGGATTATAAGCTGGAGTCACAATTTACAATAATTAAAATTCGAGTAACTGCAGTGGGAAGAGACCTCAACACAGCCAGTTCTGTTAGCAGCTAGCTATATAATGGACTAATGAAGCTCAGGACTGCTTCCATAAACTATTGTGGGTCACCAGTGTGCGCTGATAATGTGTCCTCTGGTGATGCCCACAGCTGGGATGAAGGCTGCTGTGGGGAACAGGGGTGCTGAGAGGCTGTGGAGGGCTCACCCTTCCCATTGGGAGGTAGTGGTACGTGGTAAATATCATTCACAGTCAGTCTGCAGAGTGGCCCAAGACCTAAACAAGGTGTAAGGATGAGACCCAGTGCTCTTCTCAATTTTTGTTTGAGATTTAACCTAGCTCTTTGGGTCTCTGTGCACACCTGCAAGCCCTGGTAGACTCCCTGAACAAAGGCACAATTCCCCAACTTCTTGTTTGAACAGGCAACACAGTGGCCTGTTTGAAAAGAGAGGAGCCACTCAAAACAGTCGCCTGGATTTCCAGCACCTTAAATATGCTGGTCTAGGTCCTTGCAGAGTCCTGAAGAGTTCCTGACAAGGGAATGATCAGATTGTGAGTAGATAAGACATTTCCATCAGGTGCTGTGAGGAGAAGGAGGTGAGCAAGGCACGCCTTCAGCCCCTAGAAAGAGAGAGAGAGCCCATCTGGTCAGGTATCCACACTGCAGCAGAATTCTGAAGGAATTGCAGTCTGTGGAGAGTCCACGCTGGAACAGGTTTATCCTGAAAGACGGGAACCTGTGGGAAGGACCACAGTGGAGCAGGAGAAGAGTGTGGGAGGGAAGGGAAGGGAAGGGAAGGGAAGGGAAGGGAAGGGAAGGGAAGGGAAGGGAAGGGAAGGGAAGGGAAGGGAAGGGAAGGGAAGGGAAGGGAAGGGAAGGGAAGGGAAGGGAAGGGAAGGGAAGGGAAGGGAAGGGAAGGGAAGGGAAGGGAAGGGAAGGGAGTGTCAGAAGGAAGGAAGTGTCGGAAGGAAGTGTTGGAAGAAAGTGTTGGAAGGAAGTGTCGGAAGGAAGTGTCGGAAGGAAGTGTCGGAAGGAAGTGTCGGAAGGAAGTGTCGGAAGGAAGGAAGGAAGGAAGGAAGGAAGGAAGGAAGGAAGGAAGGAAGGAAGGAAGGAAGGAGCGAGCAGTGGAGAGGAGCTGTTATGGGGTTGGGATTTCCTTTTTTCGCACCATCCAACACTATTTTAATAGGCAATAAAAGAAATCATTTTTCACCAGGTCAAATGACAGGTTTTCTCCAAGCCCATGGCAGTAACTGTTGAGTGATCTCACTGTCCTTATCTCAACCCACAAGAGTTTTAATCTTGTTTTCTTTCCCTCAGTCCTGTTTAGGAGAGGGAGAGGCTGGCTGAGCAGTTATGCAGCAGTCAGCCAAGGTTAACGACAATAAACACCAGAAATTATTAATATAGAGGTAGGAACATTTCCAAAGAATGGTCTCATGTACAGAGATAAGATGTTTAAGATAGATATATTTTAATGTAAGTGGTATAACCAAAGTGGATGGTGCATGCGCTGGAGTGTCATATAGAACTGTGAGCAGCTGGAGACTCTGAAATTAGGAAAGCAACATTTTGGGGAGTCTTATGAAATGGAGCTGAAGATGTTGCTCTCAGCAGTGGAGACACCCATTGCATGAAGTTGTGGGGCATCATCCTCTTCAGATTTGAATCCTCACGTGACCATTCCAAGATGTCAATAATTTGGTTTCTGTTTTAACCAGTGTTCTCCCATGCAGTGAAATTGTTATCCACACCACTAAAAGAATGTACACAAGCAAAAATGCTTTTCCTAATCATATTCTACAATTCAAATAATCTGTTCTGTCATTGTTTAGCAGAGTGAAACTGAAATTTAACACAGAACTTAAAAGCTTAACTATAATCTACAGTTCTCTAATATTGTAGTGATTTATGTCCTAAAAATCCTTGGTGTGTAATGTACTAATAACATTTCAGATATGGACAGAAAAATATTTTTACATTTCTCTTGAAATTTGTTTAAAAATAGATACTTTTTCTTAGAACGCTGCTTCTTAATGTTTGCAGTTAAGTACACAGATATAAAAGTCTTTTTTTAAAGCAAAAATCTTAATATTCATTGCTTTGTGGTACATTCCAAGGAAAGAATCTTCCTACTAATTCTATATTCTGAAGTATTCTTCTAGTATTAGCAGCAGTATAATAAAAAGCAAGATCCAATTTGAAGAAGCACAAAGGTTTTGCATTTTTTTAAATGAAAACCTGGGGTAGTGAAAGATATGGAGAAATAATTATATGGTGTGATAATATAAAAACTGCAGGTTTGTGTGTCTTCATATAACTACTGAGTATGATATCCGATGTTTGTTAATTAAAGACTTTTCTATTTCCACTAGATGGCTGCTTCTGAAAGCCTAGCTTCTTAGCATAAAATTAATTAACCTTCAGAAGACAGTCTGAGGTATTTCAACAACCCCACTGCTGCCAAAAAAAAATCATATTGCAGGATCTTTCTGAAATATTTTAAAGGCCTTCTACTGTAAGTGTGGTGCTGGACGGACACAGAAGGCAATTATTTCTGCACTATATATCAGAACAGTGCCTCTTCTCACATTTCAAGAGGTATTGGGACATTTCAAGGAAACATGTAGAGGAGATCATATCAGTGTCACTCTCCTAGCTCCTTATCCCGTGCAGCTAATGTTCACTTCTCTGAGTTCACTCCCTTCCCACCAAAATAACTACAATGCAGGTACTGAATATTAGAAGCTGGTTGTAATTCACATCAGAACACCATCATAACTTTGCTCCAGATATCAAATCATTTGGAAATACTTTGTTTTAGCCTCCTTTTGCAAGCAAGGAAAATGAAGGATGCACCATGACATGGTGCTGAAGCAGAAAGAAAGGCAGAGATTTCATGCCTAAAACCTCCTGCCTTTTTGACCAAGAACTTTATAGGTGGTTAAACACCTCACCTTGCCAATAAACCCATTGAAATGTCATTTTAGGATCTGATTTGATTTAGATAGCCTTAGTGAATGAATTTAAGGACAAATTAATTTTTCAAACAATAGAGCTTATCATGGCTCACCAGCTGAGGTTACCCAGCGGTCTGACATGCATGCTTCAACTTTTTATCATATACTTAGGAGTAATAGCAGGGCTTCAAATGTGGACAAGAGTGTAGTGAAGCCATACAGACAGAATATTGAACTGAGAATTAAATTATGAGCTGCCCTCCAGCCTCTGTGTTATATTTTCTCCCTTTTATTCTGGCTCTGTGGTTTTAGTTTTCATATTTGTAAGCTGAGAATAACAGCTCTGCTCCTCCTGAAACAAGTGTTCAGATCATAAAATTTAAAATATACTATTATTGTTCTAGATGTGCTATACAAAGAAAATCACATGCTTATGTGGAGGAAAAGATGTTTCCATATGCATTGCACTTAACAGTGTCATACTCCAGTTTTACATCTGTTGGTGCCAGACATTTGCCAGACTTCTAAGATGTTGCTACTTAAGCTCATTTGCAAGAGAAATAGAAAGTGGAGAATTATGGGATTTGATAAAGTCTCATGTGCCAAGGCTAGTTCTTCTTTGTCTAGAGCCAAGACTAATAAACCATTTAGCAGTAGCTGCCTCCTACAATCTTCAAAAATTATTGGACTATTTCAACATTCCTTATTATAAGAGAAAGACATATTTCCTTTTCCATCCTCACTACATTTTATTTCTAATGGAAATGTCTAATGCTTTTTTGCTAAAGCTAACTGATTTAACTATAATGAAGTTTGTGATTAGAATACACATATAATCCTTTCCTTCCTAAATCACTGTGATTTCTTCTTACCTCAAACAGGGAATTCTGCAGGTGTCTTTCAAGGATCCAAGGCCCAGCACTGATACCATGGTTTAGAGACCAGAAAAAATTGCTACATTTTATGATAGATCAGTGAGGGTCATGCAAGATAAAAAATGTTGACAGAATTGTAGAGGTAGAGGTCATTACTACCTAAAATGTTCAAGGTGGGAAACCAATGAAATGCACAGGCTTAAAACCCTAAAGCAAAAATGTGGAAAAGCATCAGTCTGAGAGGATTTGCAATCTGCTAACACAGAGGGCTCCTTCCTTCCTCAATGGTGCCTGACTGACCAGTAAAGTCTCTTCTGATGTTCTACTGGGGTGTTGAAACCACTGCTGCTTAGCCTAATAGTTTCTAAACTCCTTGTGATCTTGTCTGTGTGTTAGGATATACATAATCCCTTTATGAATTATTTATTTTTCTGTGTATGTGCTTTTATATATATCCAAACACACAAATATAAACATATATGTATGTTTCTACATATCTATTGATATTGTATTTGCAAGGACTCTTCCTGCTCAGCTAAAAGACGTCACATAGTCTCTCTTACAGTATTGCAAATTAGAACATTAAAAAAATAATATAAAATAACATCTGTACAAGTGGGTAAATGCTATGCTCTTCAACTCCTCTGGAGAGAGTTATTGAAACTCTAGGACAGTTTAAAATAAACATAATAATAGTTCTCCATCTACTCTCAGTGCTTGTGACATTCAAGAATTTCAATATGAATGGCTGACTTTGCTGAAGGATAATGCTGGGCATTCTAAGTCACCAATTAAGATGCAAACCTGAATCCTACCTATTGCTAAAATATAGTTCATTTGCATACAAAAAAAAAAAGACAGTCAAACAAACAAGAATGCTGCTTCTGGAATCTAAAGTAATTTAGATATAAACCTGGCTTCAAGCCAAGAAAATTGCCTCTTTTGGAAAAAAAAATGGCATGAGAAAACTTCCTTATTTCAAATGTTGTTTTTAGCAAAATAAATGTCAGGTCCTCATAGTATAAGGTCAGTGCATACATTTCTACATCCTAAACTGAAAAAAAAAATATTTGATGTATTTTAGCTTCTTATGCAAACCACAGAATTAAAAATACAACCAAACTTAATTAACCATAACATAGTTGGAGACTTAGAGTGCTTTATCTGTATTTTGAGAATCTCTTATCAAAACTTCAGGGGCCATCTAAAGCCAGAGGAGTTTATATGCTCAAACCACCCCAATTCTTTTCTCATATAAGTTATACAAGTCCAAAATTACTGCTTCTGTGCCTTGTAACAATAAGATATGAAGATTTGAATACAAATCAGCTTCTAAATGTCCAATTTTCTTTACAGGTCTCCTTCAGGAAAAAAAGTAATTAGTGAATCTGCATTCCATAAGTAGCCCCATAGATTTTACTGATATCAACCCAGGTGAGTTCTGTAGTCACCACTTTCTGTAATTCATATATGGATAGAAGAAGCTCACCTGTAGATGTCTAAACTACTGAATTTTCTGTTATTGTTTTAAGCATCTTAGAATCATCTAATAACTTCAGCTGGGAAAAAAAAATGTCTTCCAAAGGAGCACGACATTATTTTTAAAGCAGTTGAAATCAACTCCTTCTGGAATTTGCAAGTGAGAGGAAAATGTCACAGTGGCATGCCACATCTACACATTTGTACAAACAAAGCTATTAATAGACTACTAGAGCTGTAAAAGCAAGCACTCTGAAGTAGCAAATGTCAGAGCTAAATTTATTCTCTATGACCTTATTTTTTTCTTTTTCGTGGCAGGCTCATTACAATAAAGATCTAATTACATAATCACCTAGTACATTTGGGGTTCCTCTTGAAATCTGTGCAGGTTATTTGAGAAACAATTTGCAATGATAATAAAACAGAGGGGGAAAATATCCTTGTCACACATCATTCTGAGAAATCAGAGAACTAGAAGTGTACTCCTAAATTAAGCTGCTAAAATAAGTGTGGTGGGTATGGTAATTCTGTTGAAATTATGTGACTGTGCATTGTATAAATATTATTATTATTATCATTATTATTATTATTGTAAAAAAAATCAGACATGATCTTAGATATACCTTTGCTAACCTTGAGAAGAATAGACAGTATTCTCTAGGTGTTTCAAAATACAGTAATGAGATTCCCAACTCCCTTAAATATTAAAATCGTGCTCCTAGATACTTTCAGTTTATAGCAGCAAGTAACAGCCCTTAATTGTGAAATTCAGGAAAAACTATGCTAAGGAAAGAAAGCAACATTCTTCTTTGCAAAGTGGGACAAATCTAAACCAAAACATGGGTTGGTTTCTTCAGTAGGTCTTTGATATACTGTATATATGTAATCCCGCAGTCAGCCACTCAGTTCTGTTCTATGTGATGTGTGTCAGCTGTTACAGAAAGGAAAATAATTCCTGTCACAATAAGCACTCTCATCGACTTCAGCAAGTCCCAAAGGGTTCCATTTGATTTTTATTTGATCCCAAAATAAGAAATCTTGGATTCTGGAGCTGTACATTCCTCTGGACATGAGGAATTGTTCTCTTTGTAAAGGCTAACAATCCTAAGGATGATTAGGTCATCCAGTGAATTTGTTAGGCTACTACTGAATTGACTGTTTAGTGAAAAGTAAAACCATAGAAAAGAGAAGTGGCTCTCAGTGTTAAACTTTTCTCTGAGTTGTTCATTTTATACTAACAAATGTAGGGACAATCATAATTAATGTATGAATATACATAGGATTGATAGGAGCAATCTTGATTCTTTTCTTGACTAGATCTTAATTAAGTTGAGCAGAAACTACAGAGCAACTGAACACCACAGCCGTTTTTGACTGTTATGCAGTCAGGAAAAGATTTAAAGAAGAGCTTATTTAGTGGATATTTTAGCAAAGAAAATAATGTATGGAGGAAAGGAACTACAGAGAGTGAGGAGAAAACAAGCTAAATTGGATAATTATGAACTAGAAATTTTTATGTATTCCTTACAAGGTTTTCTTCTACCACTAGTTATTTCATCTGAGTAGACTTAGGAAATTCTTACAAGTGTTAGTATTTGTGGATGCACCTAATTTCTTTTGGGCAATAATGGATTAGACTGTCGTTTCCTAAACTCAGCAGCAAAGCTCACTCAGTGTTTCCCAAATTTATTTTTTTCCCCTGAGAAATTATAACACAGAATTTTTATTAGAAATTTCAAAATTGTTCTTGTATACTTAATAATTAGCAGCTGGGCTTGGTTCTCATATTGACATTAACCTTTATAGCTGCAGAGGGGGGCGTACGTGGCCCGAAGGTCGAAGTCTGGCTAGTTGAGGGTGAAAGGCCGACGCCCCTCTGCAATTCCTGGCCAGCACCCTTCGGCGTCTGATGGCCTCGGGCTGTGCTGGCTGCGGACTGGCTCACACCGCTGGTATTGGCGAGGAACGGAGCTGACCATTTCCCGGGGGTTAAACATCGGTTTATTGAAGGTGTTGCGGGATCCAAACGCGCGGAGAAACCAACCGGGAAAAGTTTTTCTAATAGGGGTGAAACAGGATTATAAAGGAGGAGGGTGGGTACAGACGGAACCAATCGGGAAAGGTGAGGGGATGAACTTCACAGAACTGACACTCCATGGAGACCAATAAGCAAAAGGTAAAGGAGGTGTCCTGGGACCCCAGCCAGCCACCACCTCCAGAGAGGAGAAGGTTCTCGAAACCTGGGAGGAGAAGGGGGTGATTGACTGGGCCCAGGGAGGAGACAACGTTCACTTATAAGGGAAACCAGGGAGGAGCAATTACATATCGGCAACTATGAATAGCGAAGTTACTATAGCAACTTATCTGACAGGGTAGCAGTGGCAGGAAATACTGGGAAGGGAGGAACCATTTACATAAAACAGGGGGATACAATACAGAAAATGGGGGAGCAAACTAAAAACTTAAGAACACACTACAGCATATAGCTTTTTGAAAAAAAGCCTTTTTTCAAGGCTTTTGATAATGTTGCAAAATGCATATCTTACACATCTGTGGGCAGAAAAAGAATGGAATAATGGGAGGAAAACGTCTATTTAATGAAAAAATAATATCTAGAACTAGAAAAAAAAATTGACATGTTTCTAAAATTTATTTTCTTCAAATTTGACTTAATTATTTTAAATTTAAATAAAGTTCTCCTGCAGTCAAAGATTGCAAAGGAGTGGCATGTGGCTTACCAATTTACAGATCAATACAGGGTCTGCCTGAAACATCAGAGACCTCCTTCAAAGACCTTCTTCAGACAATGAAAAGGGAATGTCCTCTTGCACTTGTCTAAAGGGGCTTTAAAAGTAGCAGATGTTTCTTTACCATAATTGATTTTTACTTCAGTAATGGTTACTTTCAAGTAATATACTCATATCTTAAACTCAATCAGCTTTCTTCCCAACCTTTTGGTCTTCAGAAAACTTAACTTTTGGCTGACAAAACTTATTTTATGTCCTGTCAACTTCTAACTCTCATTTCCTACAATAACAATTCATTAGTCACACTAAATTTTAACAACTCTCAGTAAAGACATTTCATAAGACACCAAATACTGCATTTAATTGGCATATAGGTTAACAAAACTAAAATTAATCCAACCTTTCAGCAGATTGGGGTTTTTTAATTTAGTCCTTTGCACCTACTCTGCCTACTTTAACACATTGTACTCTTAAGGGCAGGGAGCCTTGACATCCACACCAGGTGAGGGAGTTACAATACCTGTGCTATTGTAGTTACAATGAGGTGGGTACAACAGCCCAGGTGGTCGGAAAGGCAAATAAAAGCTGTCTTCCATCAGAATTGGGGTGGCCAGTAGAGCAGGGCACAGATTTTCCCCCTTTGCTGGTCATTGGTAAGATCACACCTCAAATGCTGGGTTCAGTTTTGGGCTCCTCACTGCAACAAAGATATTGAGGGGTTGGGGCTTGTCTGGGGAAGGGCAATGGATCTGGGGAAGGGTCTGGAGCACAAGTCTAGTGAGGAGCAGCTGAGGGGTTTTGCGATGCTTAGCCTATAGAAAAGGAGCTTTAGGGAAGACCTTAGTCCTGTATACAAGTACCTGGTTGGAGTTTGTAGCAAGCTGGGGGTTGTTCTCTTCTCCCAAGTAACAAACGACCTTGGGTTGTTTAAATTGGATATTAGCAAAAGTTTCTTCACTGAGAAGTTGTCAAGCACTGGCACAGGCTGCCCAGGGAAGTGCTGGAGTCACCATTCCCAGAGGCATTTAAAAACCTGTAGGTGTAGGGCTGGCTGAGTGGGGAGCACTGTGGTGGCTGGTTGAGGGTGGCACCTGCTGACCTTAGAGGTCCTTTCCAACTCAATGATTCTGTGAAAATGAGACTGCTCTTTTCTCAGTATCTGAAAAATATATAAATGGTGCTCTTTTCTCTGTGTCTTTCCTGAACTATTGAAAGCCTCCATGAAATAGCATTCAACATATATTTGGGCCCTTAACATTTTTGTTATTATTTGAACATTTCCCAGTGACTCAGGTCTCTCCTTGCATTTAATGTCCATACGCCTGACTATTTTTGTAGTGCCAGGCCATGACTCTTTCTGTTGTTATGCAAAAACCTGTCTTTTTCTTGTGGACAGTATAATTAGAGACTAAGAATCGCTCCTGTCAACATTTATCTATTGGAAATGTTGACTGCCACAGTGAGATAAAAGACCCATAATTCAATTTGATCAAAGTGCCTTAAACAACTACATACAGTGGTGAGATTCAATGAAATATTGATCAGTTCTTTCAAGTAATTCAGATATAACCCACTTAAAACCTCAAAGACATACACAGATTTCCTATCTTCTTTTTCTTCCTTTTTTGTTCTAAAACTACTGAAACTAGGTTTTTTGTTGATTTTTGTGTAAACAACAGAATGCATTTATTAATTTTTACAAGTAAAATTATATTAATATTTTGATAATTAATAAGCAGTTATTTTATTTCAAAACTACAGAGAAGCTTGAAATAGTTTTAGATTAATTGGATAGCCATTGGTTGTTTGGAAAGCATATTTTCTTTCTTCTGAATTTCAAGATTAAGTTAAATTACTGATCTGTCTTCATATGAAAAATACAGGTTTTTTTATTGCTGATTCCTAAGGAAGGGATGGCCCTAATATTGTTAGAATATGGACCTTTTATTCCATGATTACACTGTTTCTGCATGAAATAATGTTTACATTTACTAATTACTTTAAATTAATTACTTTAAAAAATGGATAATTATTACTTTAAAATTATGGATAGTTACTTTAAAATATTTTAGTATTGGATAATTACTTTAAAAATTTTTTTGGATAGTTACTTTAATAAAACATTCCATATAAGCATCATGGTCCTGAAAATGACAAAGGTTTTACTCAAGGTTATGTTTCATTGTCGCAAACCATATTATCCTTTTTATTATTTTTATTATTTCTGTCTTTCAATATTTTCTGGAGTGTTGCCTGCATTTCCAGGTATAAAAGCCCAATGTGCCACAGGAGTAATGGAAACAATTTCACTTGCTGCCTTTGAAAAGCACATTGTTTGCTTAGCTGTGCACGGTGCAGTTCTGTGTTGCTGCACCTCAGCACTCAGTGTTGACTTTGGCTGTCGACTGGGAGGACGTGACACCATTTGGGGACCCTTCGTGCACTCCAGAGCAGCTATTCTGGATTTTAGGAGGCTGTAAAGTCTGTACATCTTTTTCCTCTTATGTTATTTCATGGGATCATGAGAATTGCTCATCACTGAATTTCACTGGGCCACAAATATCTTTCCTCCTCTGCAGCCCTTGGTGCGCACCTGGAACTCGTACCAGAGTTTATTTTATTAATATATAATATTTTATTAATATTTTTATGTCCCATCTGTCACCTTAGCTCCTCAATATCTTGTATTCTTGGCATGTTTTAAACTTTTCTCTCTTATTTATGAAGTTAACTAAAGGTGGGATGAAACTGATGAGACAGACCTGCTTTGTTCACTCCTTTTTGATTTATCATACTCATATGGCAAATAATAACAAACCATCCACTTCATGTAAACGACCCTTATTTACTGAAAAATACTAAAAAAGATCCAATATTCCAGCCTTTCCATCTCCAAAACTTTGGGATAGTTACACAGTGTTAGTCACTATACAACTCCATGATAGAAATTCATTCTAACTTAAGTGGAGATTTCATAGAGAATTATATTAAAAAGAAAAAACAAACAATCAGAGAGAACTTTTATCCTAGGTAATTATCTAGTTTGCAATTATAAGAACTTGTAAACAACACAAGAAGTTTGCACCAGTGTCTATGTGGTGTTAAATTCCAAGATCAAAGGGAAATTTGTTCCTATAACTTCTGAAAGAGAGAGTGAAATCTGCTTTGTGAGGATATTATATGTCCTCAAGCAGAAATGGAATTTGTACCTGCTGACAGGTAATTATAATATTGGGTTAGAACATTTAATGCATTGAAATGCTTTCCAGAGTTGACAAAAATTCATTGCTCACAATTTAAACATCTAAATATGCAGGATTAAGATGGAACATTAATATTTTATAAATTACCTTGCATCCACTTGCTGCATGACAACTTTTATGTAAAATATTTGGTTACTATTGGTGACAGTTAGAGATAGGACAGATAATTTAGAAGATATATCTTATTCAGTAAAGCAAATACTATTTTGATAATAACTATTGCACTCTTCTAGGTTTCTGAAATTAAAGGTGTTAAATACACAAATTTCCTTTATTCCTTGGAAAGAATTTCTATCTCACACAAAATTTAAGGTTTTATTCCATTGATTGCAGTGTAACTTCTTTTGACAATTATGTGAATAAGTATTTTAAGTGAATAAGTATTTTAAGACTACTAAGACTACTACTAAGACTACTATGTCATCTGATCACATATCTTCTGTGGTGCCATGTATTCATGCCAGGAGGGAAATTATCCTTTCACCTTCACCCATGTAAACCTTCTCTCTGGTAAGTTAAAAGAAAGCACTGAACAATATCCACCTAAATTTTGGGGCAGAATGATAATTTGGATATAGTAATAGATATCATAAGCCAAATCAAAAGCTGGCTGTACTGAAGCTGAAAGGCAACTGGTTGCATTCCCAGAGCAAATAAGAATCTGTGGAATATCGTCTCACATTATCAGTGTCAGGGCTTTTTCACCAGCTTGGAAAATAACAGGAGCAGATTTGTGTGTCTCATTCTACTACTTTGAGTATTGATATGTGTGTTTTTTAGATCTAGGTATCATTGCCATGTAGAAGGGTGAATGGAAAGGTGCAGATGTTTTTGGGACTCTCAGGCTGACTTGACAGGGAGTAATGTATCTTTTTTCATTGGAAACAACCAAAATAGAATTGGCTTCAGTTTAAGATACAATTAAAGAAGTCAACATATGCTTAAGAAGTCAAAACTTCTGTATAAGAAAGGAAGAATGTATAGTATCAGGGCATTCTCTTACTGCTTTGGAGACACAATGGTCTCCAAATAGTAATTATTGTCTAATAATTAATTATTAATAATTATTACTAATATTTGTATTATTATTCACAATTAATTGTTGCAATTATTGAAATTATTGTCTAAATTGATGCAGGTTGCAAATTTTCACTCCTCCAAGAAGAAGAGTTGTTTGATCTCCATCTGGAAGCATCCCTTGAACCCGTGTGTCCTAAGGACTGTGAAGAGACCTCGTGTTAACCGCAGCTTTGAAATAGATTTGCCTGGCCTATCTTCTCTGCAAAATTCTCCAATTAGGAATAAAGGTAACTTATAAAGTTACTCCCACCCCCTCATCCCCCCAAAAAAACATCCATCCTTCACAATAAAAGGGAGAGGTTCCATCAGACTTGATACTAAAAAGTCTTTTAAAAATAATAATAACAAATAAGATTTGGAAAGTGTTATAATAATAATAAAAGAAGATTTTTTTAATAAACCAAATTCAAAGTTACACGAAGTTAAGTGGAAATTGTTAAAAAAAAAAAAAAAACAACAACAAAAAAAAACAAACAACGCATGTAACTCTGCTTGCTGTTCTTTGAAAACCATCCTTGATGCACTTTTGGTCTGGTTGTAACTAACCCATGACTGTAAATTGTAACAAACTTCCCATAATCTGCAACAAGTTTTTTTACTGTTAGCCTGGCCAACTTGTCTCCTTTTCTCAGGAGGAAAGACCTTTCTCACCCTGTGAGAAACATAAATTGAAACATGCTATTAAAGAGCAACATTACTTTTTTTCTTTTTTTTTTGGTTAATCAGATCTGTACATCATGATATTGCACCATATTTTTGAGGAAAAAAACTTTACCCAATAATTTAGCATTTTCACTCTTAGCTGGCATGCTTGACTTACACTTGGCATATTTAGTGACCTAGTTTCAACAGAATGTGTCCATGGTTTCATAGTGCACAGAGGTTTCACATTGCTCTACTCCTTTAATGGAGCATGACATAAAAAGAGAGCAAATGAAATGCATGATTTCTGTCTTGAGTACAATGCAGCATCCCAGAAATATATCTGAGTGTTTATGTCTATCCAGTCTTCTATAATACATAAAAACAATGGCTTATGACTGTGTTATAGGAAAAGGTCCATGCAATTGTATTAATGCAGGAGTTAGACTTGAGTGATATGTATTTAAATATGTATCTAGAGCTGAGTGATTGAGATTGCTTTTACTGAGTGTAAGAAAGTTCCTCCCTTGCATTAAAGCTCTTAAAGCATTTAAAGGAAACAGAGCATAGCAATACCAGAATGCCATAGAAGTTACTTTTAAATTGACCAATTTACCCTGGCAATGGCAAGGTTTGTCATCCCCAGAAGTAATGACTATGAACTATCTTGTTCCTGCAGTATAGGAGATTAGGTCATATTTCCAACCTTTCTTTCTTGCTTAGAAACACAATATTGTTATCTTGTAGCCTTTTGGGGAGTCACAAGTAAAAATTGCATTAATTTAAACAGAACAAGAATAGACCTCCACCGCTTCAACATTAAAAGATATAAAAACACTTAATTCTAATTTTCAAAGCTTCTTGTTCTTGTTCCAATATTTATTAAATTTTCATAAAAATAGATAAACACATTGTATAGTAATGATCAAAGAAATTAAAATTTTTATGTTAATATGAGGAAGCACTGTCTTAAAACATAAAGGCAATATATTACAAAACATGCAACATTATCATTTTACCAGCTGATTTGTCAGCAGTTCTTGCATATATATGTATAATTTATTCTTGCAAGAGTATTTTAGCCTGGTTTCTGTATTTCATTCTATTTATTTATCCTAAAAAGAATGTAAAATACTTTTGCAGTATACGTTATTTGTAGCTTTACATAGGGTAATGTCTATCTGAAGGCAAACTGTATTACCCCAAACACATTATGATAACATTTAACTCCTTGTTATTTATACAAAGACCTGTATGTAATTTGCTAATATAGTCCCATTGGGATAGCAACATCTTTGTGTTCATGCAACTAATAGTTGCATATGTATTATTGACATTCACTGAATTACTGAAATAATTTAATATTATAATCAACAATGCTTGTAGAATTAGTTAATGTATATTCTGTAAGTTGTGAACATCTCACCTAGGGAAAAAACAATCACGTTTCAGTAGCAGAAGTCTAGTCTTTTTTTTCATGCTACAGAGTGAGGTGTTGATTAAAATGAGAAAGATGGGAAATAGCTGACAGGTACCTGTAAGGATGGAAATACTCATCCAATGGGCTCTAACTTGAGTGGGAGACTTTGTTCTTGCTGGGTGCTTTGCTCTTGCTTGGCTAGCTGCCTTTAAAGGCAGGACAAAATAGGAATAAAGACCTTGTGGTTCAAGACAAGGACAGGGATATTGCTCAGGAATTATTGCCATGAACAAAACATACTTGACCTGGAGGTTTAATGTAATTTTTAATAGCAAAGCAGGATAATGAGAAATGAAGCCAAAACTGCAAGCATTTTCCTTCTCATTTTCCCATCTTCTTCCTGGGTCCATCCTCACTCCTGACCATTCTATCTCCTTCCTCCTGAACAGTACAGGGGGATGGGGAATGAGGATGGGGTTTAGTCTCTAACACATCCTCTCTGTTGCTCTTCTTTCTCCTCACTCCTTTTCCCCTGATCCAGCATCATTTCTTTTTACAGGCCACGATCTTTCAGATTAAACCTGCTACAGCCAGGCTCTTCCCAGGGCTGCAGAGTGGATATGTGCAGGTATGATCATTCATGCACTCCTAAAGAACAGCTGCCTCTCCCTGGTCATTCCCCTGGGCTGCTGCATCACCTTCTCCCTTTTCTTCTCTTATATGGGTGTCCATATAGTTGATTCACCCCAAAACCTCTCCCTGTAAACTGAATAGACCCCCATATGTGGGATGTTATGGAGGGATTACCAAGTTTTACTTTACCTTTGGGCTGTTAACCTCTACTGTTCATCTACCTGGACACCAATGATGCTACAGGAAGCACACCATGGAAACTGAGCTCTGGAAAAGAAGGTCAAGGGACTGAGGGACAAGAAATATAATCCTGACATGCTTTTAATGCTAAAAGAATTGGATATACACCATGGTTCAATACCCAGCTGTGGGGCTGATGCTGCAGGGAGAGCTTCAGCTGAAACAATAATTTCTTGAACCATTGGTAGAATAATTTGGTGGTGTTGTATGAGTCCATTGGTCCATCATGGGATCACACATATATTGATAGGACACATTTTTCAGCGTGCATCAGGTAGACAAATAACCAGGCATAGGAACAGTCTCAGTCAGGAAGCTCTTCAGGGATGAGGCAGTGTTCTTCTAAGTAATGAAGAAACAGTTTCCCCCAAGCAGAAAGTGCTGGGCTGTGTGCAGTGCTGAGCTCAGAATCGTCAATAGTACAGCAAGAACATTAATGGAATATCCACAAAGGATTTCCACTCTCATACTCAGTTGTAACCCCTGGCATGATATCTATATATAATTGTTACTGTAACTGCACATTATGACATGACTGAGCAAAATACCTGACCTTTATGCAATATCTGTGCTGAACTGATTTTGTGAGACAACTGCAGCTATCTTCAATAAATTTCAGAATTCTCTGGGGATGAAAAGATGTGAAGATGTGCACACAGTATGCTGAATTTCTGACTCAGTGTATTTGGTATATCTAAAACCTAGGTCTTTAGCTCTGTGACTGCAAATGGAAAATAGTGCTTCCAGTATTTCAGCCTCCTGCTTTCCCTGATTTTTTTACCAGCTCAGCAAGCTATCAGTAGTTATAGCTTCCTGTGGCATTTTTGGAACGAGCAGGGAGCTTTCTGTAATGGGAGGTGCAATTATTTTCTCTACATACTCCTTTTGAATCATTTTGTCAGCCATTACCTAAACTCAAAGTCAGTTTGTACTAACGATGTGGTAACATATTGATCCACCCAATTTATCTGTGCTGGTGAAATTCTTAGCAGCCCATTACATATGCTGCTTTAATACTAATGGGTTTGACATTCACACACAGAAGAAATAAAAGATATATGTTGGTTTCCTGCTCTTGAAGACAAGCTTACTCCACACTTCAGACAACCATTTGACATTAATTGCAGGTGCAGTTTGCCAGCTCTTGGGGTCTGACATTACAGCCTTGCCCCAAATTTGAAGCATGGGATAGCAGGACTCAAGGGCTCTGTAGTCTTCCTGCTTGAATTAGCAATTCATCCCAGCTTTTATGTAGAAGTCCAGTTTGATTTTAGCTAAATTTGAACCATACTCAAGGTTACTGCTTATGTTCTCAACGTATTTATACAAACAAGGTTGAGAATTGCAGATATTTTCACTCAAAATCTGGTTTTGTCACACTATCCTTCTCAGCATTTCCTGTAGAACACTTCACTTAATAATTAAAATATTAAAGTAGTAAGCTTACGTGTCTAATTCTTGGAACTTTAGCTGTTTCAGGATCATATTTGCAGAATTATCTTCTGTTTCTGCAAATACTGAGGTCAGTGAGAAGGTTTATGAGCTTCAGTACTTGGCAGTTTGACAGTGCTGTTCAACTCAAACTGTACTAAGTACCAAAAAACCAAGTACTGAATGCCACTGTAATAAACCCTGGTAAGACAAAGCATGCTCTGATTTATGAGCCTCTCTGTAGTAAAAAAGTTCTACTTTAAATTTAACACTCTAGAACAACTACCATTCTGAAATGTGCGCAGCCATTTCAGTTACAGCATAGTTACCCTTTCAGAGGAAAAAAGAATTCCTTTGAAATCAGTTTCATATAGTTTTCTTCAAGATTCATGCTTAAAACTCTGACTGAAGCTTCACTAGGGAATTTATATAGAGGAAAAAAATCAAAGAGTAATTAAAAATCAATTAGATATGTAATGTCTATTAAAGTTTTTTGAAAATGGATGCATGAATTGGAAACTGTACACAAGCTACCTGTGAAAAATGAATTTTTTTTTCCACTCTCAGTACATGAAGTAATAAGATGAGATAAAAGGATTCATGGTTTGTTAAAGTTTTTGGTAAAACTGAAGAAAGTTAAACAAAAACTAGGAATTCAGTGCTAATTCTCCATAGGTGCTTCCACTTAATGAAACAAAAATCAAATTTTCTTTGTGCCTGCATGGATGTGGCTCTGTACATTCAGTGAGAAGCCAAAAGCTGAAAAAGCTGAAGTCTGTCATGTTGGAGTAAGAAGTGGGGACAGCACCAAGCCTGACAGAGTTTGAATGCTCTTGGGCACTGGGGGGGGTTGTTGGGGTGTCCTGTGCAGAGCCAGGAGTTTGTCTGAGAATCCCTTTCCACTTGGGACATTCTGTCATTCTGCGAATAATTCCTAGAGTTGCAGTGCTTTATTTTCCCTAGAAATACTGATCCATGTCAAGCAACGTGTTTAGCTCTTTCTGTGTTATATATTTTTTCAGATGTAGTTTTTGTGCTTGCATGGGTTTAGACAGTTTTGTTTTTTCTTTTACTTAGTCTCCCATACTAAGGAGCTGACAAAGAAGCTCCTTGTGTGGCTGTTGAAGGAAAGCAATCCCATATTGCCTGCTCAGATTCATTGCCCATGGTCTGATCTAGGACACATCTGGTGAGACAGGATGCTCTCATGTCACAGAAAAATTTTATTTAAAGGAGAGATAATCATTAACTTAACAATAATTTCTATTTAAGAAATCTGCACGACAAAACTCAAAGAAGGTGCATCCAGAGATATGACTCTTCTCTGAAATGTCTTCAAACAAATATCTTCAGAACAATTTCAAAAATACTTTTTCAAATAGTAAAAGGTATTCCTTTTAATATGCATTCTCTGATTTATCGTGTTTTTAATTAATATTCTATGATCACTGAATATTAAAAGAATATTGGAATTCATATTAATATTCTCAATGAATACTTCATATAATGAATATATGATTAGAATACTCTCAATGAATAACAATGGAAAAAGTAACCTCGAGAATATTGCTGAATGGCAATTTTTATTTTATAAATATGTATATTTGCACTTTTAACCTGAGACAGAAAGTTGGTTTCACTGCAATTTCTGAGTGTTGTTCATCAAATTAGAATCATAGTTGACTGACTTACAGATTACCATTTCTAGACATTTGAAGTAATTTACATAATGGTTTTGAACTATGTACAAATATTCTGCAGAACTTATAAACACATAGACTAAACCCAGGAATGATCTGAAGGAAATTTATGCACCTTATGGATAGAAGCATAAGACAAAGAGTTCAAACCAAACAGACAATCAGTAAATTCTGTTCAGGAAATTTGATTTCATTCTTCTTTCTGATTCTTGTCACTTACCTCGGTTGTTTCTCAGTATTGCCTGAATAAAAGATAATTATCATATTTTCATTTTGTCTGAGAACCTTAGGAAATACTGCCACTCATTTTGTGTAATTGCAATGCTTAAAACAATGGCAAGCTGGGATCTTGACATACTTGTACAGTATGCCTCTAGTAAGTACTATTGTCATTAATATCTATTTCAAGTAACATCTGAAAATATTTCAACCAAAAGAATGAAAACTCAGAAATCGAGCAGACTTCTAATTTAAAAAGTTGCTTTAAAATTGAATGAAATTTTCCTGACAGAAGATATGAAAAAAGTAAATTATCTACAGGAAGTAGATAAATTTTAAAGACTCAAATATGTTGAACATGCTCTGTCTTTCAATAGTTCTAGTATAAAATCACAAGGAAGTTGAATGTCTAAATGTTGCTATTTCTCCTTAATATTTCAGGGTGGATTAACTTATCCCAAGTATTGACAGCAGAAAAACCTGGTCTCTTAAACTGTATTTGATATGAAGCTGAACTGAAATCCCAAGTGTTCGCCTTGAATTATAAACCAGGATGCTGTGGAGGTTCATGAAAGATATAGTGAGGAATCACTCCACTGCTCAAACACAGCATCATGAATGAATGATAAGTATAGTCTGAGATAATCCTTGTAGTTTTTTTCCTCTGCACATTGCAGAGAGAGAGCATTAAACATATTTGAATGTTGAAGCATCAAGGATTCTGAAATCCAATTTCAATATGAAGCATAAGATGCGTATGTCCTTTGTATGACTCTCCCAAATATCAGATTTCCCTGGCAGAGAGGAAATTTACCTCACAAAAAGCAGAGTGTGAATAAGAGATACTTTTTAGGAATGGAGAAATACAACGTCGAGTTTTTGTCTGAAACACTAAGCATGGCCCAGGTCACAACATCAGTGAAAGGACATTTAAACGAGAGGTTAAAAGATGGGCATCAGCAGAAAGCAAAAATTGCTTGTGAGTCTGAGGACTGAATTCATGTTAGAAGACCTGTCAGGTATGGCCAACAGAGTTTAGTTGAAGATCTCAGAGGAAGCTTAGAAGAGTATGTACAATTGGTTGATGATGTTATCTTCAAAGCCATATAGAGTTTAAAATGTGCAAATTAAAGTGAAGGGAAAGTACTAGCTATAAAAAGTCTCTTTTTAAGGAATGCAGTTTATCTGAATGTTTGACTTGAATACTTGCATTTATTCATAATTATGCTAATTAAGCCAGGAATATAAAATAATTGTATATTTGCCACTTAACTTTTTAACAGCTAGCATTCTCAGGCATTTGATGAATCTTCTCAGGAGGACTGATTTTGGCTTTGCTGTCTGGAGCTGTGTAACAAAAGAAACTCTCATGAAATTTCTTTTCCACAATAAAAGTAACTAAAAATGTGATATCTCTGAGGATTTTCTATGAACTTGCTACAATTCATACTCACACATTTATTCTTTTCCTCACCCATTTTCTGACACTTTTTCTGTCATTGATGAAAAAGTTAACCATGTCTAACAAAACTCTGGTCTTCACTAAAAGTTTTGAAATTGTACCAGAATTTGAATTTTGCCCTGCACAAATCTGAGCCAGACACTGGGAAGAAACTCCAAAATCTCAGCTAATAAGTCTAAGAAGATTGTGAAAAGTGCAGTGTAGAAATTCAGGTTGCATATCTATTACTAGATAAGACAAAAATGGAGCTTAACTGCTAGGTGTGAAATATCACTAACAAGAGGAGAACAATTTTGTCAAATATTTAATAAATTTTGGTCTAAGAAGCTGCACTAAGTTGCTATGGATCCACAAATAATTAGTGTCTTTTTTATTCAGTTTCAGAAATCTTTGCAATATCTGTTATGCTGTGAAAGAGTTTTACAAATATTAATAGTTTTGTCCACTTTGATTTTATTTTAAAATTAGCTTTCCATTATTAAAGGCTCAAAATGGTCATCAAAGGTCAAATGTCAAACATTCATCTCCCAGCCTCTGACTATATCATGCAAAGTCAGCAATGAAAACACTATTTTCATAATGAGAAATGTGTAATGTTGTCCCAGTAAAGACCTGCTTACTTGCTGAAGTCTGAAGATTTATAGCAAATAAAAACGTTCCAATCAGCAGTCTAGAGAATGTTACAAAAAGGGTCAAACAGATAGACAGCCAAAAATATTTATACAAGTGTCTGAGCATAAAAGGATATTCAGATTTAAATATTTTGTTCTGAATTTCTTCTGTTTTAATAACACAGAGAAAAATTAGGTCACATAGTACTTGAGAAGGAGCTTATTGCTGTGAAGTACAATGCAATATATCGTTCTCGATAAAGTCTCTTCCACATACAAAGGAACATCAGCAAAATTTGGTTGCAAATGTTCTTTATTGATGCTTTTTGTTCAGTTCAGGAAAAGCATTTCATGACTCTTGGTGACACATAAACAAAAAAATGAAGGACTTCCCTTTCATCTGTCTTATTCAGTGTTAGTGAAGGTTTAGGGCAAACATAAGAGCTGAACATGTTACCAATATATTTACACAGTGTTTATATGTCTTGTTTTCTATCTTCAATCAGCACTGATATTTTTTTAAATAGAAGATGAGAGAAGGGGAAAATGAGATGTTTCCTCTCAGTCTAGCATGTGTAGAAAGGAATTCTCACACTGGTGAAGATTTCTGATTCTTCAGAGGAGGAATTGCAGATATGAGCACGAGCCAAAGTACTCTAGTGGATTTTACATGCTGCAAGTTCAACTTACTCTTTCTTCACCACAGTCACCAAGGCAAGATCCTGTACTTTGACATCAGTCTGCCATCTTTAAAAGGCATTTAAACATTTGTTCCAGATTTCCAATAAAACTTCATCTTGTCCTACTTGGTAAATCTGGGGCAGATCCACAAAACAAACTTAGTGGTAACAGAACTGAACCTTATTTTGACATAGAAGGACACAATATGAAAAAAAGCTATTTATTTTACAAGCCCTACTCACCAAGAATTGGGACTTGTAGTGGTTTTGGTTCATCAATTTGAGATTTCCCAGCCAATGCACTAATTAATGTTGTAAGTTTAGTGTTGGCCAAATGGCCATTTACCCTCTAGAATTATTTACTCATTTCCTGCTTTGAGATGGGATTAGGAGGAAGGCAAAGCAGGCTTGAAACTTTAAAAGGGTTTAAAGAAAACTTTATTAACAGAAACTTTAAAAATATTGGGAGTCAGAATAAAACCTTCAGAGCACTTCTCCCCTACAACCTTTTCTTTGCCACTAACAATGTATAGAAAAAATTCAGTTAGTTTATCACCTCTAGAATAAGTTTTTGCTTAGGGAGAGGAGTTTCTCTTGTCATGCTATGGAGACTTACTCTACAAGAAAATAGTTCTCTTGTGGCTTTTAATTTCCACAAATAGCTGCCACCCAGAAATCTGCAATTGTGAAGTCCCTCCCATCTTTCACAGCATCCTACAACTGTGTTTATGGGCCATGTCAACTTATGGGTACTATTTTAAGGATGAGCCATTCAAGAAGAAAGGTTCTCTTTATCTATCTATGAGATAATCTCTGGGCACAGAAGTCATCTTCTTCTTTCTCCATGGAGGAAAAGGGACTTCATCTCTCTTCTCTCTCTCTCTTTCTCTCTGTTCAAACTTCTCATGAGATCACAGCCACTTCAACATCTGCTTGCTTTAGCATAGGTGTCTTTGCTCGTATCTACAAATTGAACACTACATCTCCCCATTCTTTTCAATGAGTTACAGGGCAAAAGAGTCTTAAGTGTCAATTATATCTTCTCCATAGCCTTACAAGAGGATTTCAGCCCAAGACTGAGGCATCTCCTCAACTGTCCTATCTGGTACTCTTCTTCTTACTGCCCTTCATGTCTCATGTTGTTCTCTACGTGTCTTCACTCTGTCCTTTTCTCTCACCCTAGTGAGGAACGAAGATCTGTAAGTCTTATCTGTGCACTGAAAGAGTTCATATCTCACCTGGGGCCTGCAGATGGTTAAGTGATCCCTGCCACGCGTGACAGCCGAAGCAGTCATCACTGTGATGGATTTTCGGGCTGCACTGGGGGTTGTGTCAGGATCTCAGGGGGTCCGGCCAGAGCAGCAGTGGCCACTCTACTGCATGGCTGTCTGCAATCCCTGCCACGTTCAATTCCAACTGATGTCTTCCCTTCCCCCTGCCCAGCAGCCACTGGGGCTGGGGCCAGGGCCTGGCTGGCCTGTAGCCATTCCTGGGGCCTGGAGGAGCTTGGCTCGGCCTGGGCAGGCAGCAGGGCAGGGATTAAAGTGGGCAAGATGTTATCAACCATGGCCAAAACCATACCCTGGATGGGGCCCTGCAGCCTCCCCTCCCCTGCCCAGCCACCGGGCTCAGCGGATGGGAATACTTCTGTCCCCAGACCCTGGAAGTAAGAGAGCTTTTCCCAGGGTTTGTTCATTTTTAACATGTCTGTTCACAGAGGTGTGCTCAGCTTTCTAGTGGTTTAACAAAGTGTCAATATTCAAAACTAATCACTGATTGGTTTTATCAGGCACAGAAGAAACTGCTTGCAGCTTCACTTCGAAAATCACTTCCGTGATTGGCTTCTCCCCTCCTCAGCAAATATCAGTTAATGCAAAACCAGCACAGGATTTAACATAAGGGTTTAATATTCCAATGGACCTCTACAAACTTCCATTAAATACAGTATCTGCCACCCTTCATCGTATTTCCCACGTTTTCTGTTTCTTAGTTGGACATTTGTAAATTTAGATAAGGAAGCAATGAAGTTTTTAACACTTGCCAGGTAAGTTATGGTAGAATTAATAATAATTTATTAATTTTCTAAATGCTGAAATGTTTCAATGCTGAACTGCTTAATTCATATCTCCTTATTGTTAATAGTAATTGCTAATCTTTATTTATAACAAAAGAACTTTTAATATGCTTTCTAGAGGAAAAGTAAAATGCCCAAGAAAATCTCCTGAATTTTTTTCTTTTTTTGAATGGAGTGTTTTTGACTCCATTTCCTTTATTTAGACATTCCTCTTGTATCTTCAGTTTTTCTAATGAGCATTTGTGCACACTATGAATGATGAATGACATTTCTAAAGATAAGCACAGATGTTGATACTCAAGTCACAAAGGCATAAACTAGTAAAAATCCTGCCTTAGGATTGAAAAACGGAAATCTTTCAATGAAAAAATGCAAACCAGAAAAAAAGCCTCAATTCACTCAATCAAAACCACTTCTCAATTTAAAAATGTTTTCAATACCTTTAATCTTCTGCAAAAAAAAAAAAAATATCATCTAGAAATTGTGCAGATAAAATTATACATAGAATTATAGAATTATTTGGGTTGGAAAGGGACCTCTCTGAGTTAGGCATGGACACCTTCCACTCGACCAGGCTGCTCAGAGCATATCCAGCATGACCTTGAATGCTTCCACATATGGGGAATCCACAGCTTCTCTGGGCAATCTGTTCCTGTGCCTCACCACCCTCACAGGAAAGAATTTCTTCCTAAAATCCAATTTAAATCTTTCAGTTTTAAACCATCCCACCTTCTCCTATCACTATACGCCTGTGTGAAAAAGCATTCTACTCTTCGTGACCTTTTCAAAAACATTCTCCCTGTGGCTGACTGAGGAATAACTGAAAATATAAATTATGCAAATTAGTCTATAATGTTTTAAAGAAAGCAAAAAAAGAGAAAAAGATACACTGTACTGGTAAAAAGGTAGTCTGTCTTTTTCTTAAGACTTCAAGAATTTCAAAAAGTCTCCATATTTGCCTGACTGGGAACAGGCAGATTGCTCATGGCTGTGGGAAGAATTATGGGTAAGAAAGTTTCTAAGACTAACAGAATTAAGACATCCTGCTGTAGGAAGCAGCTGTTAGCAGATAATAACGTTATTAAGAGCTTGTAGTATTCTTGAGAAAGACGGAGAAAAGGCATACAAAATGAGTAGGAATTATCTGAACAGAAGTCCCATGACATGTGCTCCAATTTTCTAGGACTGGAAGGCTTCAATCAAAGATGATATATTAGAGTGTACCATTTTTTTTCACCCTCACAGAGTTTTGACCTTTCTTTTTTGTTTGTTTTAAAGCTAACTTACTAGTGATTGCATCCTTAGCAATGATGGTTGAAGTGTCCTCTTTGTTTGATTTTCAAGTAAATTATTAGTTCCTGTACAATGAGCATAGATTGGAAATAACAATCATAATCTGAGGCCATCTAATATTTTCAGAGGGAGTTAGGACCTGTGAAGAGAAAATGTGAGCAATCATCAAAATAAGAAAGGATTTTGTTAGTCACCTTTTACAGACTTAGAAAAACCCCTAGATCTCTGAGGTTGCAGAGTGAAAACAACGATTGAGACGTTTTCCAGGGTTTCAGAATGTAATGAATCCATAGGGATCTCATCTTCACCTAAGGAAAGGAACTTTGTATCAACCATTAAGCAGCTGATTTACTCCTTAGTATTTGTTCTCCCAACCACTGGGTAGTTGTGGGAGGTTCATAAACCCAATCTGTCATCAATCTTGCAAAAGATGTAATTTAATTGGATTTTTTTATTTAAGATTTTTTTTTTTTTACTTGTATAACTGTCATCCAATTGAACACTGCTCTTATTTTTTTTTTCCACAGGCAGAAAACTATATTTTATATATGTCTCACGTTGCATTGCAAGATGTATGTGTCTGGGGATGTGTATTCTATTGTCATCTGTTAGAACCAGGTGGGGCAGTTATCTTCTGTTAATGAGCCACCTGTTAAAATCAGGTGGGAGAATTCTCTTTATCTCTTCCATGACCTATCCTCCCTCTGGGGAGGAATCTTCTGTTACAGGGTCATTGAGTGTCACTGCATGACTGATAAAATTGCATCATCCCACTGTGAAATGCTCTGCCCAGGGGGAGGAGCCAAGCATTCCTAACTGGATATAATCTGAGATTTGGAGCACCACAGTCATCCTTTTCCCACTGGATTCCCAGAGGGGACCAGGCCCATCTACATCACCACTGGACCTTCAGAGGAAAACTACAGCCTTCTACAGGATCATTGTTTTCAACAGAACCACATCTGTCACTCCAGGAGGGCCGCAGTCACATTTAGTTGGACTGCTACCAACAGCCTGACTGACAGGGTGTCAGGTCATATTCTGAGTCTGTCAGTGTTGTTTTGGATTAATGCATTTTTATTTTCATTTTCCTCATAAAGAACTGTTTTTCCTACTCCCATATCTTTGTCTGTGCACCCCTCAATTTCTAAATTATAATAATATGGAGGGAGGGGGTTTACACTTTTCATTTCAAGAGAGGCTCCTGCCTTCCTTAGCAGACACCTGTCTTTTCAAACCAAGACAATATAATTTCTAAGCATGCTGAAAATCCCAAATCTTTTTTAGGAGAAGAGAATTTGGCAGATTACTACTGGATTCTTTCTTTTCTGTAAAAATTTACAGACTGCAAAGTTTCGTTTGCAAAAGAAGCAGTTGTGGCTTAATGTTTGCACAAATATTCACTTGAGTATTTACCTTGATAACGCTTGTGAATTTTGGCCTAATACATGATCAAGTTAAAATAAGAGTTTGCAGCTAAACTCCTACCTGTTTTCTGCATTTGATGATTTTGGGAACTGCTTTGAAATCCTTAATGTTTCTAACTCAATTTGACTTCATGTCAAGACAGATATATTATAGATAAATCAAAATTCTGATGAAACTAGATTATCACAGTTTGATTCCACTTAAAAGTCACACTATTTTTCCAGTTAGAAATATATTCTTAAAAGATGACATGACCTTTTTTTACTTGTTAAAAGAATGCTATCTTAATATTGTTTCATAGGATCCTTTTTGACTTAGTTTGCAGTTTGTCAAAGAAAACTTGAGGAAGCTGCGTTGTTCTGAGTTAACCTAAGAGTCCTAACCACAAGTTTATAAGAGTAGCGCTATCTATATTTTATTTAATTTTTAAAAAATTTATCACCTCTTTGTCTCCCTTTAGGCAGCTTACTGTGACTGTGCCTTTAGCAAAAGGAATCAAAGGTATTTTTGGTTTGGGACAAAGGTCCTGTTGAGGATTTATGAAATAGAGGGTGGATTCACAACAATAGTGAATTAGAAAGATCTGAGACAATAAGGATCAATCACCACCTGGGATTTTTTCCATGGAATTCTTAAAGATAAGCTATAGTTTTTTCCTTCTTAGGATTTATATTATTAATTTAATGATATAAATGCTATTAAGTAGAAGAATTAGAAATTAATCCTTGCCAGTGCATTTAGCACTCACTTTTAATGGGTGTTATGACTTAAGAGAATTGGGCTTCCTTTTTAATCTAAGTCCTACAAACCAGTATAAAAAAGGAAACATATATTATTACAGACCAACAGCGTATTTATGAAACTAGAGAAAAAAACCCAGATCTGAGGGGAGAGGGGGAAAATAATATCATCTTAAATGCTGACCTCCATGCAGCTATGGCTGTAATTATCAATAATTGTGTCAGATACATAGAGATACCTCTAGGACCTCTGCCCTGGCTGAAAACATACTTTTTGTTGCTGTGGAAGTGCAAATGGACAAATGGTGCTACTCAAAATTCCTGAATTTATAAGTGACCTGAAATTACAGAAAAGAATTTATGCAGAACTACATACAAATGACTATAAATGAGCCTACTGAAAAACTGGGCACATTACCTTGATTTTTAAAACATTTTTAATTGAAAATGGATTAGTGCGGCCTCATAATTTCTGATCTGGCTGGACTGCATCAAGGGCATCAGCATCTTCACCCATGTAAGTAAAAATGTTACAAAATACCCCTGGGCCTCACAGTCGAGTTTAGGCATAGCGTATCTTGCAATAGCTAGGTCCCATGTCAGTACCTCCCAGCAGAGTCAGTCTGTCAGTCAGTCAGTCCCTAAAATTCAGTCTGATAGCTCAGCATTTGCATTGTCCTTACTCTATTGTAGTCCTTTTATTTTTTCTTTTTTAGGAAATGAAACCGTTTGAAGCAATGGAAATAGGGAAAAAAAGTTGTTCTTACTTTCGGTAGCCCAAGCCTCAATGTTTTTAAATTAGCAAATGAAAAGTATTGCCTTCATGACAACATTTGAATTCCCAAAATGACTTTTACGTTTTTTATCTCAAACACTTTGGCTAGCCCCTACTTATTTTTATTCTGCTCCATTTTGCATTCTATTTAAACATAAATACTTTGCTGGAATTAGTTATGCGACAGAAAGGATCTGCTGCTGAAAGTACATTCAAGGATACAACCCATGTAACTCTTACTTTCCATTCAGATAGCATTAACACAGGCATTTTAGATTAGGAAGCAAAAAAGAGAGGATAAATAAAGTTCCTAAATCTTACCATTTCCTAAACCACAAGATTTTTCCTGTGTTGGGTCTTTTTCCAAATTCAGTATCAAAAACAACATATGTAATCAAGAGAGACAGAGGGAAATGCTGAAGTGCTACAGAAAGGATATCTTCAGTAGAAATTTTCAGGCTCAAGAGAATGATATAGGCTTACAGAAATAAGATATATAATCTAAGAATAGCTGAAATGATCCTGCTTAAGGGGCTCAAACTGTACAAGAATTAAGTGTGACTGCTGCGACTTCAGAAGTTCTGGAGGAAGGGCAGCAGCTGTTTATAGCACAGGAACAGGGGCTGGATGTGATACAGGATCACTTCGTTCCACAGACACTGCCAGAGGTATGGAGATGCTGGCAGGTCTTACAGGCTGAGGAAGGGACTGAGAGTCACTTTCCCCCCAAGGACTCAGCTTTGTGTGTCCCCAGGCTACATTTGGACCCTGGCTCTGTGTTACTGGGAACCTGGTTTCAATGCTTGAGGAAGCATGTGAGTTAAAATGATATAAAATAAGGTAGAAGTGAAAACTCAAAAGTGTCACTGCTGAAGCACTGGGAGCAGTTCAGACTTTAAAAAGGGAAAATACTGACATGAGAAGTTATAAAACCCTTGGGGTGGCATCTGAAAAAAAACCCAAAGAATCAGAAGAATGATTCAACAACATCAGGGATCTGCAAGTAGCAACAGAAGCTGATTGATGTCTGCAGGAAACTCTGACACCTTCCATCAGGGCCAGTGAGTCTCTTAATGCTTGGCTTAGGAGCTTCATCATCCAAAATATCTGCTATTGCATGTATACACAAGCATTCTGCACTCTCATACTGTACATATGTTTTAAAATTATCTGTCCTAAGTGACAAGGGAAAGAGCAGGAAGGAAGGTTACTGCACACAAGAACAGAGAGGGACCCGAGGTAGTGCTGGGTGCAGGCAGGAATAAGTTTTATCTACCCCAATAATGCAACAACACAGCTTTGAAAGGGAAATTCTCATTTGGCCTAAGCTGTGCTTTCATGTTCCAGTTTATTTTCTCTAATGTAAAATCATGATGTAAAAGACATTCATTACTGGAAATTCATAAGCACGAAAATCT
The DNA here is from genome assembly GCF_028769735.1 of Zonotrichia leucophrys gambelii. Taxonomy (NCBI): domain Eukaryota; kingdom Metazoa; phylum Chordata; class Aves; order Passeriformes; family Passerellidae; genus Zonotrichia; species Zonotrichia leucophrys. The sequence goes on from NC_088169.1 coordinate 104,113,874, forward strand.
CAGGACTGCTAATAGTTTTCTCTCCCTTCTAACGAGACTTTATAAAAATAAATTTAATGAGAGTGTCAAGAAGAAAGAGGGAGAATAATTAAGAAAGGGAAAATAAGAACAGGATGAAAGGGAAGAGAGATAAGGAGCAGTAGCAGAAAATGGGAAATAGAAATATAAATAGGCAATAGGAGAAAAGGATATATTACAAGAAAAAAATAATACTGTTGAAAATTAATGCTTTTTACATTTTTGACTGTTGGCTGCTATATTGCTATTCTTTCTGTAAGCCACTAAAATCACATTGTCTGAATATTTTGCAGTATAAGAGATTATTAATGTGTGAAAAACCTCATGACAGCTATGTGCAAATGACAGACCTTATAAATTCTGACAAATGACTCTTGATATTAATCATACAAATACGTGAGTACTGCAAAAAAATTCATCTCCAGGAATTTCACGAAAATGTGTTTCAGACAGATGTGAAAGCACATCCTGCTGTGCTTATGGAACCCTTTTCTGAAACTACCTTCAGAGAAGCCTTGTTCTTGTATTATTTATCATTCTATTGTCTCTGATCTATAATTCAAAAAGGATAACACTTTGATTAATATATATATAATATGTTTCCAAATCAGTGTTGAAAATTTCAGCTACCAGATGTCCATTATTGTTATCAGCCACAAAAATATGAAGGTGGAGAATACCAGTCAGGTCATTCTGTCCACATTCCTGCCAACAATGGACATACTCTGCCTATTTTTACTGCGGTTGTTATGATAAAATAACGAGGATTGCAAGACTTGCTGTACTTTCTCACTATTCAGCTGTAACTGTTGAAATGAAAAGTCTTACTCTCTCTCTGTAAACTAGTCTTGTCCTGCCTGAAACATGAATTATATCACAATTTGCTCCAGGGTCAGTCTGCAATCAGGTACTCCTTTCAGTCTTCTGGGTGATTATATCCATCCATTAAATTACAAAAATTCCCTAATAATGAAGATAAGTATTCGTAAGTATACTACTGATGAGTTGAGCTCTAACATTCTAATAGGTATCATTATATTAGATTATGATATATTGTCTCATGTTTCTCATTAAGATTTCATTGCAAGTTTCTAATTATAAGAGTGCTTCCTAATGCTACCAAGGGAAAGCATGTGCTATAGCTAAAAACCTGACTTTCTATAGGGGGAGAAATTTGTGAAGGCAGAGATGTTCCTAACTTGCATTGAAATTCAGTTAGAGTTACCTACCTAACTGCTATTTATCCCTTAGGAATGTAACTGAAGCATAAATATTTTTTATGTTTGCACAGCTTGACTGGGGCAAAGAAAAGATTTTCCTTTTCCTTCAAAAAACCCAGAAAGCCAAAACTACAGAAGGAAAAAGCAATTTCACTGAAAACTGTACAGCAGCAGGCAATGATATATTAACAACCAATTTTCTAATTAAAAAGACACAATTTATGTTCTTCATTGTAATTTTAACTCCTTGAATACAGAAACACCTATGTGACGGTGTTTCAGGTGAGGGAAGAGATGAGAATGTTGACTCCATGTTCAGAAGGCTTGATTTATTATTTTATGATATACATTACATTAAAACTATGCTAAAATGAATAGAAGAAAAGGTTTCATCTTAGAAGGCTAGCTAAGCTAAGAATAGAAAGGAATGAATAACCAAGGTTTGTGTCTCAGACAGAGAGTCCAAGCTAACTGGGTTGTGATTGGCCATTAATTATAAACATCCAAGACGGGCCAATCACAGATCCACCTGTTGCATTCCACAGCAGCAGATTATAATTGTTTACATTTTGTTCCTGAAGCCTCTCAGCTTCTCAGGAAGAAAATTTTAAGAAAGGATTTTTAATGAAAAGATGTCTGCGACACACCTATAACTGTGAAAAGGTCTGCAATGAATTGCACATGACTTAAAATGTTAATATGATAGCTGAAGCTCTTTTCTTCTATACAACAATCTAGAAAATAAGGGTTTCTTTTCATGGACAGAGACACCTTCCACTAGACCAAGCTGCTCAGAGCTCTGTCCAACCTAGCCCTGAACACTTCCAGGGATGGGGCATCCACAGCTTCTCTGAGAAACCTGTTCTAGTGCTCCATCACCTTCTGAGTAAAAATTTTTTTTCCTATCATCTCTCCTCTTTTGGTTTAAAACTCTTCTCCCTTGTCTATCCCCCTGCCTTATTTGCTTGTGTGAAAATGTCTGACTCCCACTTTTTTTATAAGCCACTTTCAGTAGGTAGAATTAGGTCAACCACTGCAATCAGGTCTCCCCAGAGCCTTCTCCAAGGTGAATAGCCCAGATGTTTTTAACACCCAGATCTCATCTCACCTGTCTTTGTAGGAAAGGTGCTCCAGCTCTCCAATAATCTACATGTCCCCCCTTTGGACTTGTTCTCTAAAGGTAAGGTCTCTTTTGTGCTGGAGCCCCCAGAGCTGAATGCAGCACTCCAGTTGGGATCTCAGGAAGGCAGAGTAGAGAGGGAGAAACTCCTTCCACATCTGCTGGTCACACTTCTTTTGATGCAGCCCAGGATTTCTGGGCTGCTGGCACACACTGCTGTCTCCTGTTCAGCTTTTCTTCTATGAGGACTTCTGAGTCCTTCTCTGCAGGCTGCTCTCAGTGACTTCTCTCCCAGTCTGTACTCACGTCTGGGATTGCCCTGACACAGATCTAACACCTGGCACTTGGACTTGAATTTCATGAGGTTCTCAGGGGTCAGCTTCTCAAGCTTGTCCAGGTCCCTCTGGATGGCATCCCATCTTTTTATGGTGTCATCTGCACCACTCAGCTTTGTGTTGCCTGCAAACTTGCTGAGGCTGCACTCAATCCCACTGTCTCTGTCTTTGATAAAGACATTGAAGGGCCCCCTGCACCTGCACACAGAGCCATTGGACAAAAGTCTCTGGCTGTGTCCATCCAGCTTATTCTTTATCCAAACCATCCACCCTTTAAAGCCATGTTTCTCAAATTTGGAGATAAGGATGTCACGTAGGACAGTGTTGAAGAAGTCACAGAAGTCACAGAAGTCCAGGCAGGTGACATCAGTCTGTCTTCCCTTGTTGATTGTTGCAGCCACTTCCTCACAGAAGGCCACCAGATTGGTCAAGAAAAAATTTGCCCTTGATACAGCCATGCTGGCTGTCTTGGCTCATCACCTCTGTAATGTTAGTCTAGATAGGAATAGAATAATCCAAGTCTTTGCACACAAAAGAGAGAGAGCTTACATTTCAGACTGAAATTCCTCTTCCTTTTCTGTCCACAGACTCTTACTCCTGTTTGATATAAGTGAGTTTACTTCTATCAAGTTAGAAAATTTGGCTAATATTACAGGAGCAAACCTGAAAGATAGTAATGAATACTCCTGTTGGATTCCTACAGACTTTTGTGTAATAAAAGAAAAATGTAAGCCATTTAACCAACAAATATTATGAGTTTAATCTTCTATATTTCTAAAGAGAGATGTAATGTGCTCAGCAGATCTTTTTTTAAATGCTTTAATATTAAAATTTTGCAATTACACATGGCTGTTTTTCAAGTGTTCTTCTGAAGTGAGACAATTCCTCTTCACTTTGCCTTACTCACCTTTCATTGGCTGGAGGATGACTGCATGCAGATGGATTCATCAGCTTTTCACAGCATGTACATGTTTCATTTCCACCAGTACTTCACTAAATAACTGAAAGTGATGATAAATTAGAAATCTTATGCCTACAAATCCATTTCCTTGTAAAATCTTGCAGTCAGAATACTTGCTAAAAATACTAATCAGTGACCAAATGTTTTTTTCACAGAATAAGGGTTTTAAGCATAAGTATACAGCATAAGTAAAATATAGTATAACAGATTATATATTTATAAATAAGTGGTGTCCCTCTTGAATCTGGTTTGCTGAGAAAACAATTATATTTAAAAACATAGAAATAGCATTCCTTCTAATTATGTGAGAAAATATTAAAATGTGTATCCTCAAGTTTTGAGGAAAGAGGCATCAGGATATTTTCAATGTGTATGAAAACATGCATATGCAGATAGATACTTACACAGTACATGAAAAACTGTTGCAGGTACCAAAATCACAAGTTTACCGATAAGAACAATCAGCTTTCTTAGGGTGACCAATGTACTAGCTTTTATTTCAGTGCACTTGAAAAGATTTTTCAGTATTTTACTGCTACTTAATTATTGAATTAAGTGCTGTATGTCCTTACAAGATATAGATAGCCATGGTGCTGATATTCTAAAATGGATGTTTACCTACAAAATCTTATTTAAATGACAAGGTATAACAATAAATAACCTAATCTGAAGCACATATTTTATTTTTTAGTTTGTAGAGAAGTGTTGAAATTACTGGAGATATTTAGCAAAAGCTTTCTAAGGGAACGATGGTTAGTTGTAAAAGCTTATCCCACTAATAAACAAAATTAAATGGAAAAGGGATACTTTGTTTACATTTTTTTAAAGGCACTTGTTCATGTCACAGTTTAAACAAAGTTTACTAACTTTGCTTCAGAGACATCATGGGTTATTAACCAGGTGACTGAAGGCTGACCCATGAGATCTGCAATCGAATTCCCCATATTGTTCCTGGATGATCTCAGCCAGCCACTGCACCTCTCCATACCTTAGGTACTGACACCACAGAGTGGAACAGCCAAACACCCTTGAGTCAGCATCCAAGAACCTCTCTTGGCTTAGATGCTTTGTGGTACTTTTCCTGAGTAATGCTCACACCATGCAAAGATCCCTTTCCCATCACAGCATCTCTTCCTGAAGGAAGCTTGCCTGGACTCTGACAGCAGTAGGATTGTGCTGTGGCTCCCTCTCTGTACCCAGTCCTTGAGGATTAGCCTCCAAAAAAAAGGAGAAAGCACAGTGGTGTCTGAGCTAGAACTCCTCCATTTGGAATGAGCAGCTGCAGTGGGAAACCCAAGAGGTATTCATAAAAATGGCAGCAGTAATTCCAGAGGGGTGAATACAAAAAAAAGTAGGGATGTGCATCAGTGGTTGTGTTTGGCTGTCTTCTGGTAAACAGTCTTCTTGTGCTTTGGGAAAACAGAATCATAAAATCATAGAATTATTAAGTTTGGAAAAACTTCAGGAATATAAAATTCAGCCTTTGACCAATCTTTCTCTTGTGAACCAGACCATGGCAACAAGTGCCTCATCCAGTCATTTCTTGAACATTTTCAGTGATGGTAAATCCATCACTTCCCTGGGCAGTCAATTTCAATGCTAGAAGAAGCAGTGAAGAAATTCTTCCCAAATAGATAGACCTTCTCCTTTATGAAAGTCCAGGTACTACAGTGTGAAATATGTTGTTCAACATAAACAATTTTTAAGCAACTGAATAGTAAGATCATGCTCAAAATCTGTTTTAGAATAAAACTGGTGTGAACTCAAAGATAGTTTGAGTGGGAATTCATCTCACTGAAGGTTAAACATCTTCAGCATCTCAGTCTATGGTTCCCTTTATATTCCATTTCAGGTTTCTTTTGTTTGTTTTGATTACTTCTCACTGCAAACCTTAAAGGTGGGTAGTTTCAGACTAGATTCCTGCAATTTCTAATGTCAATTCCCTCAGCATGGGTGCTGTGCTCTATCCATCAGTGTGAATGCTCTCTTTGTTCACAGAAATTTTCTTGATTGAAGGTACATGAAAATGTAGTTCAAAATATAATTTAGGCTTTTTGAGAATTAAAACAGAGTAAATGACTACTGAAAAGTGCCAGACAGTTTTTTATCCAAGTCTTTCACAAACTAAATAATTTCAGTTAAAGATAAGGCCTCTCGATTTAAAAGCTAAAAGTATAAATTTAGTGTAAGAGTGAATTTAGAGGATACACATATGGCAGATACAGCAGCTAAGGTAGAAGACAGAGTAAGATATGCATGAATGTGCATAATATGGATGAGGTTCTCTGCATGGCAAAAAAGCCAAACAAACAGAAATCATAAACCAAAGTGATAATTTTTATCACATTGATCCTAACATTTTTCTAAAAGCTTTTCCTCAGAAAAACAATCCCCACTGCATCCATTCCCACCACTTCCATAATTTTATTAAAGAATGTAGTAATTAAGAAGAAGCCAACAAAAATAGAATAAAAAGATTCTCAAGTGGATAAAATTTGTTCTGGAATACATCAAAATGTGTTTTCTAATTATATTTAGCTTCAGTCTTCCCTGTTTTTTGGTTGTTGTTTTTTTTTTTTTTTTTTGTGTTCTTCTCATGGGTCTGAACCTGCTGGATGTATTAAAACACAAGGTAAGAATCCACAGCTTTTTATATTCCTCTTTGTTCTTCTAATATCATAAAAACTTGTAAATCCAAATGAACATTAAGGAGACAGATTGATAATATAATTAATTATACACAAAGATGCAATTAAGTTAGACTAACTGTGTTGAGATGTAAATTATGTCATAAGGGTGCCCATGGGAGTTGTGCTAACACAGAGAGCAGGAGAATTTGATCTCTGGAATAGAGCTATTTTATATCTGTGTTTATGTGGATTTAAATATATTTTACATCAAGCACACTATTACTACAATCTTAGGTGGTTTTCTGGTGCATAAATATTTCTTGCCCAAGATATTTTCCACCACATTATTTAAAGACTATTGACTGGCTGTGGTGGGTTGACCCTGATTGGATGCTAGAAGGCCACAAAATTCAATCTATCAGTCCCCTCATCAGCTGTACAGGGTAGAAAAAAAAAGTGTCAAAAAACTCATGGGACAAGATAAGGACAGGGAGAGATCACTCAGCAATTAATTAATTAATTAAGACACAAGGTAGAGATAGATCACCTATAATAAAACACTGGGTATATTCCAGCTTTTGACAATGAGATTTATTTTGTTACTAGGTTAAATCAAGATTTATCTGCAGAGAAATAGAAAATATATACAAACAATTTTTGTATATATTTGCATAACAAATATTGAAGAAGAGATAAAAGCAATATTAGGGCTTTAAGTATACTATTAAGTATTCAGGATCAGTAGGCATCTGCTATATAAGATTTTCTTTCACATTTATGATTATTTACCTAAAATACAATAGACACAAAAAGCCAGATTAGAATTATTTCTGAAAAGAAAGATTAGTACTTTTGGCTGGAATGACAGAATCATAAAGTAGTCTGGGTTAGACAGGATTTCAAAGATCACCTCATTCCAACACTCTGCCATGGGCAAGGCCTAGACCAGGTTGTTCAGGGCCCCATCCAACCTGGCTTTGAACACTGATGGAACAAAAAGCACACATTAACAAAAACATCCTCGCAATTCAAATAGAAATGTCTAATTTGGAATGGAAAGAAACACACAGAAAGAGTGGGGACGCACAAACTCGTCACTGCAAGTCAAAGGTATGTTCGGCCAGAGATCAGAAAGAGAGAGATTGAAGAACTAAGGGTCCAATTTAGGTTCTGAAACCAGAAAAACAAATCAGACTATACTGTTGAAGTCAAAATTTAAAAAAAAAAAAAAAAAAATTGAATTTTTTTTTTTCCTCTGGACATTGATACAATTCTGAATAAAACCCATATTTTTTAAATGAAAAATTTAGATTTTTTTTTTGTTTAATTTGTTCTATTGAAAATATCTCAAATTAATGTGATAAATCTATTTTGTGGGGAAAAAAAAAAAAACAAGTTAAAAAAAACACAGTTGTTCTAAATCCTGAATTTCAAACAAGAGAAATGAAAAATAATATTTACATTTACAGAAGAACAATTAAATGAAAAATTCTGACAAAATTTCAAAAGTTTGAAAAATATTTGAAAATTCACCCTGTTGTATGTTTTTAGAAATCATCATTTATGAAGGATTTTTTTTTTTTCCTTTGATAGTTTTCTACTGGTATGTCCCTAGTGCAAGAAAGCCAGGAATTGTGATTTTGCAAAAAGGTCAAACACTACTGGACTTCAGTCCCTTCTTATCTGGCTTCTAGACACTGAGGGAGTACAGAGGTACACAGAATAATTTTAGTATCTAGTTCTCAGAATTATTTAAAGCACTAAATTTAAAGAAAATATTTAATTCCATGTGTACAAGACATGGCTCAAGTTCTGCTTTTAGGTCACTTTTAAGAAACAGAAACAATTTCTCTCATTGGTTGTTCCATGGTAGCCTTGACCAGTATTCCAGGTTTGACAAGAAAGGCAGCCCAGTGTATTGTCTGCAATGTGTATTAAATAGAATTGAAAGCAAAACCAGTAGCAAAAAAATACCCTAAAACCCCCAAGACACAAACATAGTAAATCCCCTATGCAAGCAGATGGAATAATTTAGATTAAAAAAACAAAAATTAGTAGGGAGGTTGGAGAAGAAAAAATGCACAGTATTTTTTTGCTGTGGTCGGAAAGCGACTGCAGAAGATTCTAATTTAATAACTTTTGTATCTCATGCTTAAATATTCCTTCAGAAGACCCTGTGATTACTTTCTCCTACGAAAGAAAAGTAACGAAAGTTGTTTCAGATTTATTTTAGTCTGACAAGAATTGCTGTCTCAACACTGCAGAAATTTTGAGGAACTCTAAATGATAATTGAGATACAAGGTACAAGAAGCATCACAATAACTGACAAAAGGAAATAAGGTGCTGCAAATATCAAATACTGAAGAAATGCATGAGGTGACCCAAATATGCCAGCAAAGGCTTCCACGCTAGTTTTTCAAGACGTGATAATTTTACACACGATGCATTTAACAGATATTCACAAAGTAACTGTGAAATTGTACAGCCAGCGTTACATTGCCAACAACGTCCTTCTTTGGAAAGTAAGCCATGGTAGGTGACATCCATATTTACTTTTTCTAAACTTACTTTCATCACCAGAATAGACTTTTCAGCTTACTTGGAAGAAGAGCTAGAAATATTTCTCAAAACACACATATTGCTGCTTAATATTACTATTCCTGAGCACTAATGAGAAAGTATAAGCACCATTTTCCTCCAGTGGTGTGGAACATGGCTTGTCCAGCAGGCTCTACAGTGCATTTCTAAAGTTTCCTTTAGCTTAAAGGAGATCTCTAAGAAGGGGGAGAGATGACATGCTGAAAATTTTTGTAAAGCTTCTACCCAATTTAAAAAGTTGTGTAAGACTTAAAGCCAAATTATTTCTATAGCATTAATCACAACTGACTGAGACTCTGTAAGGACTTCCTGGGATTTTTTTCTGATACAGGTGATCCAGAAGCTGGAGATGCTTTTCTGGACTGCATAAAAAAGTGTTTGGATATTGTGTCCTGGACTGCAGCATGCCAAAATAATATTGCTCAAAGAGTGAAATTGTTCAGGGTAGAAATAGAAGATACCACCCAAGAGCAAAGGTGCCTTATCCCTGGCAGTGTTTAAGGCCAGGCTGGATGGGGCTTTGAGCAGCCTGGTCTAGTGGAAGGTGTCCCTGCCCATGGCAGATGCTCTTTGATGTGCCTTCCAACTCACACCATTCTATGACTCAATGACTCTATGAAAAATTAATGCTCACGAACAGAAATGTTCTTAGAACACAACATTCATCTGTTTATTGATGTCTTGGTTTGGAAAGACAGGAGTCTGCTAAGGAAGGCAGGAGCCTCCCCTGAAATTGAGAATATTAACCCTCCCCACCCCTCTGAAGTGCTATAAATTTTGAATTAACGGGCTCTCAGGCAAAAAATATGGGAGCATATTTATTAGGGAAAAAAGAAAAAAAAAAAAAAGGATAAAATAAACAGTGCAGTACACTAGAACAACACTGACAGAGTCAGAACACAACCTGACACCCTGTGGGTCAGGGTGTTGGTAGCAGTCCAATTGGAAATGTGGCTGCAGTCCTCCTGCAGTGTCAGGTGTGGTTCTGTTGGAGCGATGGGGATCTGTAGAGAAGGATGTATTCTTCCTCTGAAGATCCAGTGGAGGAAAAGGCAGCTGCTGTTCCTCTGGGGAATCCCGTGGAGAAAGCTGTGCTGGTGTCTGAAAACCTCTGGATTATACCTGGGTAGGAATGCTTGGCTCCTCCCTCTGGGCAGGGCATCTCACAATGGGATATTAGAGTTCTTATCAGTCATGCAGTGACATTCAATAGACTGTTGTCAACAGATGTCCCCTCTCGAAGGAGGAGTGGTTGTGGTCACTCAAAGAGAGAAATAAGGCAAACTGCCCACTTGACAAAAGATAATCTGCTACACAGATGGTAATTGAAAACATCTTGCATTGCAATATCTGGAACAATTGAGAAAAGACAGAGTCCAATATTGTTGCGTTGCTGTTTGTTTGATTGCAAATATTTTCTAGTTGTTCAACAAGACCATCACCATGTGGAGGTTCTCTCATTATTTGCAGGTGGAAGCATTACTATTCTGTAACTTGCATAGCCTCCAGTGAAAAATATAAAAACTCAAGCAGATAAAAAAGAACTCATACTTAAGCATTTTATCAGAGCAGGAACCACCAAATAATCAGGAGGATTGAATGTGTACTGTCAAATCTGGAGCTGCTTAAACTCTGTAACTATGTTACTTTATTAGTCAGTACTTTATTATTAGAGAAATATTTAATTTATTATTACAGAAATAAAGTAAAAATAATAAATTCTTAAAAATTGGGACATAATAGCTAATGGTATGTCTATTAAAAATAGTATTTTTGATCAGAAAAATAATATGACATGAAAAAATGTGCTATGTGATAATATAAAGCTCTCTGTCAACTATCAAAAGAAATACTGTAAAACTAAATACATAATTTTTTTAAAACCAAGCAGAGAAGAAAAATTAGTGGTGATGTCTTCAGAAGCAAGGCTTACTGAGGTTAGGGATGATAAACTTATAGCTAAATTAAAACTGCAGGCAAACTGATTTTTTTAAAATTTTTAATCTTTTAATCAGATTTACATAATATTAAGCTATTCTTTGATACAGGTTCAAAACCAGGTCATTTACTTCTGTGGTGGGAAAAGGTACAGGAAGGTGGTTTTAACTTTCTGGATAAGATTCATTGGTGAAAACTTTCCTTAACTTCAATGAGGTAAAGGCATAAATCCTGACCTCTAAGACAATGATTTTATGAAGATGGAGTTCTAAGACTTAAAAAAAAAATCTACACCCAAAAAAATAAAGTAATATCTAGGAAATTATTTCTAAAAAGTATTAATATTTCCTTATGAAGTGAAATTGTAGAACTAGTGACACATAAAAACATTGAACTGAAATTAAAAATACTTGAAGATCATGGAATCATAGAGATTTGATGGGCAGGGACACCTTCCACTATCCCAGGGTGCTCTGAGCCCCATCCAACCTTGCCTTGACCACTTCCAGGAATGGGACATCCACAGCTTCCCTGAAAACCTGTGCCATCTCCTCAGTGCTTTCACAGGGAAGAATTTATTTCTAATATCTTATCTAAACCTACTCTTTCAGTTTGATGCGTAGCAACTTTGCATAAGAAAACACAAGATATGCTAACAAAGTATGAATAACCATTTTTTGTCTTTCAGTGTTTTAACCAGATATGTATTACACGCCCCTCTTTACCTATTTTTATGTATTTTAAGAATTTCAAGCCTTCCTGGTTTTGGAGATGAAGATTTCACTTAATATCATTACTGTCAAAAACTGTATCAGGTACATGTTTAGAGAAATGCTTAGGCATGGGATGAAAGAAAAAAAAAAATCTCTTTTTTATATGACTATAAAGTTTACATTCGTGTTTTCTAAACTATAGACAGTATTTGAAATGTCTGGACACTATCTATCAGTGATATTTATAAAATTATAACAAAAATAGCAGAAAATCCACCCTCTAATTGCCTGATTGGATAGACTGTAATATGTACTTTAATGGATCTAAAAAAGACATTATATACATGTTAATACAAATCTAAGCTTGTGACAAGTCTATCATTTGTACACTGCACTAACAAATTCATGCTTAGAAGATTTAAACACAAAAAATTAACTATCCTAATATTTGTATTATTAAAAATTAAATATAAAAATGTATTCTCAGCCACATTGAAATATAGAAATTCTTCTGACATAAGGATATATGAAGTTGGTTTCTAGATGAAAAAAGTATTGAACAAGGATTATTTTTAGGAGCAGAGTAATTGTGTATTTTTCTTGCAATACACTTCTGGTTTCAATAAAATTATATGCAGAAAGATCTTGATTATGTAATTTGGGGTGAAAAATTTAAAGGATTCTTATAGGAGTTCTTACATCACACCATCCTTGATAGAAAGTACACATTTATTAAAGCAAGAAAATTAAAATTACTATAGGCATGAAACTTGGTAATCATTGTGAATTCTCCCACTATAACAATATGTACCATAGTTAGAAAGAGATTTAAAACACAATAAACCAGATGAAACTGAAATTAAGGACAGGCTAAGTAATACTTAAATAATTTATAAGATTCAAAATTATTTGCTTTTTATCTTGAAGATAATAAAAATATTAATTATGGGGGTGTTAATCAATGAATGAAATAATACAATGAATTTTTAGCACTTTATATATCCACATTCTTCACATTCTGCCAGAAAAAAATTAGTAACATCCAAAGTAGTAACATATTTATAGCACATCAAAACCTTTCTGGTTAAAATAGTGCATTCTCACAGGTATCATTTCAAGATGTCCTTATTGCACAAAGCCAAAATATACTCATTACCATGTGTCTAAATATATTCCAATCCCCCAAATACACACTTTTCAAGGTTTACTGTCCACTGTAAAAAACCCCAAAAAACCTCTTTTTCCTCAAAGGCAGCTCATTCCTATTTTCATACTCCTTTTTCCAACCCCAAATGTTCTTATTATCCCCATCAGGAAACCTGTTCCTTTCTTTGTCCATAGAATGCAGCCTTAAAACTATAGACAAAAATATCAGGCATATATAACATAATTAAAAATATAAAGTATAATAAATCATAGATTTTTTTCTATGTTCAGAGAAAAGTGATCATCTCCTTTTTGCAGGAAAAATTATTACATGTCTCTTAAATCAAGACAAGATGATAATTATGATTTAGTTCTGGAAGTGATTAAATATCCAGATATTTCTTTAAATAGAAATAAAATGGGGGAAAAACACCAAACAAAAGGAGCAAGCAAACAAAAACCAAAATAAAATGAAGAAACAAAAAAAACCCAAACCCAAACCTGTCCACCAAATCAACAAAAACCCTGACAAAGTTTAGTTAGAAAATATTTCTTGTCAGAAAGGAAAACCACTTCATCTCATGTCACATATTGACTGCACTTGCTGAAATTAGAAGTGACTTTTGAAGACCTGGATCAGCTCAAACAGGAAACACACAAGTATTCAAAGATTTCAAATTCAATACCCTGCACCTCTGTCCCATGCCAATTAATTTCTACAGAGAGCACAAAGAATCACTTGCAGATGAAAATAATTCCTGTATCTAAAAGTTTAGGGTTTTGGCTGAGGTTTCATTGGGGTTTGTTGTATCCTCATGTCCTCTCCTCAAACAAACTCTGATTTTTGTCTGACTTCATTATACTATCTGAAGTGAATTACAAGCGAAACATACATCCAAGGAATTCAACCATAAATCCAGAAGAGCTTTTCTTTAACTGTGAATTCTTTGGTTTCATAAAATTAATTTAAAAATAATGATAGCTATTAAAAATTAAAGGTAAGAAAATAACTGTACCAATAAATTAATTCAGGGACCTAAATGCAGTGCAAATTTCTCTCTGTTTGGTTTTAAAGTGTGGGGGTTTTATTTCTTTTGTTCTCAGATGAGGGAAACAACCTACAAACAAGTGCAAAACAGTGTTTCATCAAACACAGACAATAAAGTACCATTGGAAATCAATTAAGATGTCTAGTTATTTGCAAAACAATTTTTGTTTTGTGTGATAGACCTCTAAGTTTATTCCAATATCTTGAAGTCTATAAAAGATGTCATATTAACTTGGCTTCATAATTTCTTCATCTGTCCCAATATTCTTAAACTTCTTTCTATCAAAGAGAATATTTAAAGTTTTCTGTGTCTTGTGTGGTTTTTTTCTCCTCCACGTTGTCAGAATTATGAGGAAATATGTGATAAGAATAGAAAAACTGCTTATTATTCAGGTCTTATAACAAGACTTGTAAGAACTTAGAGAGAAAAACATTTCTGTCATCTAATTTACTTCAGAAATAATAATACTAAGAGCAGAAAAACACTCCATGTCTGAAATGAGAATGGAATGTGATTGAAAAGCAATCTATTTTTAGTGTAAACAAGAGGTAGAAGTGAGATTATGTCTTTTTTTATTCTGTTTAAGAGCTAGACTTGTGGTCACAACGAGCCATTAAGTTAACTTTCTAGTGTAGCAAGCCACTGTCGGTGAAGCAAAATATCCTCTGCAGATACTCTGCAGATACTAAGCACAGAAGCTTGGATGACGAGGTGTAAACTTGTAGTGAAAGTGAGAGGAAGTGACATTACCACATCAAAGTCTTTAGAGTAATTCATTTGGAGAGTGGAAATTCATGGTATCTCTCCTATGGGTTTGGTCATCCTTGTTACTATTTAAAATTTTTACTTATGAAAATGTGAAATTTACAAGAACCACATAATTTAGTAATTTTGAAAGAAACATTTTGAAAAAAGGACAACATTTTAGAGAGAGATGAGCCCACAGTCATTACTTTTTGTGGCATTTTTAATAAATATACCTGTTAAGTACAAATTAAATCAAGCTTTACAAGAACTCAGGTGTTCAAGTGTACTATTGCAAATAGAATTGAAAGTCCTGACAAATTTATCCAAAAGTCATCTAAAGGAATAGCTGTATAGTTGCCAGGTATCAGGACATTACGTATCACCTGATATCTAAAGAAGACAGGCTTCTGCTGTTCCAGAGTGATTTTCCAGCCTGATGAAGAAATTAGTGCCTCATTCACTGTACTTATGTGTGGTAGTAAAATACCTGCCTGCCTTTGTATGTGGCACAATCAAAAACTGAACCTCTAAAAGAGGTCATTAAGCTTTTCTCTTCCTAAGGGTTTTTCTTAAGCTTAACAGGAGATACTGTGTTTCAGTGATTTTTTTTCCAAAATTTTACAGAAATTTTAAAAAGTATGCTGAATTTAGGGGAGCTAACTTAATCGAAGACATGGCTGAAAAGATTCATACTTCTAAAAAATACATCACCATAACTATCAAGTTCTGGGATAGACAACTGAGTATAAAGTTTTATGGAAGAGGCAGAGTGAAATGAAAATGCATTTCTAATCTCCTTCTATCAGATAGTTTTGAGCCTTTCTGCAGACACCTGAAAACAAGCAATGTCTGGGATTATTCCCAGTTCAATCACAAACACAACTGCAAATATTTCTAGGACAGCATTCTTGACTGGCTACCAGAAAACAACCACTATATGCCTTTTAAGACCTCAGTTTAATGTATGAAACATTAAGGAAAGTCAAGTTACTATGACAAACTATTGAGTACTCCTTCATATCCATTAATTTGTAAAATGATATTTTAATGCCAGTTCTGATGGGAGACACACTTAGATGCTATCTATGAATATGGGAAGGACAAATCTGCAGCCAGGCACACAAAGAAAAACAATTCTGGTGTCTCTATTTAGGAATAAAACTTAAACAGATAATTATAATGGCATAAGAAGAGATAAAATTGAACAACAATGACACCATCATGAAAGAAAGAGATGTAAAACTGACCTCAAAAGAACTATTACAAAAATAAAACCAAATAAAAAATTGCGGTTAATTCTTTGCACTTGGAGCCTGCTTGGAGTTCTGATAGACTATCACTTTGAGAGTGCTAGAAGTTCTTCTATTTATTTTTTTCTTTCCTTAGGCCATCAAAGCATTTGAGTCTATATGCAAAATATACAAATTTATATATTTATATATACAATTTATACATATATAAATAATATCTGGTCTAGATCAGAACCACTGTGTACATTCATTTGTTGGATTAAAACCCAACCTTGCTGTTAATAGTAGCAAAATGAAAACACTCTAAGCTATTAGGTGAAAATAAGTGTAAAGTCTTTGGAGAAAAATTTCATTTCTTAAAAGGAATGTATAAAGAAAGAAAATTACTATTTTCTTCTTAGCTCCTCATAAAGTATTGCCATAAAAATATTCAAAACGTGTTTTCACTTGCAAAATGAGAGCTTTACTGGATTTTTAGAGTACTTTGAAACTGCCCAGTTTACTCATAAAACAATCTCTCTTGAGATTGTTATCTTTAATACATTCAGCATTATTGATTTCTACAAAATATTTTCTGTCAGATAGTTTGAGTTATAGTTGAATACCAGCAGTTGAATTCTCCAGGGTCACAGAGATAAATTGTACACTGGAAATAGAAGAACAAGTAATTTTGTCTCTTTCTTGGTAACTCCAGTAAAACCAACATCTTGAGGCAGCCAAGCCAGCATTTATTTTATATAGGTTCAACTTCTGAATAAATAGAATTTTTCTTCTGTTTTATTAGCGAGCTTGTTTTGGGGGATTTCTTTCACTTTTTTGTTCTTGTTAATTGTTATAATTAACAACAGTGTAGTTGAAACTTTGAAATAATCTGACTTTGCTAATATTTATACATGTTTTATTAGCTTTTTTAAAATGTAATTAATTTTTTTTATTTAGTTGTAGCAATTTCAAATATTGAAATATATTATAGTAGAAGCACAATTGTTAGGATAGTTCTACTCAGAACAAGACATCTTTGTTTTGAACTGTCAAAGTCAATGCTGTTCAATCCAATAGATTTAAATCATGATAATGAAGGGATGTACCACCTGTGTTTGCAATGGTTGACTTGGTTGAGGTTCAGCAGATAGTTTCATGATTCTGTGGTATAAAAAACACAGATAAAATATGTCAACACAAGCCTCAGACTGAGAAAATTCCACATGGTTGCTGTTTATGAAACCATGGATCAGGTGAAAACAGCTTTAGAGATTAGAAAGAGAGGATAAAAAATATTCAAGCCATAGATTAAGAAACTAATAAAAAAGTCTAAACCACAAATTTAAAAAAAATATATGTCTAAGCAAATTCTAATGTACATAAGGAGTCATGCAAAGATTGAGCCATGTCAACCATGGACCATTATTATCACACTTTTAGCAAAATACTGAGATGCTTGATGACTCATTGCAAACTTCTTCCAAGTCTTTTCCAGTTCACTGAAGAAAACTAGCTATGTCAGTCTTAGGATCTGGAGTAACATTGGAAGAATGAGCACAACACCCAAAAGATATTATAAAGTTAATGAATAACAACATTAAGAGTGTTATGGGGATTTCAAGGATGTAATGAAGCTTTTCAGTAATAGAGATGATGAGAAGATTTGGCCTTTGAGCATCCAATGTTAGCATCCTTGTACCTATACTAGCAGTAATAACTGTTTTATAATTTGATTAACCTGTAAAAAAACTAATTTTAGAAAATACATAGAATGTATTATGTTTTTGGTTGATAAGATTTTTTGTGCAATTTTTGTCTTATGAAAGTTTTCTGCTTGTTCTTGTCAAAATTTTCCTAAAGACTTTTTAATTGTACAATTGGAAAGATGATACTGATCTATCTTATACTAATAAATGTAATTCAGTTTTAGTGAGGCATGAAGCTTTATCTGTTAAATGTAACATTGATC
Organism: Zonotrichia leucophrys gambelii; assembly: GCF_028769735.1. Classification (NCBI taxonomy): domain Eukaryota; kingdom Metazoa; phylum Chordata; class Aves; order Passeriformes; family Passerellidae; genus Zonotrichia; species Zonotrichia leucophrys. The sequence goes on from NC_088169.1 coordinate 104,131,551, forward strand.
AGGATCTTGCCCCTCATCTATTTCCCCTCACAAACATCTTTTTAAGAAAATATACCTGCATGGATGTCACACCAGGTATATCCACAAAGAGCATTTTGAGTGAGTTTTGCTTATTCCATCTGCTGCATTCCAAGCACACAGTTGAAAAACTTTCTCTATTGTCCTATAAAAGTGGTAATGTTATTAATTTTAATACACTAAGCCAACCTGAATGCTAGCAACTATTCATTCTTCTTCTAAAGATAATAAATTAAAGAATAAAAATCCTAGGTAGGAAGGGACCTTGTAGATACAATTCCAACCCTTTTGCTGTGCTCAGGGATACTTTCCACTAGACCAGGTTACCCAGAGCCCCATCCAATCTGGCCTTTGAACTCCTCCAGGGATGGGGCAGCCACAGCTGCTCTGGGAAACCTGTGCCAGGGCCTCACCACCCTCACAGGGAAGAATTTCTTGTTAATATCTAATCAAAACTTATTCTGACTCTTTCTTGTCACTCCAGACCCTTGTAAATAGTTTCTGTCCATCTTTCCTGTGGGCTGCCTTCAGGTTCTGGAAGGCCACAGTTAGCTCACCCCAAAGCCTTTTCTTCTCCAGGCTGAACACTCCCAGTTCTCCCAGCCTTTCCTCCCAGCAGAGCTGCTCCATCCCTCTGATGCCCTTGGTGCCTGCTCTGGGCTGGCTCCAGCAGGTGCCTGTCCTTGCTGTGCTGGGAGCCCAGAGCTGGATGCAGCCCTGCAGGTGGGGATGGATTCCTTGATAGTGTCTACTTGCATGCTCACAAATGTGAACATGTCTATGTTCACATCCTTCTATGCATTTCCTAAGTAGCAAAAAAAAAAAAAGAAAAAAAAAGAAAAAAGAAAAAAGTGTGCAACTATGCTTTCAGTTGCTTATAAATCTGTCACACCGCTTCAACAAGCTTAATATTGACTTATTTGCTTGACTTTATTGACTTTTTCCTGCAGCAGTCCTTTTCTCTAATAAGATATAGTTCCTTTCAGATTGCTTTACATCACATCTCAAAAATAGCCTCATGAGATAAGTCAGCATTGTTCAAGATGTAGCTGAACATATGCCAGATGTGTCACCATTATACACATATATATGTATATAAATACATATACATATACATATACATATACATATACATATACATATACATATACATATACATATACATATACGTAAGATTTTCATGTAATTCTTACTCAATTTTACTGGAAAGAAAGCATAGCTCATGACAAAATTGATCTGACATGAAGGATGAACAGAAGTACATGATCTGACATCTACAACATTACAATGAAAAAGTCAATGACTTCCTTTTAAACTCATTTTGAATACTATTAATCTTACAAAGCAATTATATTCTTCCAAATGTAGTTTTTAGTTCTGTACCTCTAACTTCTCTGCAAGCCTTACTCATGGTAATAGCTTTGTTCACAGACCTGGGTAACAAATCCTTTCAAGGAAAATGAAAACTCATATTTCAAGGTCTCTTTTGTCTGGGTTGTTGTCTTTTTAGTTTTTTTTTTTAACCTTTCTAAAAATGCTCTTCAAGCTTTCTGTCATTGCTACTATTCTTACTAGCATTGTAATTGATCTCCTGCTAATTTTTCTCTTCGTGCATTTCAGGCACACTCCATTAGCTCATTCTTCTGAAGCTTGATTAAACTTTCCCTGTACCAAACTGTTAGCTCTTTTAAGACTTATTTTCATACAAAAATAATACCAATATAATTATATGGATCTAGTTAACACACTACAGTTCCTTCAAATTGGCACAGCTGTTCTGTTATACATTTAAGCCAACAGAGATGTTTCTTTAGGCAGTGCTATGTGACAAATTATACACATAATTTCCTATTACTGGTTTTAGTGGAAAACGTACAGTTTCTGTAGAAAATTGTACCCTTAACCAATTTAATTATGCCAGAATGAAATCTAATAATAGACATCTATTTTCTTTGGCTTCAATCCTGCAATAAACAAAAGATCAAGCTCTATATTTGGTTACACAAAGGGCTATATCCATAAAAATAAAATTATTAGCATCATGGGAAAAAGTATTTTTATAAAACAGAGAGAGTGGGCCCAGCCTTCTGCTGTTATGAAATGTAGCCTTTCCATAGCAGTGTATAGAGAGGTTTAATTTGGTACCTCAGCTGCGCTAAATGACAGTGTTTAGCATCTTATTACAGCAAAGATGAGCATGATTAATACTTGTGCACAGAAAGGAGACCATGCTAGGATCACTCTTCACACTGAGTAATGAGTTCCCCTTTGACTGTGAGGCACAATTTCCTTACATGTTATAAGGGAATCTTGGAAGCTTAAGCCATGATTCCACTGAGGAAAATCAGGGAAGCCTCTCTGCCTCTTATGAGGCCAAATATTTCCTTTTAATGACAAAGGAAAAACTTGCATTTTTTTTATAAGATATATATATTCACAATAATGATATATTTTTCTGTAGAATGTTTAAACAGGCTTTCTTCTAAAAAATGCTTAATTCCAATAATATTATGATTTTAGTACATATTTTGAATGTGTTCAGCTTTCAAATTTATTAGGAGACTCATTTAAACTGCTAATTAATAGTTTCATTCATTACAGAAAATAATGAGTTTATACAAAATCTCTAAAGCAACTAGAGCGCTTGGAAGAATTTCTCTTTGGATATATTTACATAAAATAACTACTAAAATTATTCTGTGCTCTGTTATAGATCCTAGTAGCATTATGTTTTTGTGAGGCATTTAAAAATAAATGAATATAAAAAATACCAGGAATTAAGTTTTTAAAGAATATCAGTTGACATTCTGAAGCATATTAAAGCATTACATTATATCCCCCTGCTATGCTTTACTAGAGAAAACAGACAAATATTGCAAAAATATTCACATAACACAGTTGTTAGCAAGAACTTAGTAGTAAAGCAATATTTGTCTTCCTGAATGGATTTAATTGCAAGTCATGAGCATAACTCATGACTGGTAAAGAACAATGAAATGCTTTTATTTTTCTAATGCTTTTGAAAGATTTCATTTTGCAACTTCTACTTATTTTTAAGTACGTTTAAGAATACAGTAAAATAAGGAAAAGTTCAATATATTAGTATGAAATGAATTTAAATTAATTAGATTCAAAGCCCAAACAATTAAAATTCAAATAACAGGCCAGTTATACTGTGAGTTCACAAATCCCAGACACAGAACAGAGGACCTTGGGACCTATGTGTTTTAGTGAAAAATTATCCCTGAAATTTTAAATCCTTTATAGAAGCATTGCTTATCCAGGGAACCAACAGTGTTTCTTGATAGCAGTTGGATTACAAGCTAAGGGTCTGTAGAGGTGTTCCCTGAGCAATCTGAACACAGAGCTTTAATCTTCTTAGTTTAGGCAAGAAAATCAACTGCCCATCAAATTTTATGGCGCTTTTAGTTTAGTTTATTTTACTTCCCTAAAGCATGAAATTAAAAAGGAACAAATAAAACTAATCTTCTCTCTTGTTTATGGGATTTTTTTTTCTGCATTTTTTGTGGTAGCAAAAAGAGCAGCAAATAGGATAAAAGAAATCCATGACTGCCATCAGCAAGTGCTACAAAGATTTCAACAAGTGAGGTAAAAGCTGTTCTTAATGCAGGTGTGGATCAGTGCACATATTGCAGTGCAGACATGCTCTTATGGCTGTGCACCTCATAATATGGAAATATTTGGAATGGCAAACTCATCTGCAGAATTTTATATCTTATGGGGTTGAGTTCTGTTCCTGAACACAGTAGCATCAGTTGTGAACTGAGAAACATGTAAATGTGTTTTGCCATTCTCCCTTGCAGGGAGATATACAGCAAACACAGCACAGGATTTGGTTATTCCAAATGAAAAAGCATTGTAAGAGTTGCTACTATTTTCATCTGTTGATAAAGAATTTTTATTTTCTTTATGATCTACCCTTATTGTGGGTTCTTTATTTCTCACACATGTAAAACTCTTCAAGGCCAGGAGAAACGCAAACTAGTCAGTAAGGGCTCATAATTCATAACACATAGCAGTGTTTTCAAACTTTGTATAGTTTGCAGTAAAATCCAAGAGCTGAGGGTTCATCCATCACCTGTTTAATTGCCTGTAACAAACATTCAGGCAGCAAGAGGAAGAAAAAAAAGGCAGGGAGTATATCATCAACATAAACTGCAATCAGGCTATTCTTCTGTTATCTTTATCTAATACAGTGCTATCCATTCCTGTCCTCAGACACAGGTTGGGAAAAGAAAAAACCATGACTGTTGTTAAGATTTTTCCCATTTATACACTCCTGAAGTTTGTATATTTGATAATTTTATGAGGCCCCACCTGCAATGTTGCATTCAGAACAGCAAGGACAGGCACCTGCTGGAGCCAGCCCAGAGGAGGCACCAGGATCAGAGGGATGGAGCAGCTCTGCTGGAAGGAAAGGCTGAGAGAACTGGGATTGCTTAGCCTGGAACAGAGAAGGCTTTGGGGTGAGCTCATTGTGTCCTTCCAGTGCCTGAAGGGAGCCCACAGGAAAGATTTAAAAAGACTTTTTACAAGAGCCTGGAGAGACAAGGGACTACAACTTCAAAGTGACAGAAAGTAGGTTTAGATTAGAGGTTAGGAAGAAATTCTTCCCTGTCAGGGTGGTGAGGCCCTGGCACAGGTTTCCCAGAGAAGCTGTGGCTGCCCCATCCTTGGAAGAGTTCAATGCCAGGTTGGATGGGGCTCTGAGCAACCTGGTCAATTGGAAGGTGTCCCTGCCCATGGCAGCAGGCTTGTAACAAAATGATCTTTAAAACCCCTTCCAACCCAAACCATTCTGTGATTCTATGAAGTACAGAATTTTATAACTGCTGTGTTTTGCTTGCAGCCTTTCTTTTCCTTTAGGAATATATAAGAAGGATGTTTAAATAATGATGCTTGCAAGCACATCCCACATTTTTAATGATTACTTTAGGAATTGTTGTGGAGTATTCAAGATGATGGACATGAAAAAAAGATCATAGTCAGTACTGACTAGCTTAAACCTTGTCTGCCTGCTAGGATGAATAGTTTGCATTATTTCAATGTTTTCCCAAGGGGGCCGACAGAAAGAAATTTCTGCATGGAAATTCAAATACTCAGGGGTACCTAAGGAACTCCAGGGAATTTTCAATTAGTTTTCATCATAGTTGTATCTCTGGAGAACTGTGTGCAAACATAGAGCACTGGAAACCACCCACACCACTTTGCATTGTTCTGTTCTACTGTGATAAGAAAATGATATGTTTGGTAGCATAGGAAGCTTGGAGGTCAGTAAAAGCAAACAACAACAACAACAACAACAAGAAAAAGCAAACAATCCCCCATTTAATTAAATAGTAGACAACTCCAAGAACATTGCTTTTAAAATAATTACTACTTTCAAGAAACTTCGTGTAACTTTCATTATATTAGTGTGTTCCTGAAATTAAATCAAAAATACTGGAATTGAGAACTGACAGATATCAATCTTTTTGAATCACGATAATATTCACCTTTGAAGTTTAGCACTCCCATTTTTCTGAGAGAAAGAATAGACCTCAAGATAGCAATTATAATTAATGCTGCAGTAATTAAGTTGACACTGAAGGTTTTCTGTAATGTTTTTACCCTCAAATCATGTAATGGAAATTCAGATACTAATTGCCATTATTTAAATATGAATTAAGCATGAAGGCTTTCAAATACTGATGAAAATTCCAAATTAAACAAAGCTTGTATCTTTTATGTGTATTATAAACCACAAGTCTATAAAACTAGAAGTGGTATAAAACAAGAAGTCTATTTAAAAAGGTTGACTATCCATCAATTGAACTATTGATTTCTAGGTATAGTAGCTAATCATTTCCACAGTTGGAGAAAATGAAATCTTTTGGACCAATTCCCTTTTTCATAATTTATTTTTCCCTGCCTAGACTTTATTTCATATAAGAACACTTTATTTGAAAATAAAAAAATTCTGTCCAGTAACCTACTTCTCCTAAGACTAGCTGCAATGTATAAAACTTCCAAAAAAACCTGTTACTAAATATGTAAATTTATAGCAAATAGGACTTTAACTATATGCTTTTGGCTAGATGTTTGTTATATTTTCTGAAGTTTATTACTGAGAATGCAACAAAATGTTTCAATCTTCTATCTTTTATGACATAAAAATCTAAGGTAAAAGTCTTTCTTAACTTCTTTTAAGTGAACAAACCAAGATCTTTATTTTCAGAAATGAGCTCTTTCAGTTTTGAAAATATTTATTCAGAAAAATATAAATGGGCAATGCATCTGATATAGCCAGGACTGACATAGAGATAAGATTTAATGCTAAATATTACCATTCTTTGGTAGGGATGTAACTGCAATGGAACTGTAATAAAAAGACTGAAAATATTTTAGAATGAAAGGAACCAAGTGAAAATTTGTTCTTTCATTCCCTGATTCCTCTTTGAATGCATTAATGTGAAACTTTATTTTTCCATTCTTTGGATCAGATAGATTGCCTATCTACCTTCTTTTTGCACTTTCCTGTTTGGTCTGGTATGGAAAAAATAAATGGAATAAATTAAAATAAATACTAAGCTAGTATCTTCAGAATTTTTTTATCCCTCCATATGCCCAAAGATTTGTCATTTGCTGGGAATATTTCTCCTTTACAATACTACCAGGGAAGAATTCTTGTCTTAAGAAAGAAGATAATTGGCCATGATAATGGGTTTTATATCTGCTCCACCTTAGGCTTTTGTGGGGCTGGAAGGGAATCTCTGCTCCAACACCTGGAACACCTCTCTCTCTTCATTCCACCTTTGTACTATCACAGTTCACATGACACCACTCTCTTCCAGTTCCCTTATGCCTGATTGCACAGGCACACAGACATTAAGGATAAGGTGTCTCAATAATATCTGTTTAGAATGAGGTGAACCTCCAAACCTCCAAGAACTGGCCCTCAGTTAATATCAAAAACTGCAGGCAGCATTTATATTCTGGAAAGTCAGCAATAACATAACCTTTTCACTGGTAGAGAGTCTTTTTAGCATCAAAAAATCTATGCATGTGTATGTTTGCATTTTAATAAGCTTCTATATGTGGTGTATTCAGTATGGATGTGTGCAAATACCAGGTCAAGAAAAATACATGACAGCACACACTGCCACTAGAAAATAGTAATCATCCCTTCCCACAGTCTTCAGGCAGAAAATATAAAGTTACAGCAATTCAAAGTGGAAAAAAATGTTCCCCCTTTTATTTTTTCTTAATTTAAAGAGGCTTTTTTCTACCTTTTCATTTTCCTTTAGATTTGCATGTAAGTGTTCAAGCCTGCAGCATCATCTTTACGAACCATTAACACACAATTGTCCTGCACAAGTTATCACAAGTTTGTATTTACTTGCTCTTTTTCCTCCCTGAAAAGTAATACATGCCATAATCCAGAGAGAGGAGTCCTGCCTGAAACACTGCTCTGTATTTGTTCATACAGCAGCTCTGAAGAATCCTATCAGTAACTGAGAGTTTTCAATTAATTATTCAATTGGGAAACACTTGTATTTGCATTCAATAAAATGTGAATAAAACTCAAATTCAATAAGATATGGTCAGATTTTCTTAAGTGTAAGAGCAGAATGAAGAACTCTTGACTGGGCTGGCTGAGCAGGCAAGCAAGCATTCAAAATTTCTAGGCTAGAGTGAAGTTTGGTTGGCAGTGATTCACGAGATCTTGTTATCATTCAGACAATCTCAGAAATTTCATATCTAAATGCTTACATACCTTGCCCAAATATATGGATAGGAGTCTAAAAATAGATGCACCCATAGCAGGTAGTAATGCCTGTAACTGCATTTGCAATTAAAACAGTTTTTCTAATGATATTTACCCTGCTTTCATTTTTTCTGCATCTCCTCAGCGTGTAACTGCAAAGAACTCCTGTGCTGTTGCCTGCTTCTCTGAACATCTAAACTGCAACATTTGCTTGTCATTATCTCCTCTTGATTTTCCAATTAGTCTCTTCTCTTGACAGCTTAATGCCTTGTTTTACCTACATCCTCAAAAAACTTGTGGTATGTCTCTGGCATTTCAGAGTACATAACTCTGGGACTTGCTCAAGGAAGGATTTTCTGGCACCTTAGGTATTGGAGATTTTCATGGCCATAATATGTAGAATCAGAAATTATGAAAACCCAAACCTCAAAACTATCTCCCCTACTACTTCAAAGTATATGGGTTAGCAATATTAACACTTCCATAGATAGATGTCACCTCTGCTGTATTAGCTTCTCAGCTTCCCCAAGCTGGATGTTATCTTCATGTAGCTTAAATTATTACCTTAATTTCTCTGTATCTGTGTAGTCTCCCACTGTATATTCCCTACAATCCACATTGTAAGCCACCTGAGGTGAAGTTGGTTTCTATTTTTCCTTTTTTTTTTTTTTTTTTAACAATCCTTGGGTTTACAAGTCTCTAAACCTGCTTGCTGTACTTTGGTGTCATCACAGGAAAAATTAAATTCCTTCTTATACTTTTTGAACAGGAAACAGCATTTCCAACCACTTGAGAGTTTTCTGATGTTGAGTTTGAAACTAGGAGATATTCTAGGAATTTATTAATTTCACTGCCTTGTTGAAGCACCAAAGTGCCTTCTCATGTTGTTGCATGCACTCATCTGTTGAAGTAAACATGACATAAAATTTTCCTCAATTTATTAAAGACTTCTAGACCTTACAGGACAGAATGCACTAAATGTGAACAGTTGCTTACAGTTGATTATTTAGGGACAGTTTAAAGTGTTTAGACACCTAGACCTCTTTTTTGACTCCTAACTTCCCATTGATTTTCACATGTCAGACACTTTATTCACAATCAACATTGCTCTTAGTTAAATATCCTGTTCTTCTGCCAGCATGGATTTAAGTTGAGTTAGATCTTTTGTGTCAAGTGGCTAACTAGATGTGGGGGGAGGGGTGAATTTAGCCTGAAAAATAAAAGCAACAGGTTTTTCTGTGAAAAGTTAAAAAGGTCATATTCCAATTATTTTTGCCAGCTACATTCTCAAATTAGGAGAGCTTATATTCTGCATTTTATCATCATCTCTATTGGCCTAGGTGAGTTTCCATAATGATGATTGATAATATGAAGGCACCTACATGTATGAGACCTTTTATAAATGCTATATATGTTTAATGTTACAAGTAGTGATATCCCAGAAACAAAAACAAAAAAACAAAACTTTTTCTTATTAAGGAACTAAATTTGAATATAATTTATTAGATATATATCTGGAAGGAGAAAAAATAGTTTTTTACTTCAGTGTTACGATGGCTTTAAAAGCTGGCGTCATAGAGCAAAGTGCATCAGCACCTATCTAAACTGTATGCTGGTGAATTTTATACATTCATGGAATCCTAGAATAGTTTGGATTGGAAAGGTCCCTTAAAGGTCTTGCTGTCCAATCCTGGTGCAATGAGCAGGACTACTCAGAGCCTGTCCAATCTCACCTCGAATGTTTCCAAAGATGGGGCATCTACAACACCTCTGAGCAATCTGCTCAGAGAGTATTTTACCATGCTCACTCATTGCAAGAAAAGTTCAGTCTTCTGTCTCATCTGAATCTACCTTATTTTGGTTTAAAACCATCGCCCCTTGTCCTGTCACAACAGGCCCTTCCAGAAGGTTTGCACAGGAAAGCTGTGGAAGGTCACCCTGAGGTCTGCTCTTCTCCAGACTGAACAATCCCAGCTCTCTCAGCCTTTCCTTACAGGAGAGGTGCTGCAGACCTCAGGTCATTTTTTAGCCTCATCTGGACTGTGCTGCAGACCTCATGTCATTTTTGTAGCCTCCTTATGTCTTTCAAGTGCTTCTGTCTTTCCAGACCTGACCCGTGGCCGCCAGGTGGGGTCTAACCAGACAAGAGGTAATTGATCATGGCTTCAAAGCTTAAAATTTGAGGTGAGGAGAGTTCCTTCAATTTATATCCTTCTTATGCAGGACCAAAAAAAAAGTGACTAGTGAGATATATTGGTGCTATAAATGCAAGATTTTAGCACACTTCCTTATTCAAGAACCACATTATTTTCCCTTTTCCCCCCTTTTATCATCCCTCAGCTGTCATTGATGTGGTCTATAGCTTGGAGGAGAACCAGACAGTCCGTGGATGTTTTAAACTCAGTCCTTCATGTTCATTTAGGCCAGGTTTTCTCCTGTAAGCATATCTCACAGAAATCTGCTCATGTTTTCTAATAACTTTGTGGTTGTCCTACTCTTCTTTTTCTTCAGCTGCATTGAAACTTAATTCTTTGGTTATGGATTCCTAAGTTACCAAGTTATATTTTTTTCCATATATACTTCTGATTCTTTAAACCCTTTATCTTATGATGTATATCCCTCCTAGCTACTGCCCCCAGTGCAGTAAACTTGATAACCCTCTGGTTTAGAACTCATCTATGTCTTACCACTTACTTATTTCCTAATTGTTTTCATGCTTTATTAAATGGGCTAGAAAGCAGGACAAAAAACCAAAAAAAAACCCAAAACCAAAACAAAACAAAAACACGAAAAGTCCAAAAACAAACAAACAAAAAAACCCCAACAACAACAAAAACAAACAAAAAATCCCAACCAGTTAGGCTATCTAAGTGAAATCTCTTAGGAAACACCTAAGTACTCTTGAAATCCCATCCAGACCAGTGACACTGCCATGCAGAAGGGACAGTGTGGTGACAGTGTTAGTGCTCTCTTTCAGAAAAGCTTCTGACAAATTGAATTTCTTCACTGCCTTACCAAAAATTGAAATATACTTGTTCATCTTTACTCGTGAAAGAAACTTCTGTTATACTGTTGGATTCATTCTTTTTGTTCCATACAGGAAAGCTTTCCCCAGGGGGACTTTAGCAGGAAAAAAAAAAATTTAACTTGGGATTTATTTATTCATTAAAACAGACTAAAATATTTCAGTTTAAAACCTACTTGCCTTAGATAGCAAATAAAAATTATTATTTTAATGGTCATTATTAAACACTGAGCACTCTCTTCTACCTCTCTTTTCTCTCTTCAAAAATCCACTGCAAGCTTCTGGCTATTCAGCTTGAAAGGATATTGAATTAAACATAAATTGAATAAAATTTTATTTTATTAAAGACTGTCTGGACTTCAGGTCCAAGATAACAGGGTAAAATACTGTGGTTTCTTTAAAATCTTTATTTTGTGTAAAGACTGGTTCATACTCAAACTTCTCAAACTCTATTAATAGAATGTAATCAGTGGGAACAAAATAAAAAGCAGAATTAAAGACTTTACAAAGCTGAACAAATGGAAAAAAACCAACTAAGCCAAATGTCTGGTTTATGTTCAACACTGAAAATGATCATGATAATAACTTTCATATACTGATTGTTCACCTTTCAATGAATTGTTGCAGGCAAATCTAATACTTTAAAGAAGATATATCCTGGTTAGTGAACCCTTATCTTCTTCTGACATGGAACACATTTCTATAGATTGCACTGTTGAAGCCAAGTAATTGGATAATCATTTTTACCACACAGGGACTAGAAATCCCCTTACACTAGGAAAAAAACTCAAACCATCTCTTTGGGGTTTTTGAAGCATATACGGAAATTAAACTGTAAAAATATGTAGGTGAGTGAAGAACTATCAGTGAGCAATATTCCTAAATATGGTCTAAAGTATTTAACTGTCAGAGGTAATAATTTATAAGGCAGCACTGCAGACATTTTCCTGATAGATCTGAGGGGCATGTTAATGGAGCACAATGAAGACAGATCGCTCCATTCTAATGCCATCCAGCCGACAGCCGCCTCATGAAATGCATCTCTGCCAGTGCCCATCAATCTCACCCTGCTGGCCCCTTGGATTAGACACAGAAAAAGTACTCCTGTGAATCTTTAAAGGGCTGCTTCTGTCTTTTGGGAAGTTGTTTAACGTTGTTTTCGTTTTATGGATTTGGCTGGACTTTAATGCAGACAGGAGCCTGAAGACCTACCCTTATAAAATCCTGTGAAAATAGACAGAAACATAAATTTCATCTTTAATGGTTCACCCACTTGAGCTTGCCCTGCTTTGCAGTGTGTACACTTGTATTGGTTTTGAACCAGATCTGTAAGTTTATTTATAAATAAGATCAATTTAACAATTTGATAAGGTTTAGATATAAATATGCAAAACTGAACTTTATATGGCTGTGTTCCTCTCATTGTAACAAGCAGTGCATCATTGGAAATGTTTACAACTCAGTGACTTTATAAAAAAAAGGGACTACATCAGTTAATTTTAAATTACATTCATTTTCAGTGATTTCTCCTTTATTTGTTACAGTGATACTTCATATCAAGCTGCTTCCAAAGAGCAAAGTCCAGTTCTCTTACTTGGAATTATGCTGAACTCAGCAGTGAGGTACTAAGTGCCATTAAATGTGGTGACTCCTAAGTCACAAAAATTAGTTGTTTTGTGACATTAATAAAAAAGAGGAGCCTCACAGCCTACGACCTCTAAATAACATTCATGAATTCTAACACAATTTGGGCAAAATGCTGTTTGTTACCTTATATTAATGTATCTTTAAATATGTGGATTTATTTCTTCTAGTATCTTTCATCTGCATCACTTCCAGCTTTTGGGCACATTTTTTCTTCTTTGATGTACAAGTGAAGCTTTCCCTGGACACATCTGTCTAATGGACAAGGAGATGTACCAGCAAACTTGTGAACCACGGCCAATCTAAATTTTCATCAACTTGTAAAAATGCTGGTCACTAATAGAAATGCTGCCTTGAGCATTACAGGTCAATCATTTTTCCTTGTTAACAAAGGAATTCACAGAGGACGTCATAAGGTCACAAGGACATAAATAACTTTGTCCTGGTGAGTTTTTCAAATAACCTGTATTTACACAACCAATTTACACTCTCAAGTTCTTGAAAATTATGAAAGTTTTGTATGATGAAGGTCTCTAATTTTCTTCATTCTGGAGACAGCATTTGAGCTTGGACCCCCCAAGCCAAAATTCTGGAAACAATGATCAGCAACAAAATTTTGGTAATGTACATGTTGAAATTTAAGTGAAAATAAAACTGTCTTAAACTGGACTGTATTGTACTGAACTATGGTCATCCAAAATTCAGCAAAATAACTATTGATATTTTTAAACTTGCACATTGAGTTTAAGTGCTCACAGAAAATTCCCTTTCTTCAGAAAACACTGAGAATAATTTTATTCTTCAGAAAAATTATCCAAAGCCATCTGCATTGCAGATAATTTTGATGTTCAGTTATCACAAACTGCAAGAAAGCTGCATGAAGTATTTTATTTCTTTTGCTTTAAAAAGCCATGAAGAAGATATATCAGCAGTTGGTTATGGAGATAGAAGACTGGAAATCTTGCCTGTCATCTGGGCATAGTTAACATGTGAGATAGGCGAGGAGTTGTGATGATTGATTCTGTGCCAAGTTCAGAGCTTGATTTTCAACAGTACTATTAATAATGTTCAATTCAGTGGTCATTATGAAACAGTTTAACCCCAAGTTCATCCAGCCCTAGCAATTTTTTCGTATTTCTCTGAGATGCTTGATTTACTTTATCTGTGATTTTCTTCTGCTCTGATACTATGGCATTACAGAGTTCTAGATGTATGTATTTGTAATATCATGAGTAAATATCATGGGTGTATTTTCAAATTTGATGTGTGAGATGCAGTGTTTGATGGCTTCCTCTTCCACCTCCTTTTTGCTCTAGCTTAAAATGGTGACTGTCATCTCAGTCTGAAATCCTAGCTTATTCCTAGAGAAACGTGGTGAGTTCACACATGTGGTGGTGTGATTGCCATAAGAAGAAGAGTTGATACAGAAAAAAAATGAGTGATGGTGTAGAAAGGGGGAAAAAAAGGGAGGATTTAACTTGCCAGTCAGAACAAGAGCTCCTTGGAGAAAATAAGGAACAAAAAAAGGGCAGGGTGGGAGTGGTGGGTAACCAGCAATGTAGGGATCTGAAAATATCACCAATGTGGTGATTACATCAGGAGCACCAACAGAAACAAGTCCTGCAGAGACAGAAGTCTGGTCATCTTTGTTGGGTGCTAGCCTACCTATATTATTATCTGTATGTCTCTTGTTCACAAAATTCTAAAAATAGACCAAATACTAAAAATAGCAACAATTTAAATGGAACTGAATTTACTCAGTCTACACTGTCAGAATACCTTTCACCCTGTGAGTGTCAGAAGTACTGCTCAGTAAGGTATCCATCCTTTGGCACAGATATGTAAATTATGGATTTGTACATTTTTAATTTCTTTCCAAATGCAACCAGGTCCCTATTAGCATATCCTTTAATTACATGTTTAATATTAAGCAGGTGAGCAGAACCAGCAGTGAAATGAAACTGGAATATTTTATCTAGGGAAGGATAACTCACATTCAGATATGGAAACAGAAGGGAAATGCATTAAGACAGGGGATCTGCATAATTTATATTACAGAAGGTGAATATCGAGAGATTTGACTGCTGCTCCTAAAGAGTGTCCTTCAGGTAGAGGAGCAACTTTCATTTGTGTGGGCTTCTCGTGTTTCACCATAGTTGCTGAATATCCATCTCAGCATGTTCATCACCATGCTAACGTGCTTAAAGCATTAATTTCATTAGAAAATGGCTCAAGCCGGCTTCAGGAGGCAGATGTGAAATAACTAACCAGTAGAATACAGAATAATATAGGTAAACCTGACCAGGTTTAAGCAGCACTAAACAACCCATAGCTTTCCTACTCAGCTAAGTTACCAGAACTGGGCATTTTGAACTCCTGCCAGCCAGGCCTCTGCTTCATATCAGCAATAGGCAACCCTTCCTCAAAAGGTTTTTATTTTGTGTGCTCTGCTCTTTTCTTTAGAGCAAAGAGGGCTTAGGTGAGAGAGCTGATGATACTGTGAAGAGCTGGTACAAAGGCACCCGACTGTCTTTTTTAAGAGGCTTATCCAGTTTTCAATAACTCACTCAGAATTTGGTCAATAAACACACTTCACACAAAACTGAGTTTTGCCCATATTATTTGAAACACTCTGTTGGTTTTTCCCCACACAGATAGTACCAATAATGTCTTTTACTGACTTATCTCCTGCTTTTGCTGAGCACAGGCTTTGAGATTATTGTGCCTCTTCCTGTACAGTGATGGGTTGACACTGCATATGGCCTGACTGAAACCTTTGGCACTCTCCACTTGCTGTCTGAATGAAGGCTGGACTGAACTGTTTGCTGAGAGGAATTTCATGCAATGAACAGAAAAGTAGAGAGTCTTCAGAGCATGTACCTTATATTCAAACGTGGTTCTTGTTTTTTCATGTGTTAATTCCATAAAACAAGCTACTGAAGGTAGTCTTTAAAATATTCTGAATGTTTCAAATTATATATTGTTTCTTACTATATCACCCTGTGACCATTGTGTTGGAAACAAATATATTTCATTTTAATACTCTTAAACTGAATACTTCCTCTTTATTAACTGATATAGCCAGTGCTTTGTGATTTTCTGAACACTCTATTCTCAAAATGTCTTGATAAGACATTAAAGTATCTTAATATGATACATTTAATCTCTGTCTAGTGTTAACATGTAAAACTTATTTTAGGGGTCTTATTCAGTTGATTTTTATTTTCCACTAAAGTTCAGTGTTATGGACAATATCCTTAACAAACACACCTCCTCTTCTCTCTTCTCTTCTCTTCTCTTCTCTTCTCTTCTCTTCTCTTCTCTTCTCTTCTCTTCTCTTCTCTTCTCTTCTCTTCTCTTCTCTTCTCTTCTCTTCTCTTCTCTTCTCTTCTCTTCTCTTCTCTTCTCTTCTCTTCTCTTCTCTTCTCTTCTCTTCTCTCTCTTCTCTCTCTTTTCTCTCTCTCTCCTCTCCTCTCCTCTCCTCTCTCTCTCTCTCCTCTCCTCTCCTCTCCTCTCCTCTCCTCTCCTCTCCTCTCTCTCCTCTCCTCTCCTCTCCTCTCCTCTCCTCTCCTCTCCTCCTCCTCTCCTCTCCTCTCCTCTCCTCTCCTCTCCTCTCCTCCTCTCTCCTCTCCTCTCCTCTCCTCTTTTTCCTTCCCTTTATTTATCTCAAATTTTCTTTGTCTTTTATTTCCTTTATTTTCTTTTATTTTTTGTCCTTCATTTTGTTTCCTATAAAAACCTCCAAGAAAAATCCTAAATAGCTTAAGTAACTATTAACTATTTCTAGACAATAAAGCACACATCACTTACCTGTAAAATTTTCAACTTATTACTAAAATGCAAACATACACGAAAATACTTAAGAAAATATCAGGAATTATAGGAGATAACATTTTTTTATTGTATCTGAGTCTTTAGCAGTGTACAATAGGGATAACTTGATAAACATTTGCAAAACCATACTCTCAATTTCCTAAAAGTTCTAAAATAATCTGAAAGACTTACAAATTTGGGGTGTTTTAAGCTCTAAGTGATCATCTTAAATTTTTGACAGTGTTGAGTGTCTCACTTGATTCTGTTCCACCCTTTGACTTGTGAACTATATGAATTCCACATCAAACTTGTCCAGTACAGCAGAACCACTGCAAAACCAACAGGGCAATTACCAAAACAGGGTGCACTTCTGAATAAACAGCTTTCATATTTCTGAAGACTTCCTCTATAGGACAGAAAAAGTCTCTGAGAAGTAAATATGCAACCCAAAATAGACACTTGTTCTTTCCACTTACCTGTGTTTTTCATAATGTAAATTACACGAATTTGTTTCCATGGGCACAGCAAATAATTGCCTTTTTAAAGAGAAAAAATCATTTACTTGTCCTTTTTCTTGTGCTTTCTACCTCCTGGCATTGAGAGCTTTATTTTTCTGTTGTTAGCTAACCAGGAGTTTGATAACCCTATATTATGTATGTGTGTGTATGTAAATGTCTGTCTATACAATATCCATTGTAATTACAGAAATAGATGGGTTTGACATTAGATTCATTGATTTAATGATCCTTTGCTGACTGTGGAGTTTTCAGGAGCTATAATTTGCCTTTTAGATACATCTGATGTGGTTAAAGAACAAGCAAAGTTGTGCTCTGCTCAGCATGGAAATCATGCTGATGGTGGTTGATCAGACTGAATCATCTTATAGAGAACTTCCAGGCTTCAGAGCATTATCAGGAAACTAAGGATAGAATAATTTAATGCCTGGAAAATATGAAGAACATGTAACTGTCAACAAAAAAAAAAAAAAGGAAAAGAAATTTCTAATGACTATATGAGAATCAACTTTTCAAAATTAACATTGCAGTTAGAGAGCACAGTTGCAAAATTATCATGGCTTTTAATTGACAAAAGAAGATCTTAACTTTTAAATAAGAACAGACATTCAAAAGCATTTTGCTACATTACCTAGATTATGCCATCAAAAAGGAGGAGGTCATGTGGAATATTGAGTGATATTCAAAGGAATCCAAAAATAGCACAAGTTCTTTAGTGTCAGAGTTAATTGCAGATGTCCAGACTTAGAGGATTCAGTTGTATTAGTGGGAGCCATCTCTCAGTACAACTTAGATTAAGTGGGTTTAACAGCTGTGTGATGTATTGTAGCACCATATTGAAAGCAGCTTCTCCAAAACTGTCTTCTGAGAGCAGCCGATGAAATATCTTGTGCCTTTTTTATGTACAGTTCATTTAAGATATTGCATTTATAGATGGCAAGAAAGCTCATACTTTCATGCACAAAGCTGAATGACAGATTTTAATGAGATTTTTGCAAGACCATGAGCCTGTAAAAGAAGAGCACAGATTCCTGATGCTCCAGATGAAGTTCTATAAAAGCAGAGCCATGGTTTGCCCCATTCAAATTCTTAACAAGTGTGAGATGAAAATATGGCGACACGACAGAAAGAAGAACCAATACATTATGAAACTATGAGATTGCTTTCATTCCAGACATGCACAATAAAGTTTTTTATTCTCCTACATTCAGAAGAAACTTATTCAATATTTTTGTCATACTTCAGCCTAGTTCAACAGTCAATGTTACACGAGTACAAAAGGATGAACACGGTATTTTATCAACTGTAGAAAAAATTAAGTTGAATATCAAGAAGTAATTGAAGTCAGTGTGAGATGTGGACACTTGTAGGCTACATGACTGATGAGGAGTGATTTCTTCTTTCTGTCTTCTCCTAAACAATATGACTCTTCATAAAGCATTATTTCTGATGAAGGATGCATGACTTTTACCCTTTTCAAGTCTCAATTAAAGAACATACCAGTGAGGATATGAAGACAAAACTCATGGCAGCTTTCTAATATGACATTGTGTATCTGGTAAACACTACATTAAGTTCAAAAAGTAAAGGTACAGGTGCTAGGCTGCAAAACAATTACTGGAAAGATTAATGACAAAATGATTTCTTTTGGAGGGCTACAGCAGCTGTCAGTCATTTTAGAAGCAATTAAAAATTGGCTTTTATAAAGCAAAGAAAAACAATTAAAAATCAAACAATTTGTTTTGTAAACAATAAAACTAGGGAAAGGTGAACATGAAACTGTAAACATAGAGTGGAAAAGAAAAATACAGTGGCACTGAAAGCAGCAAAGATGAGACAATGTCCTCTATGTACTTGTAACTACAATAATCCCTTGTCGTCAACCTGTGAATCTCATGAACAAAAAGTTCTTACCTTCCTTATGTTTTCATTTATGATTTCCTGCATGCCTCAAGCTCTAGCCCAAAATACTCAAACCATCTCACATTATCCTTCATGTATCCTTCATGTGCCTGCAAGCTGAACATGTGTTTGAGAGGGCTCAACAATAAATCCTGCAGGTTTCCATCCTGGTTTAAATACAGCTGGTGCTGGTCTCAGTCTAGGGTTTCTGCAAGTAGTTTCAATGTACAAATAATTTTAGAAATAAAGACTGGTCAGTGCTGGTTTTCTACTCGAGTGTAGTCTCAAAATACCTTTAGTCTTTCATTTTACAAATAGTCTCAATTTAATATATATATATATATGTAGTCATGAGAACATGAGAACAATTCATTATTAGACAAACTTGCTGAGTTCCATACTGGCTAAGAATCCAGTTCAATATTTTCAGATTGTTTGAACATACACAGGTAATATAAATGAGGTAACAGTGACCAGCAAAAATGTGGAACTTTTTTTGTTTTTATAATAATAATTTAAAAAATAGAGTTTGCATTTGGGACAAAAATGCTGAAAACCAAACTCAAGTCCCTTCCTTAGGAAAAGAATCCTAAATCCAGATTTACAAAGTTAAAGCCTAGTTTAGTTATCAGTGAATATGGGTTTAATTGAAAATTATTTTTAAAGAAGCAGTTAAAAACTTATCTATAACTTATATATATATATATATATATATATGTGTGTGTGTGTGTGTGTGTGTGTGTGTACATATATATTTATAGTTCCAGAGAAATGGAAATAATATAATAATAATTGTTGTTTGGTTTTGCCATTTGAAAGAATCAAATATTTTTGGATAGTAAAGGACATAGTTAATAATCTCCAAAATAAAATATTTACAAGAAGAAATATGATTTTCTGTTCCTAATAGGTTCCTGATTTTAGTTTTTTCCCAGTCTCTTTCAAATATCAATGAAGTTGCTCACTTAAGAATAGCCCCATAATAATCAAGAGATTCAGGTGGTCAGACAGGTACCAGAAATAACATCCTAAAAAGCTGGAGAAAAATGTTATTTAAAGAATGTGTCCCTGTGTTTCCTTCAGTCCCAAAAAGATATTTAAAAAGAAATACCTTTGAAAATACCTAACACAAGATCAGAAAATTCATTACTCTGATAAAAATATGATTCAACCATAAAAAGTATTGCAATTAATAATCAAATATCTGCATTAGTTGTTGTTTTTACAAGAATTTTAAAGTGTTATTTTACACAGATAATCAATACAGAAAACAAAATATAAAAGGATATTAGGTCAGTCACATAGGGTGCTTGAAAAGTTGTGAAAATTTCAAACACATACCTAAAGGGGAGCTGTAGTAAAGATGGAGAAAAAAATTTTAGCAGGGCCTGTGGCAATGAAATAAGGGGTAAATGGTTTTGAACTAAAAGGGTCTGATTTAGATTGGAGATAAGGATGAAGATTTGTTCCAGTGAAACATTCAAAGTCAGGTTTAACATCTCTGAGCTGAAGATGTGCCTGGTCATTGCAGAGGGGGTGCACTGGATGACCTTTAATGTTTCCTTCTAACCCAAACAACTCTGATTCCATGATTCCATGCTTATTTTGACAATGGCAGCTTGGAGAGTTCAGTAGAACAGAAAAGTAGATGCATTGACAGAGTTATTCTTATCTGTTACTGGGTCAGGACACATGTGTAGTTAGAAATCTCACAGTTGTGTAATTTTTCCTTTTTAAAATTAATGTTGAATTAATATTTTAGGAAAACACACTCTCTTGGCATTACAGTAGAAGGATCTTTTAGGAAGAAAGTGCCTCATTTCTAGAGAAACAGAAAAAATATGCCTCCCCAAGAGTAAAAGAGTTTTCATTTTCAAATTATAATATATACCCAGAAGATTAGGAACATATTAACATTCTCAAGCTATGAAATTTTTCAAAACACAAAGCATTTTACAATAAATTAATAATTAGCAAAGTAATTTATTCACTTGTGTTTAAATTAATCACTTTACCTTTACCTTTTTACATAAGCTCATTAGATTTCAATTGTACATTAATCATGATTAGCATTTTGTATTTTTGTTTTGATTGCATAGATAACATTTTTAATCATAACTGAGCAATAATTAATTAACACTTATAAATTTTTAGATGTGTAAATGAAATTGAGCAGTAGCAGATTCCTGTTACATTGGTGTTTGGCTTTAAACACGACTGGTTTGGGAATATTATTTAATTTACACCTGTGACTCTCATTTGAATTTAGTGTTTGTAGATGAAATTCCATATTTGCAAGGACTTGGTATTGCAATGGAAATAGGTGAATTAGAAAATCCTTGGTCTAGTGAGAAATTTGATATTAGAAAATAGAACTTCTGTGGAGGCTACAATGAGTTTCATCTTGATGTTTTTCATTGAGAACTATTCTTAAGTAGCATTTCTATTTCAGAAAAAAAGATCTGGAAACATGTCTCCAGTTTTGTTAAAACAATATGTGAGAGGAAAGAAAAGGTCAGGGAGAGAAGGTTAAGTTTTGGGTTGATTTTGTCTAATGAAGGAGGTAAATATGTCAAGAAAGAGGAGCATGGTATGAAATATAGGTTTATAGATACAAGGCACAGTCTCATATTTGACAGGTTAAAAAATATTAGCTTTTTATCTCATTTAATAAGCTATTGCTCTTTTATCTTTTGCTACGTTTCTGGAAAACAACAGCTGCATTATGGAATTGTAGAACAGTATGCTATGATTTTTTTAAATGATTAGATTCTTCTGTTATTAGTGGATGAAACTAGGAATAAAGAGAAAGGAATTTATGGGGAATGGCCATTAAAGTATATTTTAAACCAAACTAGTTCTAAAGGGATTATGATTTAAAGAAAAAAAAAAGTTTTTCTACTAATTTTCTTTCCTGCACAGTTTTACTTCAACATTTTGAACATATTTTTCTTCTTAGGGGAAAAGATGTTCTTCAAAAACATATGATTGAAGGAAAAACATAAAACTGCCTTTTTATGTATCTGATTCATCAAAAACAAAATATGGATGAGAAATGAAAGGACACAAACAAGACATAAATGAACACCATGATCCAATGATATAGTTAAATATTTTCTGAATTGTGATACTCATGATGTGAATTTGGGACAAATTGGAACTGTACACTTGCTCAAACATGTTAAAGAATAGGGCCTTAATCATGAAACATCTACATTTTTACAGTATCATAAAGGTGCTCCGATGGCAAAATGGAGGAAATATTTTCGTGGTTTGATTTCCTGACACCAGAACAGTCTGGGATGAGAAATCTGCCTATCCTGTGGTCTAAACTTGACCATTTCCCTCATAATTTTGTATTTATGAGCTAAAGATATATCTGAAAGTTTTGTGAAACAACATGCTTAACCACCAAATACAGAATTCATCACCAAACTGACATTTATATCAACATATAGGAAAACAAATGCTACCTTTAAGAAAACAGAAAAATATTATACGTGCCAAAGTATTAAAAATATTAAATCCCTAAATGATGATTTCTAATTCCAGCCTCAAAACCTGAAATATCATATTAAAAAATATGAATTGAACTTTCTAGTCTTGATCCTAAACCATCCTGAAATATATTTCTTGGTATTTTATCTTTTTCCTGCCATGAATACCTATCTGAAGCTATCTTCAAATTCTTAAGGAAATTATGGAAAAAAACCCAGAAATTTATTTGGGTTGAATAATCTATCAGAGTGGAGAAAGACATTAAAAATTATATCAGCCTTCTTGCTTAGGAAATTTACTGGATATAAGCCCTCTCATTAAGTTTTGGAAGTAGACTTGCAATGCTAAGAAGATGTTTTCCTCACAAAATTTCCTAGTTCTGGTTGGGCTGAAAAATAAATTTAAAAATTGACAATTATTGCATCAGTTTTCTGTAATCTGGGCTAATTTCATGACCTCAGCAAGTAATTTCTGAATCTGTTCATTACCACTTAATAAAACAACTAGCAACAGCAGAAAAATCTATTGCACTTATGAGTTTATATTTTAATTGCTAGGTTCTTCATTTTGTGTTTGGTTTTGTTGGTTTGTTGGAGGGGGGGTTTAATAACAAAGTTAAAAGCCCCAGTCATATGGAGAATGGTGAAAAAGAACTATCTTTGCCAAGAAACTTTGCAAGAACTAACAATTTTGGACAAGGAAGAACAGTAAGAAGGTTCAGCAATAGGAAAATCAACCCTGATATTTTTTTGATAAGGATATTTACATGCATTATCTTTAGTAGTAACTTCAGTTTCATATTAGACTTTTTTAAAATAGTAATTAAAGAGAAACATGCATATTAAATTTTAATAATTGAGAAGTAAATTCCTTAAGCAAACGTAAAACACTCATTCCTAACAGTTGTCTGTGGATCTTTAAAGGTGAAAATGAATGTAATTTGGAAAAATAAAAGGTGACTTTATGCTTGTAAATGAATTCCCCTCCAAAGTCCTAGAATTGTGGAAGAATATCTCTTGTTAAAAAGAAATAGATGGATAGATAGATAGATAGATAGATAGATAGATAGATAGATAGATAGATAGATAGATAAGATAAAGTTATTGTACACTTGTTGCTATTAGATTTGTTGTGATTTAATCCTGGTAAGTAGCTAAGCCCTACACAAACACTCACAGGATGGAGGAGAAAATTGAAAACATGAAAGACTTGTGGGTTGAGATAAAGGCAGCTTGTAGGCAAAGCACAAGTTGCTCATGCAAACAGAGCAAAATAAGAAAATAATTTGCTCTTTCCTCTTGCCAGGGAGGTGTTCAGCCATGTCCAAGAAAACAAGACTTTGTCCCACCCAGCAGTCTCTTGGAAGACAAATGCTGTAACTTACAGTGTTCCCCCATTTCCACCCTTTTCCTCATATGCTGAGCATGATGCCATGTGGTCTGGGACAGCCTTTGGGCTAGCTGGGGTTAGCTGTCCTGGCTGTGTCCCCTCACAGGTTCTTGTGCATCCCAGTGTGAGAAACAGAGGATGCCTGAGTGATGCTCAAGCACTGCTCAGTGACAGCTAAAACATTCTTGTGTTATCAAAAGTGATTTCCACACAAATCCAAAACACAGCCCCGTGAAAGCTACTAGATGAAAATTAACTCTACCCAAGTCCAAACCACAGAAAGATTTCACAGTAAGTAAAATGCTATTTCTTTCATTATATCCATGATTATAACCTTGATGTTATCATTACAAACATGAATAATCACACATATAATGACTGTGCCTTATACTAAGCTACTTAGAGCAATAGTTATTTGCATACTGAGCCATATAAGAGCAACAAAATATTCCAAAATTAGTTCTGTAACACTCTCATACCATAAAAATATTGTCAGATTTAATATGTAATACAATCTAGCACAACATTCTCCTGGTTCAATGCATTAGTTTTTATCACAGATCTTTCTTTCTTTTATTTCGTCTTCTATCTATTTTATATGTAATATTAACATGGTAGAAATAAGTGAAACAATCTTTTCTATACACATCCCCAAAGTCTTGCCACTGACCTGTAGATTTCTAGGTAAGGGCATGGTCATTTAAATTTCTTAAAGGGCATTTGTCTCCTCTTTTTCTTCTAGTCACTTTCGTGTTTGTAACTCCTTTTTCTCTTTTGCTCTTCACACTGCTCACTTAGCTTTGCTGTCATGCAAAAAAAAAAAAAAACAAACAAAAACCCATAAAGTGTTCAGCTAGAAATGTCTCTTCAAGAAATCATTTACTGCCAGGTGCAACTCTTTCTGTTCATTAAAAATTTTTAAGCCATTCCAATGTGCTCTTTTTTGGTTTTAATTTCTAGTCTATGAGAAAGAATAATAGTAAGAAAAAATCCAATCCTTCTTCATATTTTGAGACATAAAACTAAACCCTCCATTCTGTATGGTTAGTTGTATTAGGATTTAAAGTAGATATAATATTTCCTTCTTGCTGTTCATAACTGCAAACTGTTAAGTGGTGTATGGTGAAGCGTTTAGTGAAAATAAAAAAGTTGTGTTGAGCTGTGCAAGTGAAGACACAATGATTAGTAATCCTAATGTCACCAAGACCATGAGAAGCACCTTGTGCCAACAGGAATCCTTTTAACACATAACTTTTACAATGCTTTTTGTTGTCATCTCTGCCAAAACACACTCAGGCATCCCAGCAACAGAAAGTCAAGGTCATACTCATGCCGTGGCCACCCACAGCCTTGCTGCAGGAACAGGAGAGACCTGCACACCTTTCATCATCCCTTGAAAAATTCCAGTAGAATACAGCTGTCTTCTACATGTCCCCGTTGGAAGTCCTCACTTTTTCTGTCCTCCCTAATACAGGGCTGCCAAGATTGCACTGAGTGCAAACAGGGAAGGCCACAAGGGAAGACTGAAATTTATTCATGTGCACCAACAGCAAGCAAGAAAGAATAATGAGAACCACAGGAACTCTTTACATAATTACATAACGTCCAGCAGAGCCAGCAAAATATGAAAACTAATTTCAGAACAAAAGCTATAAACCCTAATATGATCTTACAAAAAACCTAGGAAACAAAGTAATTCCTCACTTCCATGGTTTTCAATAGGGAAATAATACTTCAGAGCAATTAAGTTCTCAGATGTTTATCTAGAGCTTATTACTTTAGGTGTTTCAGTCCAGATGCTGAAAAGAAAGCTTCTAAAGGCAAGAGAGGCAAGGGATATGTGGATTTGTTGACAGCTGAAGGAACATTCTTCAGTCTGGTACGTCTTTTGTCTGGGTTGAAGAGGAAGAGAGACCCCATAGTTTAGACTCTGGATTTGTTATTTCTGTTATTTCTGTTATTTCTGTTATTTCTGTCTCTTCAGCTGTGCAGCGTCATGGTGCCTGTGCCTCTCCTTCTGCTAGATAAAGTCTGGGAAGAGGAGAGGTTATTGCAGACGTTAAAACACAATGGGGCTTGCCAGGAAGGAATGATGATACCTGACAAAAGACAAATTTGGTGGCTTTAGGATCCCAGGTGACTCCTACCACTCTGATGCAATAAATGCAGATCCTTTTTTCAAATTTGCAGGGAAGACACTCCCAGAGCAGGCACAGTCAGCTGCACATTTCAGCGCAGAGCACTGAGCCTTTAGTGACATCCAGATAAACATACACATCACTTACATAAATATGGGGAAAAAAAGAGGTGTCTCAGCCCTTTGTCTCATTTCCAACTGATCAGACTGAAATCTCACTGCTGGTGTGTATAGGCCTTCACCCTCTAAACCATAAAATCCCACACGTTCCCCTAAATATTAGCACTGCCTTTATATCTATCTAATAACCTGTGTTCAGTTTGCAGGTTCCTTATCAAGTAACCAGATCAGAACTCTGCTATGTTGAGAAGCAGATGTGCTACTCACCAGCTAATCTACTTCAAAACTCATGAAAACACACATAGCTCTCCCCATAAATCCTGAATACAGACCAAGATCACACTGAAATATATCCTGGGCTCACTCAGAGCCCCGTGGGCAGCAGGGCAGGGAGGGAATTCTGCCCCTCTGCCCCCTCTGCTGAGAGCCCACCTGCAGGGCTGCATCCAGCTCTGGGCTCCCAGCACAGCAAGGACAGTCACCTGCTGGAGCCAGCCCGGAGCAGGCACCAAGGGTATCAGAGGGATGGAGCAGCTCTGCTGGGAGGAAAGGCTGGGAGAGCTGGGGATGTTCAGCCTGGAGAAGAGAAGGCTTTGGGGTGACCTCATTAGGGCCTTTCAGTGTCTGAAGGGAGTTTGCAGGAAAGATAGAGAGAGAATATTTACAAGGGCCTGGAGTGAGAGGATAAAGAGGAACAATTTCAAACTCAGAATAGGTTTTGCTTAGAAAGAATTTCTTTTATGTGAGAGTAGAGAGGCCCTGGCACAGGTTGCCCATCCCTGGAAGTATTCAAGGCCAGGCTGGATGGAGCTCACTCAGCAACCTGGTGTAGTGGAAGGTGTCCCTGCCCATGGCAGAGGAGTTGGAACCAGATGATCTTTAAGTTCCCTTCCAACCCAGGCCTTTTTGTGATTCTGTAATTTAGTCACAGACATATTTTCTGAAAAATCCTTTCATTAGGATCTTTTCTCCTGAGAAGATAGGAAGCTTCAGCTTCCCCATGTTTTGCTGCTTTGGAATGTGATTTGGAGAATTATTTACCCAGCATGTGAAATTGTTTTTACTTGATGACCAATGACAGCCACCTGTGTCGAGGCTGTGAGCAGTCACAAGATTTTTATTATCATTCCACTCCTTTCCATTCCTTTCAAGCCTTCTGATGAAATCCTTTCTTCTATTCTTTCAGTATAGTTTTAGTGTGTATAATTTTCTTTTAATAAAATATATATCATCAAATAATGTCAGCCTTCTGAAACATGGAGTCAAGGTTCTCATCTCTTCCCTCATCCTGGGACCCCTGTGAACACCACAATAACAACTCTGGAGTTTCAATACTGGGTGTAGAGCAGCTACTGAACCAAGACATTCATTTTCCAAGGTTTAATGTATTTCTATTGAATTTTCATACTGAATCACAGCAAACCATTGGAAATTTTTAAATGTCCTGCAAAGATTTAAATTTTTGAGATGGTAATAAAACGATCACTTCTATTTCTCAGCTGGATTAATAGTGCACACACACGCGCATGCGCAAAAAGAGACTTAAAATGTCATAAGGGAAAATGACATAAACCTTATTTTTATAACAAAAGAATACATAATATAATCTCTTCTCATAAAGTTATCCCCTCTGGTCTGTATGACTTGTGTAAGACTATGAAGAAATAATTCAAATAGCAGCATGGTATTCACAAACCCTAAAACATATTCAAATATTAAATTGATTCATAAATATGACTGCATGAGAGGTCCAAGGTCTGAAAAATCTACCTGCTGTGAAAAATTAAGATAGAACAGTCAATTTTATTTCTGCAATAGTATGTAATGAAACAACTCTTATGGTACTCTGAAACTAGATACATTTAGAACTACACAGATTTTTGGGAACAAAGAAAGGTGTTTACAAGTCTACCAAAACACATACACACAAAAAACGCAGAAAATTTAGTTGAAAAAAATTAACCTTAGTAAATATTTGCAATTAATGTTTATAGGAAAGGAAAGGGGAAAGGAAAGGAAAGGGGAAAGGAAAGGGGAAAGGAAAGGAAAGGAAAGGAAAGGAAAGGAAAGGAAAGGAAAGGAAAAGGAAAGGAAAGGAAAAGGAAAGGAAAGGAAAGAAAGGAAAGAAAGGAAAGGAAAGGAAAGGAAAGGAAAGGAAAGGAAAGGAAAGGAAAGGAAAGGAAAGGAAAAAGGAAAGGAAAGGAAAAAGGAAAGGAAAAAGGAAAGGAAAGGTAGTAGTTCTGATAGTTGGCTCATTACCATCATGGCAATTAATCTGAAAGCTTGGAGTTGGATAGGTTCCTTATCCCTCATAGGCTTTAAACAGAAGTTAATTTTACACAGTGAGAAATCATGAACAGTTGTGGTCAGTAATATATAGAATATTACCTGGCACAATCACCAGTGATTGCTTCTTGTTTTATAATCTATCATGAAGAAAGGATGATGTGTTCTGCCCTCCTCACATCTTAGTACCTCATCCACATTTTCTAGTCATCTTGTCTATTCATACTCACTTGGAACATTTCTTGACTACTCACAACTGTAAACCCCAAATATAAAAAACCAAACAAAAAACAAAAACAAAACAAAAAAACAAACCCAAAACCAAAAACCACCAAACTTGAAAAAGCATGCATCCCAGTCTGTCTTCTACCTGTTTTTTTTATTGGCACACAGTAAAAAGGGATGGCCTGGAAACAGAAAATGATCCACCAGCATTTTGTTGTTTTGTGTGCTAAGTTAGAAAGGTGAACAATATTGAGACTCCCCAGCTATGGGCTTATAAAATGAAAATCAATAGTAGTGTCAAGTGTCACTGAGTGACTACAATGACCATGATTGTCCTCATGATTTCCATCAGGCTTCATGGGTAATATTGATACATGACTTTGGAATTTTTTTTACTGTGTTGTTGTTTGCTGCAAAAACATAAGAATGATCCTAGCACTTATAACTCACTGAAAGGCTCAGTGGAAGCCTGAGGCAGCTGAAGCCCTATCAGCTACAAAACTCTGTTGGAGCAGTAATCCTCTTTGTGTGGCATTTTGCTGTAACATCAATTTTATAAATATGACAGCCAGCAGTTTACCTTGCATCTATGGATTTTGCAAGACTAAAAGCAAATGAAAATGCTATCAAAACTTTAATCCTTTTTTTTTAAGTTAATTTTTATTTATTCTGTAGCCAGTTTTGTGCTGATGCTGGAGTTACAGAAGAATGTAAAGTAAAGGAGTTAAGTGAGTTGAGATCTCTCTGTTATATGTGGGTTTGTGTGCACTTTTGTGTTCTGGTTTGACCAGAAAATATACTTCATAAGGACTTTTATTTGTAAGTAAATTATAGAAATATACAGTGAACTGACAAAAGGCAAGAAAATAAATTCTATATTATAATAAAAGCACCACTGTATGAGGCTTTGGTAGCCTCTCAGTGGCTTCCTTGCTTTTAGCCCCTGGTGAGCAGCACATGTTGTGATTGGAGAAAAAGTCTTAATCAGAATAATTTTTTACAGTCTAAAAGCTAAAACTACTATGAGTGCAGGGTTGGGTAGGACAGTGGACTGTATCAAAGTAATTATATTAAGGCAATTATGTTAGATTTAGCAAGAAGGACAATTAATAAGTACCAATTGATATAACTCATCCACACCAACTCTTGTGGGCAGGTCTCTTTCTCTCAGCCTCGAGGAGTAACCTTGTTGGGTGTCTCCTTACTCAAGTGACCAATCTTCACTCATTTTAGGAAGGAACATGTTCTAAGAACCTCCCCACATAATGTGGACTGGACTTAAACAGTATAAAGTGTTTGTCTGCTAATCATTTCTCCAGGTCAGCTTAGCACCTTATCTGCCAAGTCTTTGCCTCACTATCAGGATGTTGATTTGGGATTGCTGAGTTTTAGCATAATTCAACACCAAAACCTGTGTGTGGTGCCTCCTTTCAGCCCATCACTGACAGTTTTGCACACAAAGAACATTTTACAGCTTATTGCCTTCCCACCCAAAGTACCAGGGGACTGTCACCCTGTAGTATTTGCTGGGTCCCCAGGATGAAGGAGGAATTGAAAATCTGACTCCATGTTCTTAGAAGGCTAATTTATTATTTTATTATATTATATTATCTTAAAGAATGCTATACTAAAACTATACTAAAAAATAGAGAAAGGACACTTAGAGAAGGCTTAACAAGATACTCATGTAAAGCTCGTGACTGCTTCCAGAGTCCCAACACAGCTGGACCATGATTGGTCATTAAGTAAAAATAATTCACATGTTGGATAAACAATCTCCCAACCACATTCCAAAGCAGCAAACACAGGAGAAGCAAATTAGATAATATTGTTTTCATTTTTATCTGAGACTTCTTAGCTTCTCAGGAGAAGAAATCCTGGCAAAGGGATTTTTTAGAAAATATGACAGTGACATCACCGGGACAGCACAAAGTGCTTTGTTTATCCAGCCTGTTTGCAGCACTCCTGCTCACTAGAGTTCCTTAGGGTTCATTTGTGGCTGTGGATGTGGACACGTTAACATAATGTGAGAAAGCACATTTTGCTTCTTCCTGGGAGTAAGACAGAAAAGTCAAAGTAATCTTCAAGTTGAAGGGCAAAGAACATCACAAGGCAATTTTCTAAAAGCAGATCTGAAAAAAGCACACTAACCTACAGTCAGTATATTTTCTGGCTAACTACCAGTAGTTAGCTACTTAAATTCACTTCAGAGCATCTCAAAGAAAACATGGGGAAAAATGAAATTTTGAGGATGTCTTATTGTCTTCAACATGCTTAATTAAAAATTGAGGAAGACGTACTGTGATATGTTCTATGATGCAAGACTGAAGTCAAAATTAAACTATGTAAACCAGTGTGTGAATTAGAGAGAAGTAGATAAATATAGAGAGATCTAGAAATAACCTAGAGAAATAACATTTACACAGATGGCATAAAATAGATCTAGATACAAAAAATTTTTATAGTTGAATAACATTGCAAAAACATTAGGATCACTGTACCTGTGAGTGATCCCTGAAAGTGGAACAAAAATTTAATATATCATTCTATTCCATGACAAAAAGGAAATGTTACTGTCCTTCAAAGACATGATGATAATTAAAGAGGTAGGATTTTTTCCCCCAGTTTACCAATTAATTAATGTTCATTTCATGTGCTAATGTTGACCTTTTCGGTCATTCATAAAGGAAACTCAGATCTAATAAAAAAGCAAACTAGTTTATCTATATAATCTCCTATATTCCAAATTTAGCATAGAAACATGGAATATGTCAAATGCCAAAATATTTCAGAGTCTGTAATCTAATTTCTGTCTCTGAGATTTTCCACTAAGATCAGCACTTGAGTAGCATGAGTTCAAAAAAACAGTTATAAAAAAATAAGTGTAATATTTTCAAGGCATAAACTCATAAAATTGATCAATTGATTTTGATTGGAAGAACCTCAAAGAACATCTCATTTCATCTCCCTGCCATGGGCAAGGACACCTTCTTCTAGACCAGATTGCTCAGAGCTCCATCCAACCTGGCCTTGGACACTCCCAGGGATGGGGCAGCCACAGCTGCTCTGGGAAAACTCTTCACTCCCTCACCACTCTCTCAGTAAAGTACTTCTTCCTTATAGACAACCTAAATCTTATAAAACATAAAATACTTCTCTTTACATTATTTAATTTTGGGTATTTATAATCCTTAATTTTTTCTAGATTTTCAGTTGCTACATCTGTGGTGATAAATTTAGCAGAAAAACCAAACAAATACTGCCTCTCCAGAAATTTGGCTGAGATAATGCTGGTCATCTGGGGAAAAAGAGCAGTAAACCTTAAATAATTTCTTATATCACTTACAGGATACTTATGTTCATTTTAGGGATTTTTTTTTTCCCAGGACAAAAGCAATACAAAAATAAAAAAAACAATCTCTACATTTTATACAGAGAGAAGATACTGTTCTAATATTTTCCAGATCATATTTATATATTTATTTACTTTAAAATGAAAGAAGCAGTGGGACATTATTTTTCCTTTATCATGGGCTGCATTTAAGATCAATAAAAGAGACACTTTCCTGGTAGTAAAAGTAGAATTTCCAGTTGACTCAGTTTTCATACACTAAAAGTATCTGAAAAACTCTTTCCTGTCCACAGTAAATACTTAACCTTTTCAAAATGAACTTTTTAGATTTGGCACTGTCAGTTTCATCAAGTTTATTAATCACTTTGTTGTTTATTTTGCTAAGTTCAGTCTAATATTGTCAGTGATTCTTTCTGGTGTTATGAACAATAGAAAGTAAGAAATTGTTATAAGCACTATTTATTGAATCTTCACTGGAATACAATCAAGCTCTGTGTGACCCAGAAATATGTTTTTCTAATGTTTTAAAAAATTATTTTAAAAACACAATCAATTTTTTAATCAAAAATACTTTGCAAGTAGTGTCTTGATAATTGTCTACTAAAAAGTTTAAGTTTTTGACAGCTATAACTGCTAACAGTATAATGACATGATGAACCTATGAAATTTGAATCAAAATCAGCAAACGAAACTTCATTCAGTACATTGTGAATAATGAATTTACTTTTTTTCTTCCTCTTCACAGGTAGCATTTTCAGTGTTGCTGAAGAAGCTTCCACTCTTAGAAAAAATGCAATTAGAAAAAATATTTAAGAAGTAACTGAGGAGTGATGGGATGTAGAAATGAAAATAGTTTGTAAACTTATCCTAAAGTACACTTTTCTTCTCAATGCAACAAAATAAATTCAGCATTATTCAGTCTTTTGGGAGAACCAAACGTTTGATAGTAAAGAAAAAAAGAAAATTGTAAATATTTTCTGTATTAGTATTTAAGTTTTCCATATGGTTAATGGTCAAAAGTTTGGATGTAGAAGTTACAGTGAAAATTTCAGAAGTTCATGAACTATGAAATTTTAAAACCAGGTATTTACAGCTCTAGGGGGAAAATACCTTTTAAAGCAGACTACTTGCTGTTGAACAGGAAGACAAAACTCTAACTTTTGTACTTCTTTGGCTGAGTATGTTAATATCTGTATTTTTTGTCAAACCCAGTAATTGTGTTCACTTTTTATGACTGGTAAATTTATCAGTTGCTCTCCTTTTCCTCAGGTATACATTTTTCTTTCTCAATACTCTGAGAATATACTTTTTCCCTCAGAATCTGTATTCTCCTTCCAAACTTACATGAAATTTAATGACAATTTTTGCAAAAGTTTTATAAATCTTGCCCTGTGTAATACCTATGTTGGAAATTTCTAAAAGAAAACATTCAGGTATCCCTACTGTATGTATAGATTTCAACAGAAATTTAAGCCTGTAGGACTAAGGCATTAAATATAATTATTTGTTGGTTTACACATATGAGTAATTCCAAAATACAATAAAATTTTATTTAAAATCAATATCATCTGAAAGTAAAACAATAATACGAATAACTTGAGTAGTATATTCTTGCAGTAGCAATGCAATTATACACGTGACAGAGTTTAAAAAATCTTTTAAGCATAGTTTGAAGACTAAATTTGAAGCCATATCCTCATTAATTGCATATTTTCAAGAAAATTGTCAAGGTTTTAAGTAAAATCCTGGATATAAATTTTAAATCTTAAATTTTATTCTTTGCACTGCAGAACATATATTGATTTCAAATGGATTTGCCATTTCACTTTGAACATGTTATTTTATTATGTGTTCTGTGATATCTATTAGGAAACAAAAAAATTTAAACTGGTCAGCAACAAATATGTGGGTATGTTAGTAAGATTTATTTCTACTCATAGAGAATATTTATATAAAAGTTGCTGCTGATGAATATTTTACACATATGGTTTATGTGCTCATTTTAAAATATAATGAGTGTAAATTTAAGGAAAGAAAAGGAAAGCCATGTACAATAAAATATGAGCCTCTAGGAAATTTTATTTTCTAGCATAAAGTGCTTGAGATTTTAAACTCAGTTTTTTTATTACAGTCTCAGCCTATATCTAATTAAAGAAAAAACTTTATTAGAATGTTTTGCTTTTGTTTGAATTTTGCCTTTGAGCTACAATAGTATTACAGAATAAAGCACGCTCAAAAAATAGTCGATACTGTGACTATTCATTGCTACAGGTCCCTACATCTTCTGGAAATTATTCTGTAGGGATGCAGTATTATTCCCTGTCAATATGATTTGTACAGATACTGGATTAAAACTACTTTAATTCTTACAGGTTTTGCTAAAGACTCCATTCCACATCATTGAATATGTTTTTAATTTATCATGAGATTTTATACAGGAAAATTAGGTGGCATTTCTACTTCCAAGACTTTGAGTGATGTAATTTGTTCTTTTCTAACCCACAGGTGAATCTAACATAATTTGACTCCATACAGAAAGAGACTTCATTTTAAAGTAATAAATTAAAAAATGCAGGAAGCTTATCTAAACAATTTCCAGCTAAAAACTCCAGCTATTAATTGGGTTAGCAAACTAATCCAGAACTAATTTACAGCATTCAGAGTGCTTGTATTCATTTGATCAATATCAAAAGACACAGTTAATATCAGCAGGAATAACAGGACCAACAGGCAGTAAACCTTGTGAGATTGTGTGAATTCTGTGCTAGGAAAAAAAAAAAACCAAACAAACATCTTTTCTCACCTCTGTGGTTGCTGATCAATAAAAGTTAATGTCCTGGCGCTGCATTCACTACAGAGCTTTTCAGAGAGATAGCTCTTTACAGCTCTTCAAGGACATTTCATGGCAGTCTAAATACTCATATCCTATTTAATTTGCCATGGCTCAGAGTGGAGAGCAGCACTTGCATTGTCAGTGTCAGCAGAAGGGAGCCTCAGTCTGCGTACCATAAAACACCTTTTTGGAGAATGGTGATGGCCTCAACAAGAAGCTTTCCTGTTAACATCTGATCGGATGGAAGCACATGCAGCACATATTGTGTTACAGTCTGGAGAAAAATGTCAGAATGTTTGCACTCTTTTCTTTCTGTTTTGTAAACTTTAGTGGGAAAGGACTTTGGAGTTTCTTTTTTTGGTTTCAATAGTTTCTTAGTATTTAATAGTTTAATAGTTTAGTTACTACTAAACTATTAGTAATAGCTAAAGTACTAGCTTAGTACTTTAATAGTTTAAAAATTTCTTTAATTTGGTTTTGAAAACTTGATTACACAAAGTGAGTTGGAAGACAAAAGCCCTGCAGGAAGTGATGCTCTGAGAATTTTCATTTCCTCTTCAGCTTCATTGCTGGATGTGAAAAGGGGCTTTGAGCCCTGGTAAGATTACTTTTATCAGTAAACTGAGAGCTCCTTGGGACCAATAATAGGGAATATCCATCTTTATTAAAGTGTTCCATATTCTAAATATGGTGGGTCTAGGTTACATGTGCCTTTTTTATGAAGATCAGGGCTTTGAGCCTGTTTGAAGTCTTTAAGTAAGTAAATAAAATTTATGTCAGGAAGTACTTTATATCCTTAAGTATTTTAATTCAATACACATATTTTTATGTCTACAAATACTGCATGTCAAAGTAATGAAACAAATTACATGAAACTTTATCAGACATGATTAAGGTACAAATGCTTGTGACAGCTGTTTTAAGTGATTTCTCCTGATTCAGAGTATATTAGTACATGAGCAGATGATGCCATAAATACTACTGAAGTTAAACTGGAGTGTGACAAAGATTTGCAGATTTTGCTGGCAAAGATTTCGAGCTACTCTGGAACTTTAAGATGCACCTTTCCCTTAAACTCTTTTCCTTTGCAGATCTTTCAGAGCTTACATTATCTGCTTACTTCATGGACAGGTTCTCACTCTTTCATCTCTCTCCTTTCTGCTCTCATCCCTTGCACATCTCCTCCCACTGTGGTGGCCAGATCACACTTTCCACAGTATAGCTCTCCATTACTGAATGAAAAAATGAATAATAGCAAATACATTGCTGGATGTTGTTCCTCATCATTTCTATTTTATTTGGAAAGCAAAAAACATCATCGACAGAAAGCCTTCTCGTAGAGGCAGCAAAGCCTTTAGGTGTGAAGGACACTGATTTAAGGGTTTTTTGGAGTGGGAATGTGCTTGTCAAGGGGTTTCCTGGTTTTGGCTTTTGTGAAACAGGGCCATCATTAACATCACAGTTACTTGATATTTCATATAATTGAAAAATTAAAATGTTACAAAAAATATTTTCATTTTGTCCCAAAGCAAATTACAGGAGGTAGTCAGATATTTTACAACATATTTTCTATAAAATTACTAATTCAGAAGAGCAGTGTGGGTTTTTTTTTTTTTTCCTTTTTCAGTACTTAAGTTCCACCAGAGGTATTTCCAAATCATGAGCAGAATTCAGACACTAATAAACCCAATTCAATATGGACAATTTTCCAATGTGACAATCAGACGGTTGCCAGAAACTAAGACAAGATCTACATTCCCAAATCCCTGAGAGCTAGATCCTACTAAATATTAATATTTTATCACATCATGCTTTTCACATAAAATACCAGCCTAAAAATTAGTAGTTCTGCAAGTGCTTTTCTTAAAATTTGTTGGTACTTCAATTTCATTTTTGGAGAAGACTGGAACATTTTTAATTTAAATCTGATTCTTCATTTTCAACCAAAGAAGAGCTTTTCTTTTCATAGTGACAGGAAGGGGCCAGTTATTCATTATACAAAGTAATAAAATTGTAGACATACTGGCAGCATGGCAATAAGCAGAGTTCAGGTATTTGCAAGGAAATTACTAATGGACTATCTTAATAACTAGTTTAGTAAAAATGTCCTTTGTTAGATTTCACTGTTTACATCAGAAAAAAACCCACATATTTTAAAATCCCTTCTCAATCACTTTTCCATCTTTCTAATGACAATAG
Organism: Zonotrichia leucophrys gambelii; assembly: GCF_028769735.1. Taxonomy (NCBI): domain Eukaryota; kingdom Metazoa; phylum Chordata; class Aves; order Passeriformes; family Passerellidae; genus Zonotrichia; species Zonotrichia leucophrys. The sequence continues at coordinate 104,168,275 of NC_088169.1, forward strand.
TTTCCTTAACTTTTAAATTGATTTAAAAGTTAAAGACTGAAATTATATTAAATTAAGCCACTAGAATTATATAATTACAAATTATAATGATTACAATCCTTTGCAAGCATAAAGAATAAATAGGATCCATATTATATCCTATTACTGTATTTTGGGAGGACAGAAAATGAAACTTACAATTGTTTGTTCTAAACACATTAAAACAGTTTCCATCCTTTCTAACTTATCTTTATTTTAATGACTGCTTTATCTCACCCATCCCATGAAAATGCAATAGTAGCCTGTTTATGCAGTGACAAAATCCCCAAGGTTTTGTATTGAAGTTTCTAGTCTAAATTTTCATTGCCTGGAACTGAAAACTATTGTTTTCTTGGACATGCTTGTCAGTAACAAAATAATTGTACAAACAAATAAATGTGTTTCCTACAATGTGGAATTTTGTTTGGATTTTTTTGTACATAATAGGTCACTTTTTAAACTTTAAATTCCATTGCAACTCTTATGGTGCCATAAACAAAAGGATACTGACTCTTAAGACAATTTGGGTCATAGCAGACTTAGAAATGTAACCAGTAATATCCCCTTATTCTACTACTAAAACTTGATAGAAGTGATAGTGGAAGCAGTATATTTAATTTTAAAGAAAGTTAAAGTATGTTTTTTCTCCTACATTTAAGCCATGGCTCATCCCAAGCATTGTGAATGGTATATCTGTGGCAAGAAATAGCAGGGTGAAGAAGCAAGACAGAGAGAACAGGAGGCAGACTAAAATAAACAATAAAATAAACAGAGTATCACATATAATTCTCAGTCATACAAAAAATTAATGGGTTTTTATTTTTAATTTGATTGCCAAAAACCAAAATCACCCTGAGAAAACTGCAGGCCTTTCCTCCACATCCATATTTATGCAGATTTCCACCACGCATCCTCTGGATGCTCCAGGATGTAGATGTGATGCCAGTTGTTGCTGTCATTGTCAACTTTCTCTCTTTCACAGGGGATGACAGAAGATATTTTGAAGACTCTACATTACATAAAATCACAACTATACCACAGAGTTTTTTAAAAAAAGCAGATTTTTTTTTTCTAATGTAGATCCATCCAACTAAAGACTGCTTTTACAAAGATTGTAGGTTACTTTCTAATGTGGAGAAAAAAAATAAAAGGAATTTTATCCAAATCTTGTCTAACTAAGCAAATCAAATGTACTGTTTTTGGGAGATTATGTGCTCCCTTCTTTTCGATGTTTTATCTTTACACCTGACCTTCAATACATTTTGAAACATCTGTACATGGCAGGTAAAACAGAACAGGCTTCTGGCATAAACCAGTTTCGTGACAACTTTCAGCCTGGGTTAAAATCACTTCTATTAGCAATCTTCTCAAATGTTAGAACAAAAAGAAAAATATGCATACAATGAAACAAAACATCTAAAAGTACAGAAAAGATTGCTGGGATTTAGTGGCCACATCAACCTTCCACCTGTGCTAGGCTTCCTCCCACTTTGTGTTAATTGAGCTGGTGGTTATAAGGACAAAAGCACATTTTTGGTAAGGGTCACAGACTTTGAACAATAAGTCAGAACACTTACCAAAATTAGAGGAGTGATAAATGATGAGCAGTGGAAAAATAGAGAGGCTGAACATAAACCGTACTTGACAGGGAGTTATAGTCATTGTGTTCATGACTTCAGTGCAATTTTGCAAGTGATAAAAGGAAATAGTTCTGGCATGATTGAAATTACAAGAACATCTGCCACAAAGAAACGAAACAAAACAAAAAAACCCAACAAGACCTTCAAACGTGTCTTTTTTTAGAAGACTGTAGTTAAGTTACTGAATAGGACTTGATCGGTACATAGACTTTGTGCTATTCATTGCAGATGTAAGCCTAACTCATAATTAGCCATTCATAAATTTAGATTTATACATACTAGTTTAGTCATTCCTGCTAATCAATCCATAGCTGGATTTGGAATTCAGGTGGCAAACAGCACACTGTGCCAGCTTTGGCATTGTGCAGCTAAGTTCTCTTTCAGAATGGCATATTAGCTTTTTGCATGTATTTACACTAAACAGCTTCTTAAAAATTAATTTGATTTTAAATAATATTTGGTGGGTAAATATATTGGTTAAATATCTTCAGATAACCCCCAGCAGAATGACTTCTTATGAATAGTGTGCTAGATCATAGAATGATAGAATGACCTGGGCTGGAAGGAACCTCAAAGATTTTATTGTTCCAACTCCCTACCATGGGCAGGGAAAACTTCCCCTATCCCAAGTTGCTCCAAGTCCCATCCAGCCTGGCCTTGAACACTTCCAGGGATGGGGCACCCACAGCTTCTCTGGGAAACCTGTGTTAGGGCCCCACCACCCTCTCAGGGAAGAATTTTTTCCTAATATCTGATGTAAACCTTGTCTGTGTCAGTTTGAAACCATTCCCCCTTGTCCTGTCACTACATGCTCTTGTAAATTCATTTTTCATATGCAGTACAGAAAGTTAACTTACAAAGAAAATGTCTTTAAATATTGATTTCTGTTACTTGGGACACCATAGACAATGTGCATTTTTCTACATTCTTTAATGAAAAAAATATCAGAAATGGCGATAATCTTGTTCCAGGTCTTTGATTTAGTTTAAAAATCTCTCATAGAAATATATAAATATGAGTTAAAATTAATGCAAGCAAAAACTGCAAATAATTTATTCTCATATGAAAAATTGTAAAAAATTTCTTACAGACCTTCTACATATAGGCTTGGAAAGTATTAAAGATAACAGGCACAGATACTAAATGACTGCCTGGAGTTAATACCTTTGAATTGGAAACAAGACTCAAATAACTGGATTTTGGCAATCTGAGCAAACAGAATGCAGCAAAAGGAGAAAAGGAGAACCTAGACATAATACTGCAAAGTTAATTTTGTTTTGGGGGGGATGGGGAGGTGGGGGAAAGAAAAGAGCATAGAACTGAAGATGCCGAAGAAATTTTGCTTTACATGTGTGTGAGATTTTGAACAATTAGAGACAGGAAAACAAGAGAAGGGAAAATAAAGGAAAATGCATAAAAGTACAAAAAAATACAACAAAATATTAGAACTGTTACTATCCCAGACCATTACAAATGGATTTTTAATCACCCTCTTTTTCTAGGAATGTAAAATTTTGTTTATAGAACCAATCTAAATGTCAATGATACATGTAAAAGTATGATAGATAGTATGTTATTAGACAAACAGGAGACAACAGGAATTAGTATGAAGTTGGAGAAGATGCCAGCAAAAAGTGCCAGCAAGTTGACTGGAGAGCTCTAATAAAAGATAGAGATTATTAGTACTTTCCCAAGAAGCTTCCCTGACCTATTTGACATTTTATTTAGTGTCTTTGGCCAAAAAAACATGCATGCAGGATATGTGTACAAACACACACATGCGTGATGTTTGTCTATTTGGTCTCTCCCATCTCCTGCACAGAGGGAAAATGTGCCAATAAGAAACACCATAAATACCCTGCACTATCAAAGGAGAAACTTAAATCTGATATTTTGGGACATTGAGTCCTGGAATAACAGCAATGCAGTAGTGTGTAAAGTACCAGGGTGCGTATTTATGCCCTGAAACTAACAACAAGAATTTCTGATCTATGGTGAACACTCATCATGTAGAAATGACAGATGATGGAGATTTAATATACTGCTTCATCCCAAAATGATTATAAAATACCAATGTATTGCAATAACACATAGGTTAATTTAATCTTATAATGCATCAGAAGATAATTTTCTACTTTAAATCTTCAGAGTGAGAATTAGACAATTTTGCTTAAATCCATGGGCTTCTATGTTACAGGATAAGAACACAAGCAGATAAATAATCTGTTTGGGGGTTTTTTGTGTTTTTTTTTTTTTTTATTATTTTTAGGAAAATACTGCTTCTTAACCAAAAGGAAAAAATCAGGCTGTCTTATAAAGGGTTCATTAGCTAGCACATCACTTAGTAACCATTGTCAGTTGGTCTCAGCTGTCCCTGGTGTGCCCCTTCCCAGCTCCCTTTGCACCCCCACCCTCATTGGTGGGGTGGGATGAGGGGCACAAAAGGTGTTGGATCTCTGGAAATTATAACAAAAGCATCCTCTGGTTATCAGCACTGCTTTCAGCACAAATCCAAAAGGCAGCCCCAAACTAGCTACTGTGATTAAAGTTAACTGTATCCCAACCAAAACCAGCACATAAAAAGCCAGCTTTTTTTTTTTCTTTTAACTTTCTAAAGTATAATAAATTAAGAGGTAGGATTAGCAGAGTAGGATTAACTACTAAAATCTAAAACAAACAAAAAAAGCCCACTTTTTTTTCTCTTTTCTTAAGGAGGCAAAAAAAGATAGAAAAAGACACAGCTTTTAAGACTCCATCATGTTTCAAATATATGGTACCCCATATTGGTAATTTTTATATTCTGTGATAGGTAGGTAAAACAATAAAATGCTCACCAGCAATCCTTGCATGAAATAGCTGATTTGAAAGCTTTTAGAGCAGACTAAAATGGTATGATGGCCACAGCTGAGTTGCTGCATCAAATTATTGCTTGTCTAGGTGGAAATATGGGGTTTGAATTAATTTTGTCCTACCTTGTAGTCATTTGGATCTCATCCAATGAAATATCTGTGCAGGACCAAAGTGTTTTCAACTTTAAATGGCACAAGTGGGAGCCCAGGGATCACAGTTAACCTTGATGTCTTGGTAATCCGAGTAAAAATGGTGGGTGCCAAACCATTTCACCTATCCCAATGTAATAAAGGAGACTATTGTAATTTTGAACGGAAATGGCACAAAACAGTATCAGTTTCACTAGTGAAGGTGTTGATCTGTCACCTCTCTATCTGTGATTATTTGACTTCCTCTCAACAAAAACTCTTTGGTTTTGTGCAGTCTAACTTCCCATCACGTCATGCAGCCTCGAGCAGATTGTCTTTGAGAAGTCTTCAGTTTACTAGGTTTCCATGGTAATCAAGTTATAATCTCCTAAAATAATGTATGAGTTTTGTCTTAAATATCTAATTTCCATAAAGCTACTTTCATTACCATTAATTAAGTTGCAGTCTTTTAATACTTTTACCAATTATAGTTCTTATCAACTTTGTCCAGAATTTGTGTCATGCTAACTAGCTTAAATATTGCTTAAATCATCTTACATTTATTTTGAAATATGAGGATTAACTTCTTCTGCACAGTTGGAGTATTTCCAATGATTTTAAACATGTCTATAGATGCAATCTGTGCCACAGAGTATGTTTGGGCTGGTTTTATAAATGATTTAAGGTCAAAATGGGGGCACTTCTTTAATTTCATCATTAAGTTACTATTTAATATCTTTATAGATAGTTGCAAATTAATTTATTTTCATAACAAAACACTAAAATTTGTTATTAAACAGATTTTTCTGAGATGCTAATTGGAAGGAAGGAAGTGTTCAGTTGCACTATATTTTGCAACAGTTAGAAAAAGCATAACAGCACATTGCAAAGCCATAGCTCAGGAGGAGAGTGATAAAGTTACATTTCAGAAAGAAAGGGGCTTCTCTTCCAAGTGAAATCAAGCATTATGACAGTTTTGTCATTTGAAGTTGTCTGTCTGCATGGGCAAAAGACAGGGGTTCTGGAAAATGTAGGGGAAGCAAAATGAAAATTCTGAGTAGACTACAGATTTCTACCATTTATTTATATTGCTCTTAGAAAAATATTCTGTATAATGTCAAAAAATTGAACTGAGCAAAAATTTTAGTCTTATCTTCAAGCAGGGGAAAAAACAACAGGAAAAGAAATAAAATAATCAGAAATTTCTTCTGTAAAAGGAAGATATATATTTATTTGGTTACTTCTGATTATTTTTATTTTGGTATATTTTCTGCCTTAACTAAAATTAGCCCCAAGTCATAGTTATAATATTTTAAAACCAAATTGAAATAATTCCTATTGTGCTGGTACACATGTATTCCAAACTCCTAGGCTATATATAAATCTCAAAGAGTTTTTGATAATAGAAATTTCAGTTTATGTATTATGTATTATTTTAGGTTTTATGTATTGCAAATATTTTTATTTCATAATTTTTCTGTCCACCAAAAATAATAAGTATATATGTATACATATGTGTGTACATATATAAATGGTTAATTTTTTCAAAACAAGTAGAAAAGAATTGTATTTTACATAATTAATTTGTCCTTTGATTATTGTATTTGAGAAGGAATATATATATAATAAATTTAGCAGAGATATATGCTGAAAAATAAGTTAAAGGAAAAAAAAAAAAACAAAATCTACCTCCCATAACAATTTTTCAAAATAGATAAGGAAGTTAGATAAAATATGTAATATGTAATATGTAATATGTAATATATAATATATAATATATAATATATAATATATAATATGTAATATATAATATGTAATATATAATATATAATATATAATATATAATATATAATATATAATATATAATAGTTAATAGTTAATAGTTAATAGATAATATATATTATACAATATAGAATATATAATATATTATATATATTATATATATTGTATAATATATTATAGATAATAGATAATAGATAATATATAATAGACAATATATGATATATAATATATAATATACAATGTATAATGGATAATGGATAATGGATAATGGATAATGGATAATATATAATGTATAATGTATAATATATAAATTCCCTCTTAATGACTGCTACTTAGATGTTGCAAACCAGTGATGCTCCACTGAAAATACTTCAGCATCCAGCCCAAAAGTAGAGAAAATTTTCCAACTTTCTTGGAATTCTTTTCCCTTACTTGCTGCTTGTTCAGATTTATAAGCAAAAGGTGGGGATATATTGCACAGAATCCTGAGAGTTGGCCACTTGTATTATAGAGCTCTGATTTCGAGTGACTGAATACGATTTCCATCACTGAATACTTTCTGGCTTATGAACACTATGTTAAAATTTATATCACTTTGGAGTTCCAGGGGGAAAACTGTCACAGGTAATGCTAGTGTGGACTGTATATTGATGGATTCTGCACTTTCATCACATTAGCAATATTTCTGCGAGCATTTATCTTGCTGACAGTGACTTTGACAGTGAGAGACCCACTGTTGCACTTTCATTAAAACATCAAGCTGTTTTTCCTACCTGGTGGTCTGGAGAAGCTGTGCATGTCTGCCTTGTAAATTAAGGCTCTGGAGGGAAAGTAACCTTGAGACTTTGCTGCCTTGCAGCCCTCTCTCACTGCCTGCTGGTGGGGACAGTCATTTTTCTCAGTGCCAATGAGGGGTGTCTGCCTTTACTCCTCGACTTTGAAATTCCTTTTTCAAATCAAGTGTTAGAAGGAAAAGGATTCAACAGCATCAATGCAGCACTCTTCCACGTTGTAATGATGGCACTTTTTGTGTTGTAATAGATGTGATTGTTTGTTCACAACAGAACAAACAATCACATCCATTCTTTCAAGTTGAAGATTTAGGAGAACATGCTGTGATAATCTAAAGAGGACTTAAAACTATTTGCTGTGTTTTGCTTTCTTTTTTTGATGCAAATACTAAACAAGATCACCACTACATTTCAATCACCGACTTGATTATTTTTTCTCCCCAGCAACAATCCATGTCTTACTCATTTTCACCTGCCAAATTTAGAAAAATATATTGGCAATCCAAAACACCATGAGCCCAGGTTTCATTTTCTTTTTAATAAAATTAGTTAAAGATAAATCTTTCAATGCTGGAGGAAAAAATCTTAACATCATATGCACTTTTTCAAAATACAGCTAACAGATTATTCTTTTCAAAAATACATTTTTCAGGGACCAGGTTGCGAATGCTTCTGTAATTTATCAGATTATTGTGATCAGGATTTTAAAAGAAAAAGTCTTGTGTAATTAGCTCAAGGGGCTACCAGCTGACAGTATGCAATAAAATAGGTCATGTGCACACTTTTTCTATATGTCACAGTTCATTCTGCTACGTGGGTTCTTTGTTATAGAAAATGATCCATATCTGTTCAAGTGAGCCTGAAAACTTTATTTTTTTTCATTAAACTTTACAACTATTCTTCCATTAAAATATCAGAATGTGAAAGCATTAGTCAGTTGTGCATTTCCTGATTTCTTTTAGAAATTCATGAGTGCTAAGAATATAAGACCTGTCTGAATCATTCTCATTTTCTTTTGTTACAGAAGTGATAAATATCAGTGTCAGCAATGAAAATCCTTTCCTTTGCACTGGCTGCTGCAGTTGGACGTTGACCAAAAATCTTCAAAATTCTTTAAAAAAAAAAGGAATATGGCAAAAAAAATAGAAGGAAAATAAAATAGATTAAAAGAATCCATAAAGTTTGGCTCAGCTGTCATTCCCAACATTTACTCTGAGACAGACATGACATGAAATTGAAACTCAGAAAAAACTGGATGGAGAAATCTCTCCAGCTATAGAATAAGAAAAGTCTTCTGGAGAAAGAAGAAATAGAGAATAAAATATAGCAGATGTCTACGAATCAAGGGGCTATTAGCCAAAGAAAGGAATTAAAATGATTTGTCTGTTGTCACAAGCAGGATACAATTTGATACAATCTACTGCAGTCCACAGAAAGAGCGTAGATGATTGAACAAAAGACAAAAGGGAAAAAAAGAAAAAGCCATAATTAGCAGTTCATTGTGCTGCTTAGTTGTAACATCTTTCAAATTAAGTATGTGTTTGAAATATGCAGATAACTAAATTCAAAGATGCTTACTTGGCTTAAAGTAGGGTTTAGAAGTGAAGAAAGTATATTACAGTCTTGTAATTTATCTGCTATTCTATCATATTACAGAAATTTAAGTGTATGAGAATTTGTTTAAGATTTATATTAAATCATTCTATTAGGGGTTTATTATTTAGATGTAGTGAATTGCTTTTTTTCCTTCTTTGTTTCAAAACTACCATTGTGACTAGGGAAAGCAAATAGCAACTTACTCATTTTGTTTATCCTTTAAATGATCTTTTTATTTTCCCAAGAAATTTTACAGAAATATTAGATACATTTGTCACAGGACCTTAAAAAAAACAGGCATAAGCTCTTTCTTTGCTGTCATGACTTTGAAGCATTTTGCAGTTTTCTTATAATTCCTATTATCAGGAAGATCATAACTAAGAAATCAAGGCACTTTTCAAAGCATGAAGGCTTAGCTTTAAAAAAAGGTTCCAGCAATATTTGATCTTTCTCTAACTGTTTTAATATTATAGAAATAATTAAGAACTGGGGAGTTTTTCTATACTACTGAAGCCTATGCCAAAATTCCCATCTACTTCAGCAAGTACAGAATTGACCTCTGAGTTTCTTTGCAAAGGAGTTTTAATACAGAACTTCAAAATATCTTTTTTCTGCCAGATGACTTCAAATCTCCAGCCCTCTCTTTCTGTGCTCAGAGCCCAGGAAGCTGAGGGAAGCTTGGTTATTTCCATGGGCTTAAAGTAAGGTGAGGTAACTCCAACAAATCACATCACCCAGATTCTAAACTCTTCCTGACAAAATCTCCCAACCATTCGAGGAGGCATTCAAATGCACTCCTTACAAACATAAACTGAAATGTTGCATTTCAGGTAGATAGATTAAGGCAAGCAAAAAATTCAGAAAGTCTTTCCAATTAAATAAAATCCCTTTAGTCCTCAGAGAGCTAGAGATGTACAATGACAGTTATGTAGCATATCTTTTAAACAGCAATTAAATGCAAAATTAAAATTATATCCTTAGTAAGATGGATCACTGGAGAAGTTGAACTGTTGCCTTTTCCTGTAAATCACATTCATTACAATTACGGTCTAAAACACACTTGGGGTTTTAAACCACTGGTATTTAAAAACAATTATGTTAATTTAGGTATGCAAATCAGTCTAATTACTCTTGCTTCCTATTGGTTTCTACATAATCAATGTGTTTTGTATCTTCCTGATGAGGTCAAGACTAGAATTTTCATTTTAAGGCAGAGGTTTGTGTCTGTTAGAATTGTTTAAGTATCTCAAAATTAAAGAACTGTTGTTATTTTCTTACAGTTCATACTGTAACAGCAAATGCATGATTTTGCCCAATAATTGGAGTAAATTTATAAACAATTTACCTTAGCATTGCTTAAAAAAATCTATTGATTGTTGATTTAACTTATTTTCTTCCATTAAAATATTGTGTAAATTAATATTTTCCTTGACTATAAAAATTGATCAATTGAAGTGCCATTGTATAATAATGTGACTCACATTTTAGAACCATTCAAAGTGTATCTTTAGTGTTCACATACACTGTGTTCCTTCAGACACTGACTTTTGGTAATGCTTGCTACACTTCACATATTTTTCCCTCCTACAGGTTCTGAAAGGGAATTCTCAGTCTAAACTGTTAAACATTTAGACTGAGAGTTTTTTAGTGCTATCCACTAAGAAAAAAAACCCAAATTCAAAACCCTTATGAGCCCTGCTGACATTTCATGTAGCTTCATAGTTTTAAGAAACATTTGAAATGTATACATCACTTTAAGCATGCTATATGGGATATCACTGTTATAATTTCTGCTGCGGGTTTATAAATTGCTGGTAATGGTGTTTGTGCTTCAGATTACCTGAAACTTTCTGTTCCTTGGTGATATTGTGTTCTGCATGAAGAACACCAACTCATTGAAGAGATTGCTCAGACATGTTTTCCAGTTTGGGTGTCTGGTCCAAGGGTAATTTTACATTAAGGATATCATTTGGTTCATACCAGTGAAACTCTGCATTGATGCTATCCTAAGTCTAAGCAAAAAAAAAAAAAAAAAAAGAAAGAAAGAAAGAAAGAAAGAAAGAAAGAAAGAAAGAAAGAAAGAAAGAAGAAAGAAGAGAAAAGAGAAGAGAAGAAAGAGAAGAAGAGAAGAAGAAGAGAAGAAAGAAGAAAGAAGAAAGAGAGAAAGAGAGAGAAGAGAAGAGAGAGAAGAGAGAGAGAAAGAGGAGAAAGGAGAAAGAGAGAAAGAGAGAAAGAGAGAAAAGAGAGAAGAGAGAGAGAGAAGAAAGAAGAAAGAAAGAAAGGAAAGAAGAGAAAGAGAAAGAAAGAAAGAAAGAAAGAAAGAAAAGAAAGAAAGAAAAGAAAGAAAGAAAGAAAGAAAGAAAAGAAAGAAAAAGAAAGAAAGAAAGAAAGAAAGAAAGAAAGAAAGAAAGAAAGAAAGAAAGAGAAAGAAGAAAGAAAGAAGAAAGAAAGAAAGAAAGAAAGAAAGAAAGAAAGAAAGAAAGAAAGAAAGAAAGAAAGAAAGAAAGAAAGAAAGAAAGAAAGAAAGAAAAAGAAAGAAAGAAAGAGACCTGCAAAACTTCAATCTTTTGAAGTTTTGTAGCTAAATCATCAAGAGAATTCTTCAGGACTAGGCTCTTCAGAGCTGAAAAGGGTGGATGAGATTTGTTCTTCCCACTGGTTATGACATTTGACACAGGGAAGAGCAGAAAGCCATTGTCTTTGTGCTCCCAGATCCTTCATCCATGTCTGGTGACCAGTTGTAAAAGAATTAGGGAAGAGAAGGACTAAACAGAAACTTGGCAATACAAAGCTGAAAGTTGAACAGTGGGAATGTGAGGAGAGCAGTGACACAAGCCAGGTAATGCAAGGAAACAAGAGAGGAAATGGGTGGGAGGGAAGAGAGGAGTATTGGGGAATCAGCAGGAAGCCCTGGTGGATGGATGGATGGATGGATGGATGGATGGATGGATGGATGGATGGATGGATGGATTTACAGAAGGACCAGAACCTTACATGAGCATTTGATAAATGCAGAGTGGAGAAGAGACCAAAAGCAAAGGGCATATGGCTCAAAATGAAAAAGAACTGGGGCAAATTATTCTTTAAAAGAGAAGACAATAGCTATGAAAAAGTAATAGAAGCAAAAAAACTTAGGAAAATTTATTCCCATATTTTGTGGGTTTGAATAAAAGTCTGAAATCCATAAGGTTGGACAGAATACTTAATTTATCAAGCACTGTCCCTGCAAGATAGAATCATAAAGGGCAACAATTTTGAATCCTTTATGGAGCACAATTTTACTCTGATTTGCTTTTGTACCTAAAACACCTGTCAATCCCAGAACAATTTTCCTTTTTTCTATTTTCAACTCTTCTCCCATATATTTATAGAGAAAAAAAACATTTATTTTGCGAGATTGCAGAGATAAGCAAATCAAGCATTTTCAATCATTTCCCATAAACAGATTTTTGCATTCCCTCCAGCATTCTGTCTCAAATTTATCTGTCTTGAAGAAAGATTGAGCTGAGGACTACATTATATGCAAAAACTCTGTAGTTCCTTGAAGAAAGGCATGTGTACCTATATACCCATGCACATGGCTGTATGTATGTATAAATAACTAACACCTATGTACTCTGGCACCTTGTCTGCCTTATTTCCAGATGCAATATGTCCCTGTCTCTGTGCACCACGATATAGCTTTAGTACAGTGCTCCCTGTACACTGCACCAAATTTGACAAGAAATGATTGTGAAGTGAGGAAGTGTGTGATCAGGTTCTTGACAAATAAGACACTGCATGAGTGAGTCACATTTCCTTCAGTTAAATTTCCCTTGCTTAGTTACTGAGTATTTTTTAATTCCAAAACCATGTTTTTTAAAATGCACATTTTGTATTATTATCCCCTATAAAAATTCTGCTATTTTTATTCCTCTCCAAACTCTCTAATAATAACCCTGGAATGAAAATCTAAAATGTAAGCTTATGTTTTTGACAGGACAAGAGGACACAGCCTCAGGCTGTGCCAAGGGATGTTCAGCCTGCTCGTCAGGAGGAATGGAAAAGGCTGTCAAACATTGGAAGGGGCAGCCCAGGGAGGTGCTGGAGTCACCATCCCTTGGGGTTTTAAATAAAAAAAACATAGAAGTTGTGCTCAGTGCTCTGGTCTGGTTGCAAAGGTGGTGTTCAATCAAAGGTGGCACTTGGTGGTCCTGGATGTCTTTTCCAACCTTGATGATTCTGTGTTGTAAATGCAAAAAATAAGCTTAAAAATATTATGAGGAAAGTTAAACAAATCTTCTGTTTATTTTGGTATAAGAGAGCATGGAAAAACCAAGCTCTGTTTAATGTACTTCTAAATCTGCTTTCATGGCCATGTTCAATACCACATTAATGATTTTGCATTCACATATAATATTTGTGGAAAAGAAACAATAATCTTGAGAGAAAAAAAACTTTACATTGGTATTCTTGTTAGATAGTGTAGTCTGTTTACAAAATTTCAACATGCATTCACTTCTGGATAAATATTCTTTCAAATTGAAGTTCTGTATATTTCCTAGCTTACTAGCAAAACTTAGACTATTAAATCTGTAATAAAATATATGAGGTGAAACATAGAGGTATCAGAGAAAATCACCTGCAAAGTTTTAGACATTCTGGGCATTCTATACAAACACCTTGACTAAATTATATAATTTATGCCTGAAAACAGAAACTCATTTACTGTGCCCTCCTCACTGAACATTTATGATACATTTTTTCTTGATTTCCATCCTCATTTTAAAACCTGTAGTCCTTTATAACACCGTTATTAAGAGTGACATTAAAATAATGGTTGAAAGTTTCATATTCCCCCTTCAGAATCAAGTAGGTATGAAATTAAGAATGATTTGATTGTGATATTTTTAATAAGAAACCTATTTTTAACAAACTGTCATTAAAGAGAATGTGCTCTTGTGTGTGATTCTAGTCTTCTCACAGATATACAAGTACCTTTATTTGGACTTTGAATAAGGCAGTTCCTTCTCTGAAGAAATGCAAGTCCAATAGGCATTGTGTAACTGCACATATTAATGATGCCAATCAGAAAGTTTCATTTACTCAGAACTCTGGTAAAACATTCATTCTCTGACTTGAAATTCTCTAATTTCTCACAGGCTCTATTAACTTAATCAAATTACCTTAAGCTATCCCAGAAGAATTACAATTTAATATATAGTTTTTTAAAAATTGTATAACCACTCCATTTTAGCCCATATAATTTTTTTTTTTATTATTTAAGCCTTTTTTTTTTTAAATAAACAAGCTAAGGAAATAAGTTTTCCTCTATGCAAAGGTAGTAAGATTAGAACTGATGCAATTCTAGCTTTCCTACTGAAAAGGGGAAAGTTCTAATAATGGGAGATAATATAAAAACTGCACATAGTTGCCTTGAAAAGATGTTTCAAAGCGAAAGATATGATGTCCAATCCCTGGAAGTGTTCAAGGCCAAGCTGGATGGGGCTCTGAGCAGCCTGGTCTGGTGGAAAGTGTCCCAGACATGGCAGGGGAGTTGGAATGAGATGATTTTTATGATCACTTTCAATCCAGGTCATTCTATGATTTAAATACATTTGTGTTAAATATATTCAGTATATTCTGGAGATGTAATATTGACTACTGACTTGATTAAAGACTTAAAACCTTTGATGTAAAATAAACTGAGTGCTAAAGTATTTTTAGTCTGGACGAAAGAAGCATTGTAATAAACAGGGACAATTTACAGTCAAAACTGGATAGTTGTTGGGTCACAGAAATAATAAGTTTCTATGTTATTTACCTTATGTTACTGAAATAAAAGTACTAAAAATTTCTAAGTTTGCAAATCAAAAGATAAGAAATTAAATATTTTTACGTTATTTGACAAGAACAATAAGATCATATGTTAAAATGTTATGTCTTTAAGTTTTAGTAGAAAAATTATGAAACACAGCTGTTATTCATTGTGTTTTGTTATAACGTAATATTGAAAATAAATGTGATGCATTGTGTTAACTACCCTTGCTTTTCATATTTAAATATTAATAATCTATGGCAAAGACAGTTCTATTGGGAAAAGCAGGTTTTCTGGTTTCAGAAATGCATCTTTGAAGATGTACATAAAGACAGTTTTCCATTCTGATGTTGTACCTAAAATTGTCTGAGTAAAAATTAGGTCTTAGCAGAATAATAGCAACAGGTTAATAGTGAAAATGGTGTGTCTTCAACATTAATTTGATATCTACAAGATTCTGTTTCAGAGATATCTTCTTAGGAATACAAATTAAATAATTATTTATGTAAAAATAAAAACAAAAAAGTATTAATGTTTAAACTTATAAATAAAAATAGAAATCAATACTATAAATAAAAATAGAACTCTATCTGACAATATCTTTTTTTCTTTGTGAAGCATGAGATAAAATAGCTATATGTTAAGTTATGGGAAAAATAAAGTAACCCTGGTAGTCAAAATGAAATTCTTTTCCTGCAAGTAGTTAACAGGGGTCAGATTCAGTTATTCCAAATGCACATTGTACTTCTGCACATTTGCAATTTTCTACAGTGAACAAGAAATAGGTATTTACAAAAATTTCCATGATAAAAAAAGATATTATGCAAATGTAGCAGAACAGCTGCAACAAATTGCAGTAGGACACAGTGCAGATTATCTTTTACTTCTTTTTCTTTTGAGTTCTATGTTAAATCTTGAACTCAGACGAGGAAGGATCCAGTAAGCCAGAAAAAAGAAACTAAAACGTTAAGAGTTATATTCCACTGAGAAATTTCTAGAAAACAGAGCACTGTAAAGCATGCACTCTGCACTGCAACCTGATTTTGTTCTTTTAACACAAATTTTCTCCTGTAAACTGTTGGCATAATTGGATGGAGCTGAACTGCAGTGTGCATGGTTTGCCCTATGGCTGAATGCTTACACATACTTGTGAGAGACAAAGACTCATAAATTTAACTAATTTCATTTAGAAAAGTCTTGCAAATAAACCTGCACTGATTTTCAGCAAACATTTAATGAAAATTCCAAACTCTTCGCCATTGTGTGTATTCTCAGAAGACTCATAACCAGGAGCTTTAAGGCCCCTTTGATTCTCGTTGGTGGAAGAGATTACAAGAGGTTCAAAAACAATCTGTCAAAGCATACCTCAATATTGATTTATAAAATTGTAAAATCTCCACAGGGAAAATACTGTGAGTTTACAGAAGTTCCACGTGGATTAACCTAATGAACCTGAAGTAGTAAATATCAGACTTCTATTTAATTCATTTTAGATTTCAGGGAGTAAAGTTCTAGGTGGTTTTGAATTATTGATTTATATTTTCATATGCCTTTAGAAGAGTTTTCCAAGCAGTGCAAAATCTCATATAACACACCACAGGAGTCTTAGGTATTCACATAAGCAAAACTCTTAAAATCTTCAGTGAGCTTGGAATAAACGAGATGTAAGGAAAACTGAAATAACTAGAAACACAAAAGCAGAGAAGGGAGATTTTCTACCTTGAACTCTCATTTTCAGTACGTGAAATACAATTTTCTTTTTAACTTCCATAATTTATAACTGTACTGAGAGCACAGTTTATCCCTCTTATGTTTCAGAAGTGTTTGGTGGTGGTTGTGCTACAGTTATAGTGAAGTCCTGCTAGTATTCAGCAAAGCTAACTGAAGCACAGTGAGAGTGTGTTTCCCATCTTCCAGTCACGTAAAGTAAATTAAGGTAGAACCAGCTCACAGTTTCAACTGAGAATCAAAATTTGTCGGGTCCTTTATATTGCATGTGTAACTTTTCCAATCAAAGTTAGTCACTGTGATGATGCAATATGAAATAAGTAGAATTAATCCAAGTTTTTTGTCATAAGAATCTGGAAAATGTCTCTTGAATAGGTTGACTTACAACTATAAATTGCTTTAAGTAATGTTGTCTCTGCATGGTTCAAGCAATAGAATCCTTCTCCAGAAATCCAGAAAAGTTTTGCTTTGAGATGTTCTATTATCAAAGCAGATGTGGGTCAAAAGCATAAACCATAAAATAATTTGGATTTCCGTTTCCAAAATCAGTGGTTTCCTGTGCTGTAGTTGTGAATAAGCAGAAGTTCAGAACAAGGCGTTGCAATTTTAAGTCTTTGGTATTGTTTCCAGTAGAAGCATTGTGATTGAATTTCCATGTTTAGAAATTCCTTGATCACTACTGATGTTTTCCAGTGGCCTCTGATCTGGAAATGTATTTAGCAATCTTGCTAAATTCCACTCAGTTTGGGGGTTTATTTTAGCATAATTCTGTCTTGACTCAAGTTTTACTGATATTCCTTTTTACTATTAACCACAAAGAAGAAAAAACATAGGAATGTTTTGTGGTGGTTTTCTAGTAAAAGCAAGAGAAAAACAAGGAAAAATTCAGTGACTGCCTCTGACTCAAAATTCCATGGGAAAAAAGTAGCACCATATATAAAATATTTAAACCTTTACATCTGGAGTGAATTTCTGTCTCTGTTTGAGTCAGTGGTGAAAACAATATGGATGCTTTTTCAGGGCTCAGAATTTCACATTTTGTTTTTAATTTTTGATAAAGACATTTATATAATTAATTTCAGTCTTGTCCTGACTTTCAACTATGTGATATTTAGAACTGGGTTCCACAGGATAAGGCAAAAACCAAGATTTTAGCAAAATATTAGTAGTAAATCTGTAAACCATAACCTGTATTCCTGTTAAGAGCTTTTCAATGGCAAACACTCAGAGTGGTGAGGCCCTGGCACAGGTTGCTCAGAGAAGATGAGGATGCCCCATCCCTGAAAGTGTTCAAGGCCAGGTTGGATGGGCCTTGAGCAACCTGGGATAGGGAAAAGTCCATGGCAGGGGGCTTGGAACTGGGTGATCTTCAAGGTCTCTTTCAACCCAAGCCATCCTATGACTCTCTGAAACACAGCTGCAGTCTGTTGATCAAGGCTGACAAGGCAGCAGAGCACAGATCATATGAGTGTCCATTTGTTCCTGTATTCTGACATTCTGAACATAATATACATTTTTGAATACAAGTTATGGCTCTGAATGTGGAAAAAAAATCTCCACTGCCTTTATTTGTAGGACCAAGAAGAAATGTTGATGGAATAATTTAGTTGTGGTGTAATTTCTTAAATTTTAGAATCACTCTATGAGATACATGGAGGTATCATTAAAACCATAAGAATCTCAGTAGGAAAAGCAGCAAAACACAAATGAAAACCAATGTAATAAGCTATCCATGAGTAAATGAAAGTAATTGGAATTGGAATTATTCTTCCATCACACAAAAAATTAAGTAAATAACATAATAATTCACACCTTACAGCATATAATCTGAACTGAGGTAATGGTTACAGATGACCCTTCGTTATTGTGGTTATTGCTTGCTTCTTCCAAGTAACAAACATAACAAGAGGAAACAACCTCAAGTTGCACTTGGGAGGTTTAGATTGGGTATTAGGAATGATTTCTGCATGAAAGGGTTGTCAAAAGCTAGAAAATTTGCTTAGGGATTTTGTATGTCCATAAAGGAATAAAACAGGCCTACATATAGGCTACTTAATTAGAACATTATCCTCCCAGTGGGTTAATTAGAATATAAGCTGGGGAAACAGAATAATGGAATATTTCCAAAGGGAGAAATGTCAATGCATTCTCTTTTAAAGTTGCATTGCCAAGTGGGGAAAGGAGAATAAACTCATCTGTGAGCATATATGACAAGATTTGGTTTGTATTTAACTTGTGTACTTGTTTTTGTTTACCAAAATTGAAATTAATTAGTTTCCTTCTGCTTTATCTGACCTGAATTCCTCTTCCTCTGAGATCAGGGAACAGCTTTATTTGTTTATTCCTGTAGTCTGTTTATCTTAAAGGGACTGTGGCCTAAAACATTCACTTGTTTCTTTGTCTGAATTAGACAGTAGGAAAAAAAACCTGTAAATGGTGTGCTGATTTCAATAATCAATATGGTGTTCCAAGGCTCCTCTCCCTGGTTTTGTAACCATAAGAGATGGAAATTTTATATCTTCATTTTCTCTCTGTAATGTCTCTTCCATTACTGTCCTCATGGCCTTTTTTTTTCCATGTTATAGGGATTCAGTATTCCTAAATATAAAACATCTTGCACATTATGATACCTCAGTTTAATTAAAGAGTTCTACTGGAAATCCATTACAGCAGGAGTAGGAAGTCACATTACCTCACTAGTTACCTGTTTTCAGTGCATCTGTGATTCCTGCATTTTCCTAAGCAGCATACCCAGTTTTTTTCATGAAAGGAAGAAATGTTTGGGAAAGAATGGTTAAAAATGGCCAGATTAATTTTCAGAAGGCTGAAGTAAGCATCAAAGCCTAGTTCAGATGAAATTAATTTAGTGACAGCCG
The DNA here is from genome assembly GCF_028769735.1 of Zonotrichia leucophrys gambelii. Classification (NCBI taxonomy): domain Eukaryota; kingdom Metazoa; phylum Chordata; class Aves; order Passeriformes; family Passerellidae; genus Zonotrichia; species Zonotrichia leucophrys. The sequence continues at coordinate 104,187,481 of NC_088169.1, forward strand.
TTATCCCTCTGCTTTGGTGTTTCAGCTGGGCCTGCAGGTCATGAGTAGCGAAAACAGGCTACCTGAAGGTTTGCTCTAAGGAAGACTTGGATCTCCATGATCTTGATCCAAACTGTAGATCAAGATTAGTTGACCTACATACATATACTATATTAGTTGACCTATATACATATATACTATCAATAGCATTACTGGATTAAGAACCTTTCTTCCAAAGCCAGTTCCAGCCAAACCTTTTGACTCACAAAGCATGGGGTGGTGACATGTCTTATTGCCACCTTGTCCTTGCAAAAGAGACTACCACTAGTCCTCATCTGAATTCTGTGCAAATACTGTGTTCCTCTGCAAAAAATACATTCCCTGCAGGATGTGTTGGGTAAATGCACTTCTGTCCTTGATGCTTCTTCAATCTAACAGATTTGTAGGTCATTTCTTTTAATTTCTTCTGTCATAATCTGATGATATCAGTGCTATTTGTAAATCTAGTTTTTGAAAATGTTGACTCTCTCATCCTCACTTACCACGTAACCCTTATCTGGCAGCAGCTTACATTTTCTGGAGGACTCTTATGGATTTCCTTCTAAAGGAGCTGAAGTGGAAATACACTGTAATCACTAAATGCAGATGTTTATGCTCACTCCAATTTACCGGTGAAACTGCACTGCTGCCAACAGGTAATAGCAGGCTGCTCATGCAACCATTTGCTGTCAAAAGTTCTGCTCTTTGCTTCCCTCTCTGAAGTGGCTGCTGACTCAGGTGCCTCTGAATGGCTGCTGACTTCTGCCATCCAATTTTATTTCCTCTTTTACTTGCTTTTGTGAACCTCAGCTTGAGAAATACTACATGAAAGCTTTAACAAGTACTATAGCTACAGCATGTGCCTCAACACAGCGCTGTCCTCTCGAGATTAAAGTGAAAATGAAAAGCATCAAAAAATGTGAAGCATAAAAGAAAAATAGAGGAAGCGTGTACGTGCGAACAGAATAGACAAATGTCAAAAGGGAGAGAAAGAGCATCCCTCCTAGGAAATCTATCTGAATTTGCAGAAAGGAGAAAATGAAATAGCAATAATACTGCGCTTTCCTGTTCAGCTATTTATTCAGATGAAAAGAATGATATCTACATCATTCAGGGATCAAATGACAAGAGACAAAAGTTTTGAATTAGGAAGCCAGAAGTCAACTTTAAAATTGATTTTTAAAAGATTAAAGGTTTGTAAAAACCTGACAATTCAATACAACTAGAATCTACATAATTTTTGAAAAAAATAAAGGATAGCTGTGGGAAGGAGAAATATTCTTAGTACACAGTTTTAAAAGTTACTTTGTATTTGGTATTTAACATAAACCTGGGCCGCATAGTCCTTTTTTAGGAATGTCTTACCCATGAAAAGGACCATTTAGAATGATGCACAATAAGTAGCTAGCATTGTCTATTTCTTAAAGGAGAAACAAAGTCTCTGTATGGAAATGTGACCTTTCCATAAAACTTTCCTTTCAAAACTTTGAACTCATACTCCAAACAAAAGGCCCTAAAGGGATAAAATAACAATAATAATTAAAATAATAAAGCAACAGGAAATTGACTGATAACCAGGGATAAAGAATCTTTCAAAGTGGGCCAGGACTCTGAGAGCTGATGTAAAAACCAAACAATGACAGCAAATTGAGCTGAAGAGTCTTTCTCCAAAAATGTGTATGCAGAAAGTCAGAATTAATCAAGTTATCATCAGCTAAGATGATTAACATTATAGATATTTTGAAATAAAAATCCCATGGTTCTTTAATGTGCTTTTCTTTAATAAAAAGAATATGTTCACTTGCTGTTTCAAATTGGGCGTTGCCTTCTTTGATATCATTCATTTTACTTGCCCATGAGCAGAAAAGTGTACAGCTTTTCTTGAGAAAGAATTGTTGTTTGCTCCTTTTATTTTCGATTAACTCACCATTCAGTACAATATTTCTGTTGTCTGCAGCATTCGTTTTATCCCATCAGCATTATTATTGCAGGGGTGTTACTCTTAAGGGTACAGTTTTTAAGTAAAGGTTGTAATTAATTAGAATAACCATTTTACTTTGTCCAACATACAAACTGTTGCACTAATTATGTTTAGATCTCCTTGTAAAATTTGTTTTTCACGATGTGCAGATTTATGTAGTACTTAAGAACTTGGGTTTAAGGAAGAGTGAATCTATCTAAGCAGGCACTGGGAGATAACATTACCTACCAGAACAATATGTAAAGGTCTTTTTGCACTTCTACTCAAGATTCGTGATAGAGATCAAAGTTTTTATTACATGTGTAAATACTTACGTACTTAAAATCCTAATAAAACTGCCAAATCATGGTGCCAAAAGGAGAGTTAACAAGGCATTCCATAGCTAAGGCTATATTTAATGTAACAGCTTAGAGGATGAAACTCTGACCTGGAATGTTAGTGATTTTCAACCAATTTCTAAAATGTCAGTTGAAATTTAATGTTTCTGATCAAATATTGGTGATGAGATAATTTAAAAATACTTAGCTTTTGTATAAAGCCTTCCAAAATTTCTGCCTTTTTATCAGTGCTCCCCTATCTTGTGGAAATTAGAACCAAGAGAAAGCCTATGGTTGTGTGGATTGATTCGTGGCAAAATTGTGGCGGAAATAGAAAAGGATATCTCTCAAAAAATTCATGTACTCCTTTCTTTTATGCAGGCAGGTCAGATTCTTTTAATAGCAGAAGGATTGCTTTTGGGGAAAGAGCCATCTAGATGGATATAATTATGGGTCAGGAAAAAATGTCCTTTTTGAGCAATGGACAATTGATTTTTATACACAAAGGCAAGGATGTAATAGTTTTGCAGAAGATATCTACAGAATACTCAAAAGAGGAAAGTATTCTGGAAATTAGAAGTCTAGTTGAGGAAACAATAGCTATTTTGATTTCAAGTGAAACCAGCATGTCTCATTAAATTATTGGAGTGATTTGAAGGTATTTTTACTGTAGTCACCAAACAATGTACACTATGACATAAATACTACATAGACTTTTCTGCCAGCATTTGATAGAGTTTCACATTTGAAGCTAATATTCTGCAGACTTCTGGAAAATACTTCTGGGATTTCTGTTATACAGACAGCAACTGATAACCAAATGAGTCTGTCCAGCCTTTTGGTTAATAATAAATAGTCATGGAACACGGCACAGGACAGAGAGTTTCTTCCAAGAAATAAAAGTAAGTGAGGTAATTTTGCCCCTTTGCTAGAAATTATGCTTTTTATTGAGATTCAGGATAGAAAAACCTGATAAAAAAAAATGAAACCTCATATTATTATAAGGTAATGAGAACTTTAGGGTGAGGAATTGTATTCAATTGAAATTATTTATGTGCATGGCAAACAGCCCCTAAGGCTTACAGTGGATCTTTCACCCCTTTCCTGGAATCAAGGCAGGCACAAATGAGAAAAGCGTTAAAATAAAGCCAAGGGAACTCGAGGACTGAGAAGGAATGGATCCAGCTGGCAGCATCACACTCCTCCCAGAGAGATCTGGGGACCCTGGTGCTCAGTCCAACATTCCCAAATCTTTGCTTGGAGATGGCTCAAACTGTCCAAAATCACAGCCAGAAGGGATTCAGAAGGGTGAGAGTAGCACCAGAAGACAAGAGGATAGGTATTCATAAGTTTATTGCATAAAAAATTAAGGATATTTTCATTGACATCTGTCTGCATCGATCTGGAATGTAAATGTTGGAATTACTATAACTGGATATAAAAATCCTTATTTGAATATATTTTGAAGTATTAAAGTATAACCCTAAGAAAGTCTTGGTGAATATGTATTTATACATACATACATACATATATACATACATATATATATATATACACATATATGTACATACACACATATATACATACATACAAACATACATATATTATAGCATTTACATTTATCAGATTCATCTTTAAATGAAATACAGTTATTTTTCTTCTCTATCTGTACAAGATATGAGCATGACTTCCACAATTATAAAGAGTTTTCTAAGGTACTCAAGCTAGGAAAGAAAATGTTTATTATGCAAATACTTTCAATTACCACGTTGTTTGCTAGGATCACAGAAAACAATACAGATTTTCCACATTTATATTAGAAGTATATATTAGAATGAGAAAACATTATCAAAAGCTTCTAGCATGCCCTCTTCACAACATGATACAAAAACTCTGAGGAAGCTGTTGTTAAATTGTAATATCTGTACATAGATTGGTTTGGCAGAGTTCCTTAGGAAGAAGGGGGAAGATAGATGTTTTGGTGGGGAATAAGAAACCTGCTGATTTCCTGAGTAATTAGAATGTGAATGTGACAGTCCTCACGAAGCAGCATCTGTCACCAAGGCAATCTGATATTAAGTGGAAAAAATGAAACAGTAAGCAGTTCCTGATCAGTGTTCAGCCAGCTTAGGAGGAAAGGGGCCTAGGAATATATCTGGGGGAGTGCTTTGTAGCTCAGTCATGTCCATGTTTTCCCTTATGGCTCCACATTAGAATTTCTAAGAGGCATTGTCCCTGGGCTGGAAGGTTACACAGGTCTTCATTAACATCAGCTTTTTGGGCTTCAGACCCTTTGCACTTCAGCAAAGCCATCCCTGCTGAATAAAATTACTCCCTTTCCAGAAGTTCACTATAGACAAAGCAATAATTATTCATAATATATTATATTAATACTGCAAAATACTTAAAAGATTACAGATTTATTAACATAGCTAACATGTTTTCACAAATTCCAGTAATAACAAATGGCAAAATAGTTAAGGGAAAAACACTCCAAAACCATGATGTGTATTTATATATGTGTAATTGTATTGAAGGACTGAAAGGAGCAAGAGGACAAGGGCCAGATGAGAGGAAAAAGTGGAAATAGTTGGAAAAGCTGGTAGAAGAGCTTTAGATTCTTTCACTTTCCTTCACCTTCCTCCTCTGTTATCCTCTTCTGTTTGAGAATAGGATTCAAATGGATGCAAACATGTCCCTTATCAGAAATCCTTTTACACCATTCAAGGGGCTTTGCAGTACTGTGATAGGCAAGGTATTTACCTCACCACGTCCTCCAAACAAATAAAAGTCAATTCTATTTCCTCAGGGATACAATCTGAACGAGAGGATCAGGAATGAGAATTATTTATCTTTTGTATATAATGATTCCCCAGAAAATACATTGAATGACTCAGGGAACTATAAATACTAATAACATTATTGATACAATCACCTATGAATAGTCAATGAGCCCACAGCTCTCAGGACACAATGAGTAAAGTTTACAAAATCTCTTTTCTTGCAAATAGGATTTCCATTGCAATTTATAACACATAAACTGATGCTTAGAGGTCTGTTTTGCAGGTCTTGTACAAGTTTTTCCAATACTCAGCTATGTAGTCTTTAAATATATATGTATGGTTCTTCTCACATAATTTAGCTTTATTTCATTACACCTATGTGTGCAAAACCTGTCTTGACTAATACCTAACAATAGTAATTAACATTAATTGTGGTAAAATAAGATGGTACATAAGTAATAATCTACTATAGCCAGTTCTGCTTTTTGAATTTTCAGAAGGAATAAAATAAGAATTCTTATAGCATAATTACTTGTATTTGGACTGTGTTAAATTTCATAGGTATGTACCAAAAGCCTAGCCTGAAAAAGAGACAAAGTGGTATGGTTCTCTAATATAAAATAGAATATAAGGGGGATTTTTGTGTTTTTAGTAGGAATTTTTGTTATATAAAATATAGTTTCTGCATATTTCCATTCATGGCAAATTTCTATTAACCCACTGAGTCTTTCATGTCACACTCACTAGCTTATCTCAGACCTTCTCCAATACATTATTTCAATATTTCTTTATTCCATATGCTACTGCAAAATTAAATGGAGACCATGCATGTGTTATTAATAAAAACTAAATTCCCCAAAAAAATTCCTTTTTTCATTCTTCTCTGGGGAAGTCAGTTCTACAGGAGACAACTGGCAGAGCAGAGGATTGGTGCAGAACCTGCAAGCCTCACATTGTTCGTCTATCTCTGTACATGCACAACTTTTTATGTTTTTTATTTTGTTCTGCACAAGAGCTCTAATTCATATCTTAGAGCAGTGCACTGTTGGCTGATAACTTTGCAGTCTTGTGGGAGTTTGCTACAAAGTATTTATATTTCTGACTTATCATAAGTGTCTGAAAAAGGATTTGGGCTTTCCATAAAAATTGTCCTCTAAGGAGCAATTAAATATTGGAAATCCAAAAATATAAACATGCACCAAAACTATTTATTATTAGGGAACTTTGTTCTTATTCAGAAGAATCACCAGCCCTGCCAAATGCCAATTATTCAGGTTGAATCTCATTCCAAATGAATGGGACTTTTTTCATATGAAAATGTTTGTGCAGTCCAAAACTGTGTATGTTAAGATCTTCCAAGCACCTAGTTAAAGGCACATATTTAATGAGACTTTTTAGCACAAAAGCTAACTACTGGGAGATGGAGTTAAAAGTTTTAAAAGATGAAGTTTTCAAAGTAAAATGATCAAAATGTGCTTCATGAAAAGTAAAAGCAAATCCAAAAGGGCACATCATTAAAGTGGCATGATTTCAAATAGTTGTGTCACCAAGCTAAACTCGTTCTTGTGTCAAAGCTACATGAGGTTCTTTTTTTGTTGTGTTTTAGTTTCATATGTATTTAAAGTAGCAAAACATTATTATCATTCCCTGCATAAAATATTTCTTGTAAATAAATCATCTGTGTGTTTTAATGCATTGTAACTTATCTGATTCCTTAAATTGTATTAGAATTAATGGATTCAAGGAAAAAGAAAGACAGAACTGACCTACACTGAAATATTCAGAAAAAACACAGGTTTTAATATATAATTTTGCAAAAATCCTGTGAATACAGTGATACACCAATTTAAATAGAGATGCACCATTCACATATTCAGACTTATTTAAGAGGTGAGGTTGAAGGCTCTTAAAGGAAATAGTAAAAATTGGTGGCAATTTTGGCATAAGTCTCAAATTTGTCATGAGAGTTAGTGGTAGCAGAAGAAGCATGAGCTACTTTTGTCTCTGAATGTCACCTGCTGTTGTGACAGCAGCACTTTCTTCAGCCAAGGAAGTCCCTGGTGTACCTGGAGAGAGAAGGATAATTCAAAAATGCACAGGGCAGCACAAACAACTGCAGGTCTAGCATGTGAGCAGCTGGGCTCACTAGGAATTCACACCATGAAATATCAACAAATTGGAATAAATTCTAGTTGTCTTCACCTCAGAGAGGAAGGTTTACCCTAAATTCTCTGGGCATCAGAAGTGGAAATGGAAAGGACAAAATTTGAGCTGCTGTTTCCTCAGAAGACTCTAACCTCTTATTTACCCAGCAAAAAATTCCATCTTCAGTTCTCTTCAGTTGTGAAAACCTTCATTTGAAATGCCACTGAACTCTGCCATCAATTTATAAATTGTTGAAGTTTTTCTCTGAATGCGTCTCATTAGGAATAGAAAAATTCTTTGAATAACTTATGAACTCATGTTCAGAAAAATTTTCTCTGAAAAGTACCCATACATACATACATCTTCTTTTACACATAAATGCCCTCTTTTTTAATGTTTGTTGTGAAGGTAGAGTATTCTGAAATTGCCCACAAAGAAAATATTTTATGAGAGTTAAATAAAACAAGACTAATTATTATCTTTAGGTCTAAAAATATATTTTATCCCAAGACAATAAAACTTTGTTAAGAATTATTCCCTGATAAAAAAAAAGCCAAACAAACCAAAACAAGCTGAAAACCCCCAAAAAATAAAACCAAAAACCAAAATCAAAAACAAAACCAAACCCAAACCAAAACAGAAAAACCTACTTCTACAGAACCATGTTCTTACCAGAAATGCTGACACAACTAACTTAGGATATCAAATATGAACATTGTTTTTATTGACTGTTTTGGCAACTGAAGTGCTGAGAACTGCCAAATGTCTTTCAGCCTGAGCCCAGATATATTTGATCACTTCTTTTCCTCTCCATCAAGAGATTTCAGCAATAATTTTTAGTAGAGTACTGTTGAAATCAAAAATATTTTGAACGTGTTAGTAATGCAAAATTCTTAGCAGAACCATGGTTGACAAGAGAAATAATGGAATGTTGAACCAATTCACACACCCAGAGGGCTGTAAATACATCAGTTTTCCAAAAAAAAAAAATCTGATTTTCTATAGGATTCAGTTTTCATGGAAAAAGATTTTACAAGTGTCAGCACCTGTATTATCTTTTTGAGCTGCAGTAAGTGGGTGTGTCATATAAATACAGACAGGTATAAATTTTCATTTTTACATTTGAGAAAGAGAATGCTACCTTTTTTGTTTCTATTTGGCTTTACAGTTCCAAATACTGAGAGTTTCTGCTTGAGAAGATTATCTTGTCTGATTTCTCACAGAAGTCTAACTGAATCAGGAACGATGCTTATTTCCCTTGATCTAGGTTTTAGTTTAAAAAATGGGAATTTTTACAAATAACTTAATAAAGAAAATAAACAGTATCCTAAACCAACACTAAACAGAACCCAGAACAGCAACACTGGTTACAATGATGTCTCTGTCTCATGCTCTCTGGAGGGCTACCAAAACCTGACATCACAAACAAATTTTATTTTTTAATAATCCTGCATTGTCAAAGTGAAAACATATAATGTTGTCATAAAATATACATCCTAGTAAGAAATTACAATAATGAATTAAGTACCATGCATCTGTTGTGTCACCTAAGACACCAAACTTGGTAATATTCTTAAAGAGTTCTATATTATATTATGAATTAGACTTTCAAGATTCTCCAAAAGTTTTTCATCCCCTATTTCTGAGTTTTCATCCTTTTTTCCCTTTTTTCCTTTATTTTTTTTCCCTGAAACTCAGGTTTGTTTAAAGAATGAGATATAACTCTGAATATTGTACTAATTCAAATATAATTTCTACTTAGTGTATTTGACTTTTATTCCACTCTTACTCTTTCAATAAAAATTGAGGAAGATATATAAGCTGCTGTTTTCAATCAAGTGTTTCATCAAATGAGATATCAATAAATGGGAACATCTACATCCACTGTTTCTCAGCTCAGTTTCTATGCCACTGCCTTTTTATTCTTTGAGGAAATTGCTGTCTAAGGAATAAATCAAGAAGCTATTTAAAAACATAGCATGTTTCTATAACATCTGGGCACAAAATGCTGTCAAAACCTTATAAATGAATGAATTAACCAGCTGGACATTTAAATGATCTAAAGGAAAAGAAAAAAAGAGTAAGCCAAAATCAAACAAAATAAAAAAAAATTAAAAGGCAAGTATTATCCTTTAAATGTAAGATTCCAAAAAGAAAAATTTTAATTCACCTCTCACAAGGGAAATGGAAGAAAATCCATTTCTCTTTTGAGTCTTCTGTAACTTGGTCTTAAGATTTAAGGAGTTAGCAAATATATGACAAAAATTTTTTTTGTAAGAGAAGATAGGAAAATATGCTGTCTCCAATGTGACTTGAATTAAATCTCTCTGTTCTATGTAATGTTCTCTGACGTTTAACAAGATTAAACATCTTTTATAATATTAATTTGTCACCAGTATGAACTGCTGGATCTGAGCAGCAGAGATTAAAATAGCATGATTCTGAACAGCCCTCAAGATTTCACGGGAATGAGAAACTTATTGCCTTCATGTCAGTGTGCTTTATGAAAGATGTGTTCGTTAATTTGTATTTAAATCATTTAAAATAAACAAATTGTGGAATCTTTTGCAAAGTGTAATATGTTGGGAATTGAATCTCTCCAGCAGCACTGTCAGCTGCTGTCCAGATGCTGACATGAGTCTCTACTGAATGTTTTTACAAGTGCACAAAAATACTCACATGATGTGAGATTACCCAAACTGGTCTGCCATATTTTTATAGTCCAGCTTGAGTATGTGCAGAGGAGAACATATGTGGCCCGATGTTCGAAGTCCGGCTAGCTGAGGGCGAAAGGCCGACGCCCCTCTGCAATTCCTGGCCAGCACCCTTCGGCGTCTGATGGCCTCGGGCTGTGCTGGCTGCGGACTGGCGTACCTCGCTGGTATAGGAGAGGAACGGAGCTGACCATTTCCCGGGGTTAAACCTCGGTTATTGAAGGTGATGCCGGATCCAACACGGGAAACCAACCGGAAAAGTTTTTCATAGGGGTGAAAACAGGATTATAAAGGAGGGGGGGTGGGTACAGGCGGAACCAATCGGAAGGTGAGGGATGAACTTCACAGAACTGACACTCCATGGAGACCAATAATCAAAGGTAAGGGAGTGTCCTGGGACCCAGCAACCACCATCTCCAGAGAGGAAAGGTTCTCGAAACTGGGAGGAGAGGGGGTGATTGACTGGGCCCAGGAGGAAACAACTTTCACTTATAAGGAAACCAGGAGGAGCATTACATATCGGCAACTATGAATAGCGGGTTTCTATAGCAACTTAGCTGACAGGCTAGCACTGGCGGGAAAAACTGGGGGAACGAACCCATTTTACACATAATAGGGGAGAACAATACATAAATTGGGGGAATAACACAAGAAACTTAACAACACACTACCACAAGTATGGTTGCACATAATCCCTCTAGCATCTGCATGACCATTGCTATTGTCTTAAACCTTTTACCTAACTTAACTACATGGAAAAAAAAGGTCTTTCATGACCTTTTCTTCATCTGTGAGAACAGTTTGCTTAGACTTTTAAAAATTACCTATGTTCAATTTGATCAGTTTCTTCACCCACAGCAGTATTTACCTTCAGCAAGTCCCTTTCATAGCCAGATTCTTTGTCCAGAATGTCAATCCAGCATCAATTAATCAATCAAAAGGTACAGGTAGTGACTGCTGGTTGGTCCAGGCGCAGCAGCTGCCCAGTGGTAGAATATCCTGGACTGTCCAAAATTCTCACCTGGAGAACTCCTGCCAGAGCTTGTGAGATCACTGGGATTCACCTCACCTGACAATCATTTTTTGTGTGAAATCAGCCCCTTGTCTCACCTGTGAGAGCCTCCATAGGGACTGCCTTGAACTCCCAGGAATTTATTTACTTCTTATTGCTATGGGCATGAAAACAGGTAGAGATGAATCAGATGTATTCAACAGCACCAAAATTATAACTTAGGACAAACCTGAATGCCATACTTCAGCCTTAAATTTCGTAGACTTTATCACCAAAATTTTGTGTAAAAGAGCAGGGAAAGCTACTTGCAACTATTCTTCAGCCTGGAGGAGATTGGGGGGAGAACTCATGGTGCTGTCCAACACCTTCATGAGGAGAAGTGGAAGGACAGGCACTGATCTCTTCACAGTGCCAGAACTGGAGGGAATGGCCTGAAGCTGAGTCAGATGAGGTTTAGGTTGGATATTAGGGAAAGGTTCTTCACCCAAAGGGTGGTTGTGCACTGGACCAGGCTCCCCAAGGACATTGCAATATCACCAAGCCTGACAAAGCCCAAGAAGCATGTGGACAATGCTCTCAGCCACGTGGTGGGGTTGTTTGGGTGTCCTCTTCCGGGCCAAGAGTTGGACTTGATGATCCTTGCAATTCAGCATATTCTATTCTATGATTCTGTGAACATTTTTGGGTTTGATCTAAACAGAGATATTCATTCATAGTCTACCTTTCTTGGACACCAGAGAGCCTCACCCAGACAATTTATTTAGTTTTAAGTAACAATACCCTCACTTGAATATTATACAAAATCAAAGAAAGAATCTTAAATTACCTGGATGGGAGGATAACTTATTTTTCTTCTTACTCATGTTAATGATAATTCCTGTGAGCGATATCAAATTCCTGTAAATGTTATCATTATTGCCCTCTCATTCATTATGGATAGCATACTCTACTTTAAAGCTCAGGAAGATCTCAGTGATTTTAAGGATATAAATGATTAAAGAAATATCCAGACCAGTATAAGTCAGGTATACCATTATCTATGATTTTTAAGATAATTTCTAATTTTATAACATGAGAGCTTCATTTGTTTGAGGGTGCTGTAAGGATGCCTCAAGAGATCCTGTTGATTCAAAAAGTGAAATGATCATCAGAATTGTAAACTACTATCTCAAAATTATTTTATCAAGGCTAGACTGGGGTATAGATCAGTCAGATGAGTAATTGAATGGTAAAGAGAAGAAGAAAAGAGTAAGAAAGCCAATGATCAAATAGAAATTATAGAAGTTACTCAACATGTATGCATTTATACATATATAAAATATTTTATATTAATTAATGAAATATTAAAGTGGGAAACACCTAAAATGATTATTCTTCATTATCCAAAATCACCGAAACATTTTTGCCTTTCTGTATTTAACCCTATGATTTACCATGAAGAGTGAGCAGGTTGCTCTTCATTTTTTTTCCTGATTTCCTCTAAGTCTTATCTGTTAAATAAAATGGGCAACAGTTATTTTTTGGTTAAAAAAATATATATAAAAATATAATTTTTTAATCAGCAAATTGGTGCAATATGCAAAAAAGAATTTCTTTGGCTTGTTCTGTTGCATTTGTAAAATTAGTGATGAGCTTCACAGAAGAGTCACAGCAAATGGTGCTTTCCAGGCAAAACCACGTGTGATAGGATAATGAGGAAAAATTAGCATTAAGGTAGATTTATATAAGGGATGTGATGGTTAAGAGAATCTGATATTAAAGCTGGAAAGAACTGAGGTGCCACCCCATGTTGGTGAGCTGAATTCTTTAATGCTCTCCTCCTACCACATCAATTCCACCTTTTTTACAGCATTGGTCCAAACAGACCCAAACTCACTTGAGATTTCGAAGAATTCTCCCTTTTAGAGGCCTGATTTTCCACTAGGGGAAGGACTAGGAGTTTTGCAAAGGGATCTTCCCATAGGCTTTCTAAATGAAAATATCCTTTATAGAAGGGAAAGGCCAGGCCATGTCCTCTGAAGGCTCATTAAAAAATTCATCTTTGGTAGAACATGTTGAAGTGCATTTTTCTGCTATATGTTCATCCTGACTACCTCACGAGTAAGGCAGGACAACAGAAGCTCTAATTGGTTTTAAGATTAAAACTCAGTGAATAAATGTAACATTCCATTGTTTATGATTCTTCTTATCTAAAGGTTGCAGCCAAAGTGAAACAGTGAATGCTTCTTAATATGTGATATATCTTGGCATTTAACACAACTGACTTCCCTATCTCGTGAACCCCTTGAGGTTATCTTAGAATTAAAGCAAATATTCATAATGTGGTTTTTTTTTCATTAAAATACACTTTCTATACTTAAGATTTGAAGGTAAAGAGGACAAATATCAAGACTTATGTAAGAAAAAAGGCTGGAATAATATCCTGGTATCTGCCAGGGACAAAATGTGTGAACTTCAATTATTCTCAGTGCTCATCTTTTAAAAAGGCATAACAATAAATTATTTTATCAAAATTTTAAAGGTTGAAGCTGAACAAAGTGTTTATACAAGTGGTCTAGTACACATATTAAATGTACCTGAATAATAACAGTAATGATAACATCATCACCCCCTCCCCATTGTTGTAGAAAATGTTACTGTAACAGTACCTAACAAAAAACTGTGTTCTTTCATCCCCTTTACTGGCTGTGTTTTGGTTTCTAAAGGAAAAAAGAAACAACAAAACACACAACCTTTCTCTGGTTATAACACTTCTGCAACTTTTATTTATTTTTTTATTACAACAAGTTTTTCAAATTTGAATGTAAATCCTGTCTTATACTACAGTAGAGACATTTTCTGGAAAATATATTGGCTTTTTTAATAGCTGATTTTTCTTTTGAAATGCAAACGATTTCTTCCCATTATTATGATTTTCTCAACAGAACATATGCTTTAATCACTTCAATTCAGTCAAATTTGAAACACATTATTTCTCCTGCTGGTGCTTTTCAGGGAACTTTTAATAGATCAGTAGTTCAACAGGTGTTCTTTCAGACTCAAGATATTTCTTCCATGTCTCACTGCTTCAATAAGAAGTTAGAGCTTTGATAATTGCCCCTCATGTAAGACCAGTCTTTTATTTAATACTCTATGCAGGCATGTTTTTTTCTTCCAGAACGCTTACTTGTAAGCAACAGGAAACATTTTAATGATGCATTTATAAAAAACCATGTACTTGATTTGCAGGAATGCCAGGAATCTGTAACAGATTTTAAAGAAAAGTGTGATATGTCTTATGTAATTCAAATAGAATTTTGATAGTCTTTTAGAGTTGGAATTTTTTCCCAAATGTCATGATACACAAAATTTTCCATTTTATATTTCTTTTTGAAGTATTAAAAGTATTAATATACCTAAAAAGTATTAAATAAGTCAGTGACAGATTTAAGATAACATTTTGTATGTCTGAAGAAACATAGAGGTACATCACAAGACTCAGAACTGTTTATGAGGATTGAGCAGCTACTGTTTCATGAAGACCTCTGGATTTACGTACCTAGGTGCATTGTGTTGAGTTTTTTTCCCGTAGATTTAATTGGGCAACTACTGACTTTGGTTCCAGAGAATTTTTCTCTTTTAAGAGTTTTATAGAAAACTGTTATCACTGAGTAGTAGTATTCAAAAAGCAGTGTGAAGTTTTAATGGAAAACATAATGCTAATAACTGAGTTTAAATATATGACATATTATGGTTTTTAAACTGTGTTATTAATAACTATTGCACATTGTTCCCTAAACTAAGGGAAGAGAAAACAGCCTGAAAAAATGGCATTCAGCAGATGACTCCTCCTCTGATGGAAAGGACGGTAGGGGAAAGAAGCTTATTCAATGGATCTTTTAGTCAATGACATAAAAAGAATTTGGGCCTTCCATCCTATGTCCTGTGTCCATGTATTTGTCATACATGAACAGTACTGTTTTGAAAGAGTAGATTTACTTTCCATGCAAATATTAAGTATATTAACTATGAGCATTATCTCAGACACTTGGAGGAAGATAAGAATTGGACTTTATGGCATTCAGTGATGTTACAAAGCTTACTACTATAAGACAAAAAAGGGAAGCTCCAGGCCCTGAAAGGAGGCATTGGAGAATAATGTAAATATCACAACAGTTTATCTGACCAGCCACTTATTCCTCAAGAGACATATAAAAATAAAAATAACTACAAGAGGTTATCAGGTAGAGTAATATTCAAATTCTAGGTACTGTTGAGCATATTTATTCTGATTGTAGCCTTTTAATTAGGCTCTCATGCTTCATGAACAAGGTGGGTTTATGATTCTGTGTGTTTAAACCTTCCGCCTCACCAGCAAGTGGTGATTGCAAGCACACCACCAGTATGAAAATACCTAGAAATATTAAGGACATCCTGGAAAATATGGATATAAAGTTCAAGCCTCAAGTCATAGATGTCAAAGGCCACTTTAGCTGAAAGCTGCATAAAATATTTCCATTGTAATAGCCACATTTTTGTTTTAAATTCTCAATTACCCATAAGTATTCCTGCATGCATACGGACACATAGAGAAAAAGGAAAAATTTCCATAGATTTTTAGAATTGCAGAATGGTCTGTGCTTGAAGGGACCTCTAAGACCATCTTTTTCCAACCCCTCTGCCATGGACAGGGGCACCTTCCAGAAAACCAGGTTGCTGAGTGAGTCATCCAGCCTGGCATTGAACACTTCCAGGGATGGGGCAGCCACAGCTGCTCTGGGCAACCTGTGGCCCAGGCCTCACAGGCACTTCACCACTTTTATAGGTAAGAATTTCTTCCAGTTTCTAATCTAATGCTACTCTCTTTCAATTGGTAGTCATTCCCCTTTGTTCTGTCACTCCAGGCCCTTGTATTTGTTTTTCTCCATCTTTCTTGCATGCTCCCTTCAGCTATTGGAAGGCTGCATGTAGGTGACCCCAAAGCCTCCTCTCCAGGCTGAACACTCCCAGTTCTCCCAGCCTTTCCTCCCAGCAGAGCTGCTCCATCCCTCTGATGCCCTTGGTGCCTGCTCTGGGCTGGCTCCAGCAGGTGCCTGTCCTTGCTGTGCTGGGAGCCCAGAGCTGGATGCAGCCCTGCAGGTGGGCTCTCAGCAGAGGGGGCAGAGGGGCAGAATCCCCTCCCTGCCCTGCTGCCCATGGGGCTCTGGGTGAGCCCAGCACACGGGGGGCTCTGGGCTCCCAATGGCCAGGCCATGGCAGCCTCACCCACCCAACTCCTAGCTTTGTTGGTCTTTTTATTGCCATAACTCAACACCTGAATCACTGCTTTGTTATGTTCTCACTCTTTAAACCAATGTACCGCAGTGTGGAAGAATGTGATAAAATTCTATAGCTGCACGACTTCTTAAGGAAAATTCAGCTGA
This sequence comes from Zonotrichia leucophrys gambelii, assembly GCF_028769735.1. Classification (NCBI taxonomy): domain Eukaryota; kingdom Metazoa; phylum Chordata; class Aves; order Passeriformes; family Passerellidae; genus Zonotrichia; species Zonotrichia leucophrys. Next base: position 104,203,853 of record NC_088169.1, read on the forward strand.
GCGTGAAACATTTACTGCTGGTAAGTGCTTGTCACCCTTTAAACATTGCATTTTTAATACCTTATTTAATAGAGGAACACAGGATTTGTGTTCTCTATTTTAGTCACTCTCTTTTGTGTTTAGAGAAAACAATATGTCCAAGGTTCATTTCATCTCGTGTGTAGGTAGAGAAAAATTACATGGATTTCTGGGCACATGTCAACACTTAAGACTTGATCAGCTTTGGGTAGAAGGAAAAATAACTCAACAGCCTCCTTACCTACCCAAATAGGAAAAGTGTTTCTTTACTGGTTATCATGAAGGAAGGAACTGATACTATTCTTATGCCATCACAGCCTGAGATCTAATGGGAAGTACATATAATTTGGATTTTCTTAGGGATTTTTACTGCATCCATAATTTATTAGCAAGGACCTTTCACTATATAATATCACAACTCTTAATTGAATTGGTAAAAAAATTATAATTCTTCTGTTTCTTTTACATTTAATCTATAAAATTTGAAATATGTCTGAAACAATTATTTCTGCAAATATTAGAAAAAAAGTAAAATTATTTTAGCCAAATAAAAAAAAAACTGTAGGATAGTCCACTCTATGGGTGGAATTAGATTTAAGACTAAAAGCTTGATCCTCTTAAAAGAACAACTGAAAGAGCAGAACTGTGAAAAAGAACTTAAATAAAACAATCCAATTTAAAGTGAAATGTAAGGAAAAATAGAATGATAAGAAACTTGTTTAAAGGAAAATTTTTGATGATTTTCAGAAAATGGTAATAAAAATTAAGTATAAATATGGTAAAATGAGACAATCATGAAGAATATATTGTTTTATATCCAAGGAAAATAGAAACTACCTTTAAAATAATATTAAAGTGGAGAAGGATAATTAGATAAGATCAAAGGGATTAGCTCAGAAAAATTGTTGAGTATGTAAATAAGCTAATAGAAACCAGGAACTATTTAAAACAAACTATAGCTTTATGGATATGTGGATTATGGACACAACCGTTATTTCTTAAAATTTTTGGATATTTTGCTCCACTAAAGATGAAGATCATTTCTATATAAATAGAATAATTACTACACTGTGAATCCAGAAATTTCTCCCCATGAAATTTTGTCATGACAACTTTGGGTTCTTTTATTGGTCTTATAAATTTCAAATATATCATTCCTGTTTATAGCACCTGTTGGAACGAATTGGTGCAGAAGAATTTTCCCATAAAGAAATGATCCTCAACATAAATTCTAAAATAGTAATCAACCTAAAAATTGCAGGTACAAGGACATATATTGTTAATGCTATTATTGTTTGTTTGTTTAGTTAAAAATGAGCTGAAAGCCACAGATGTTTATTCTGGTCTTTTAAGTTTATTACTGTGGTCTAATTAGCCCATGAAAAATTGATTTTGAGTTACTTCTTGCAATTACAAAACATTAAGATCTTTTTTTTCCTGTCACCACAACCGGACCTAAATTTTTGAAGAACTGAAATCTGAGTCAGCTATGATTAAAATATATACAAGTGTAACAAAACCCAAAAATCAATGGCATTATTTACTGCATACACACGCTTAAAAATTTTGATGTCAATTTTTTCCTATCTTCAGATACCTACTTTGCACAAGAGTTTCCATGGAGAATGGTGCCCCAGCTATTCAGCACATTTCCAATTACAAAATAGTGAAGACAAAGGAGCAGCAGATTGCACATTGTTGGAGTTAACAGGAGGTTTGACATTAAACACTCAGTGACAGAGACATAGAAACAACAAAACACATTAAAATCCATCTAAGGAAATAATCCATTAAAAAGCTGCAGTAGATTTTCAAAGCATTTGGAAAAGTACATTAGATGTCTTTAAATGAGGTATCTAAATATAATAATTAAGTAATAGTTCTTTGTGGAACCAAAATAAAACACATAAATAGCAGCTGTAAAATAAAATTGTGTGCATGCATATATATATATATGTCTGTATATATATATATACATATCTATATATGCATATATATGCAAAAAAATATATATATAATGAATACATATAAAAAGTGAATTAAAAAAGCTATCAAATAACCAAAAGAAAACACTTTCAATAGTTTCAATAGTTTTTTGTTTTTTAATATAATGGGAAAAATTAATATAATTAACCTCCAAAATCATTAATCACCTCTGCCATGTTAACTTGTGGTGGAGTTTAAAATTAAGCCATCAGTGTAAATGTTAAGATAGATTTTATCTTTATTTTAGACATGGTATTCTTTTGGACTAAACTCAGAGTTCTGAAATTTGCTTCTTAATGGCTGAGTTGGTCCCTTACAGTTTGATATTTGAAATGCAGAACTAGTTCTTTCAGTGCCAGAAGACAGGCATAGACATTTTTTTCCAAAGGTTGTCTGTGACTCTAAATGACAGGTAGGCTGACTGAGACTGAAATAATTTGGAAAGGCTGTGCTGAGGTGTCAGCTGAATTAGTGTATATCTACAAAGAGATCAATAAAAGAGGTGATAATTTGATAATATTTGTCTCCTTTCTCTGCACTTGCTGATGCCTCTGTTCTAGTATCACAGTTTCCAGGCTCCTCTTAAAGAATTACCTGCTCCTGGGAAAATATCTACACTGTCATCTTCAATTAGGACTTAATGCTTCACTTCAGTTCAGACTACCCGATGCTACTTGATTCTGCAAATAATCCCCAATAAGATCCTTGCTGTCAGTAATACCAACGTGTAAACCCTTAATTTCCATGGGTCTTCCCATACAAACTCTTTGCTCCATACAGGGTTAAATCAAGTAGTGTAGGAGTTCATTTTCACCTTCTTTAAACTTTTTTTTATTTTCCTTGGCCCAGATCTTAAAATTAATTCTTTTTTTTTTTGATATAACATCTACAATAGTTGCCCAGAGTAGAAAATGTGCTGTAACCAAAAATAAGTATTTAAGGGAACACACTCTTAAATTTAGATACTCTCTTACATGAATCAACACTAGTAATGTAGCCACACACACTGAGAAATGTATCTTTATTTATCTGTTTTAATAATGTCATGATATTATTAATAATGTCGAGCTCTTTCAAAATCACTCTATTCCATTATCTCCCCCCTGATTTTTATTTTACTGCACTTAAGACTCCTCACTTACTCATTGTGAAGCACACATTCCATACCTGTCCATCCTTCTTGCCCTTGCCTGAATCTTCCCAGTTAGATTATGTTCAGGAAATAAAAATACAAGTAACATGCAAGATGTAATAACCAAAGCAGAGGTTTCTGGGCAGGAAGAGGGAAAACATACATTTACACTTTTAATACTTTCCCAATATTCAGTATTTCAGGAGTCCCTTGAAACAAAATCACAAAGGACAAAATTTCTCTATTACTTATACCAGGAAGAATGAAACTAAGTTTTTCAGCACTAAATGACTGCAAGAACAGATCTTAGAATTTTTAAAATATCTTCTGTCATAGAACAGCTGTTTCTCTGCAGTAAATTATGGAATATTTGGAATTAATTACCAAAGCACACATAGACCTTGTTGACTATGAACATTAGTACATTACTTCTAGCATTTCTTTTATAACATTTCTGAAAAGTCTATATAATCTTTTTATAGAAGTTCCGTCCAAATATTTATCAATTAAAAACCCTAATATTTTTTATTCTGAAAAATTATTTACAACCTCCTCTAAATAAAGAGAATTTTCTGGGTTTTATCTTTATCTTTTAAACTTTCCAGCTTTATTATGAGGAAATTGCCCATGTGTTGATTTAATGCCAAGTTGTTCAAATTAACAGTTTGTGAGAATATTATCTTTAAGTTGAAAAATAAGTTAAATTGAATTTGCATCAGAAATTATGTTCAGTCTACGTGTCAGTGCTGTTTGTTTGTTTGTTTTTCATCAGTGAACAGATTGAATTCATTGCAGAAACAGCTAATCAAATCAATAAAACAAATCACTGACTAAGTCAGAAAATTTGCTGTTTAAAATACCATAGTTAAGTAACAGCTTCCAATCTCTGGAGATTAAAATTTCTTTTGTTCATTTGTTCATTGTTAAAGCACAGTTTCTAATCATCACAACAGGGCAGAAATAATACTTCTTTAGCATCTAAAGTCATTATTACTGGTAAGTACTAATTGGATGTTAAGCCAATGTTCATGACAGTGGAACTGCTACAGATTTAGAGAATATATGGATGCAATCATTTAAGAATTCAATGTGCTTAATTGTCTTAAAGTAGTAATTTATTTCTCCTTTTCCAAATTTCCTAATAGCATTGTAAATTAAATAAAAAACCAAACCAAACCAAAACAAAACAAAACAGAAAAAAAACCAAAAAATCCCAAAACAACCCACCAACGAACAAACTAACCAAAATGAAATCCAGTAAGTATTTCATGGTCTTAATTTAATTTGTACTACAGTAGAGTTAAAAAAATATCAGCTAAATAAACCCTGTTTAATGAAATGTGATTTATAACAATGACCAGAAAAGAACTCTCAGAACTCTTGAAGGCAAACCAATAAAAATTAATAAAAATCATAAGATTCTGCTGTTCAGCCTTGTTTTTTGATACAAGTACTTTTATGGTCAGTACATGGAATCTAGATCTTCTCTCCCTTTTTGCTCTAACTCTTGAAGTGACTGTAGATTTTCCTGATTTCTCAGTGTCATTCAGCACTTAAGGAGATATGAAAAGCACAAGAAAAATGTTAACTCTACACATAATCTTTCTAACTATTCTAGTGTTGAGTTCTAGTGTTGTTGGGCCATGATAGAAGTGTTTTTCCTTGCAACCAAGAAGATTTTCTTGCCAAAGAATCTGCAGTTTCAGATAATCCACTTTTTTAAGTGGAAAATTATTTCATTGGACAGGTAAACAAAAAGTGATGTTATCATCACAGCCCCAGAGGTTGAAAAAATGAGATAGAGACTGATTAGTGATTCTGAGTAAAAATCATTATAAAATATGACAGAACTGAGGGCAGCCTTCTCTACATCCCACTTAACCAAATCTCTTTCCTTCTAGAGGGGGCTCACATTTTCCCTAGTCTTCCTTTATCAGTAATGTACCAAAAAATCTTTTATTTTTGTCCATGATGTCCCTGTTCATGTTTACTTTGATCTTTAATTTGGTTTTGTCTTTCCTAACCTGATCTCTGGCTGTGCGGGCAATCTCTGTCCTTGCCTCCACCTTTTGCAGGCTTCATTCTGCACTCGTCCAGGAGCTTCTTGTTCATCAAACAGGCCTTTGGCTTTTCCTCTTTGCTGTAATTAACCTCTTCAGAGCTATTAGGAGTTTTCCTTGAATATTTACCACTTTTCTTGGGCCCCTCTCCCCTCCAGGGCTTTTCCTCCTGGTGCCCTACAATGCAGAACCCTGAAGAACCAAAAACTGCTCTCCAGTGTTTTCACTTTGTTTTTCTGTAAGGTAGTAGTAGTGCTTTTATATTTTTTGCTTTATAATCTGCCTGAAACTTAAATATGTCAAAACTAATTAAGAAGCCTTTATTTATATGCTACTTGATATTTTCAGTATAATTTGTTTTATATAAAGATCAATACAATATTTTCTGAATTCGACGGGAAGACCTATAAGAGTTTTTCATCCCTAAGTTCTCCATGGAGATCTAATATTTGAATGAAACAAAATATACCAGGATTTCTGAGTACATTGTGCAGAATACTCAAGAGCACAATGTTAAAATTTAATAGTGGAATTTTGTAAATATTTCAGAACAGATGTTGAAGCACCAACTCATTTTACACGTGTCAAACACTGTAAAAGCCCATTTTTACAATGCTAAAGTGTTACAATGGCCTATTTCAAATTGAATAAAACTATTCAAATAAACCTTTCATCCGTGAGATTGTATATGGCAAGTGTTCATTTAATAAAATGTACATTAATCTTGCATTCAAAACATTCTCCTGTACAGATCATTTGTTTTAAATGAAGAAGACTGAACACTTTCTTCTCCAGGGATTTTTTTCTCCCTGTTATACTACTTAGATTACAATTCTAAGTAACATTTGATTGCCAGTCTACACAGAGGAAGGCTAATTTTGAAAGATACAATATTATTTTAGATAAACTTTTTCCATACTGTTCAAACGTTCTTCTGGGAGAGACTGGCCTTGCAGAAAACAGCTGTAATTTTATTTTTTAAAATCCTTGTCCTATAATTAGGGACAAATAAATAAAAGTAGACTACTCCAATGAACCAGCAAGTTGCCTGCTGTAGTTACATCTGGCTGGGATTCATATTTGTCTGATCTATTCCCACAGGTGGTTTGTCACTGCTTGAGCAGAAACTGGCTTGGAGTAATAAACTCATAGATAGAATGCTGATAGGAGTTAGGCAAATTCAAATAAAAAAAAAATGTAAACTCAAAGTTTGGAGTAAAGTAACTTATTTGAAATGCAGAAAACAGCAGAGGAAGTTCTAGAAATAAAACAGTAATAAAAAATCCAAATAAGGAACAGAAATTAGACAACCATTGGAAATGTATTACAGAAGCATCTTATTAGCAAATTCCTAATAAAATTCTTGTTTTATCTTGTAAAATTCTTCCTTTGTGTCTCATTTTGCCAACTAAGTTTGTACATGTTTTATCTTATTTATTTTATATCCATTCATTCATCATTCATGTCCAGTCTTAGACAATAGTGGCTGCAATGGTATCTACTTAAATGGGCTACTGTAACTCCTAAAGCCAAAGAATTATAATTCTTTTCAGCTTGTCCAGAGGTGTGCAATAACCTGACATAGTTATTCTCTGTACTGTTGAACAGTTGTGTCCAGGGAGAGGATGTTGATGCCTCTCCCTCTCAAGATCCCTGAAAGAGAGTCTTAAACAAAGAGGAAGGTTTAATGTCTTGTCATAGAATTAATTTGAGTTTTGTCTATTCTTGTTTTTAGAAGCAGAGATTTTCTCACAGGAGACAAAATAAGAGCTGCTCTGCAGGTTTCAATCAGTTTTCACTGAGCCTGTTCATTGGTCTTTAATGGTGTCCAAACCCTCAGAAATGTTTAGGAAACATGAGGAATCTAAAGGAATTATTCCCCTGAGATAATCTACTTGTTTCTACAATTGGTTGTCTATCAGCCAAGAAGACAGATTCATGTCCAAACTTTTTTTTTTAAATAACTATCATTAAAATTATTGACTTTAAAAAATTATATTTTTATATGCATTTTCAATGAGTTTATTGAATTGGACACAATTAACTGAGAAATATTTTACTGCAAAGAAATATTAATGATATAAGAAGTAGAGAAAAATCCTTTTTCTATGTACATGCTTTTAGATATTCAAATGGAGATGTCTCCAATCAGTATTCTAAGTATTTTTTCTAAAATGGAAATAAATTACGATGGGCTAGAATAAGCCGGTGTCACTGTCATATTTTCTGGAAAAATCCCTTTGCCAGGATTTCTTCTTCTGGGAAGCTGAGAAGCCTCAGATTAAAAATGAATACATATTATCTCATTTCCTTCTCCTGTGTTTGCTGCTTTGGAATGTGGTTTGTGGGTTGTTTATCCAACAGGTGAATTGTTTTTCCTTTTTGACTAATCATGGTCCAGCTGTGTTGGGACTGGAAGCAGTCACAAGTTTTTCATTATTATTATCTTGTTAGGCCTTCTGTAATTATTCTTTCTCTATTCTTTAGTTTTAGAATGATATGATATGGTATGATATGATATGATGATGTAATGTAATGCAATGCAATGCAATATAATATAATATAATATAATATAATATAATATAATATAATATAATATAATATAATATAATGTAGTGTAATGTAATATAATAAGTATAAAAATTATAATTATAATAATTATAATAATAATAATAAATTAGCTTTGTAAGAAAATAGAGTCAGATTCATAATTTCCTTCCTGCTATGGGGGAACCCCGAAAATACCACTAGCTGGCTTCTCAGAAAAGCACATTTTGAAGTTACTACAAGCAAAAGCACATGATATTCATAAACTGCTTTTCACAGCAGGTGAATGCAATGAAAATTGAAGGCACAAGGAAGTGTCCAGGGGAACATTTTACCCTGGTCTAGGCAACTTTGAAAGTATTAATATACATACAGAGAAATATTGCATCAGACCAGCATCAGCTTGGTGTTGGGGCAGCGCATTTTGTGTGCTGGGCCTGAGAGACAAAGCTTGATGCCAGGTGATGAGAGGATGATGTGTATCTCAGGAAGGAAAAGGGCTTGGTGAAAAGCAGCAGAGGCTCCTGGGATCTAGGAGCCTCTGCTGCTGGTTCTGGCTGGGGCAGAGTTAATTTTCTTCACATGAGGTGGAATGGGGTTGTGTTTTGGATTTGTGATGGAAACAGCACGGATAACACAGGGATGTTGTGGTTGTCACTGAGCAGTGCTTGTACAGTGCTGATAACAGGGATGTTTTCATTATTGTTTTTACAGAATCAAGGCCTTTTCTGCCCCTCATCCCCCTCACCAGCGAGGGAACATGGGGTGCACAAGGAGTTAGGAGGGGGCACATCTTAGACAGCTGATCCCAGCTGACCAAAGGGATGGCCCATGCTGTGTGGTGTTGTGCTCAATTTTTAAAGCTGGGGGAAGAAGAAGAAAGGGGGATGCTTGGAAAGGTGTCATTTGTCTTCCCAAATCACTGAAGTGTGATGGGGCCCTGCTCTGCCCGTGGGAACTGGGGAATTAATTCCTTGTTGCTTGTGTACATGACTTTTACTTTGCCTTTTAAAACATCTATATTGTTCCACAACTTTTCTTACATTTAGTCTTCTGATTCTCCCCTATCCCACCAGGGAAGGGTGAGTGAGTGAGGTGAGTGGCTGTGTACTGCTTAGCTGCCAGCTGGGCTTAAGCCATGCCAGAAAACCAGGAATGTAAAAAAAACCCAATCTAACTAAACAAACAAATACAAAGAAACAAAAAAAAACAAACCAAAACCCCAAACAAACAGAACCAACCAAACCAAAAAACCTCTCATTTTTAGAAAAAAAAGGAATTAAGGAAATTATCTTCCTGTTTTTCATTTAGATCTGTAGAAAGAAGTGAGTGTTCTTTCGTTCTGTATAACAAAGAGTGAGCAAAAATAGCAGTGAAACTTTTCAAGGAGAATTGGAGGTATTTCTGCAAAATAAATTAAAATACTGATGTAGCATGGAAGTGACAGAGAAAGGGAAGAAATACCCCAGACAGTAGTTACAGCTTTGCGGTGATATACTCTATTTCAGTAAGACTTCACTGGGCTCCTGTAAGACAGATGTCAGGCGTTAGATTGGGCTTTCCAGTCCAATTTGCAGCAGTATAAACCCATGACAGGTTTGTGTTCTCACTGAATATCTGAGTATACAGAAGATTAAGCTACAGTATACCTGGATGCTTTTTTATCCTGGGGGGAAAAAATAACAAATATACAAAAAATTTACCTTGTGCACACTCAGATGCAACATTTTCATCCCACAAGAATCAACACATTTTATGTAGTCTTTTCTGTCACCTTGAATGCTCTTCCTGCTATATAAACATCCTTTTTTTTCCCAATGTATTCTGCCATGTGCTGCTTTTCTTTTAAATTGTTCCTTTAGTCTTATTGTGAAAGATGCACATCAAAGCTAGAGTTGTAAAACTGAATAAGCAAGAACAATAGAAAAGCTTGTGTTCAATTAAGATGCAGATTCCAGATTGCTGCATTGCTTGAAAACTGATGTTTCTCTCTTATATTAGTACTTCTTATTGAAGGGGAAAAATGCTATCTTAATTACATTTCCAGAACATCTAATTTTAAGAAAGAACAAGCACTTACAGAGGAAGTAAATTTAGATGATTTAAGGTTTTAACTCAATACAAATGACAGATAGGATTTTCACCTCTCACATGAGACCTCTTAGCAATTTAAGAGGGACATTCTCTTTAGTGCTAAAGGCAGAAGTGTTTGCCAAATCTCAGAAATCTGACATGATGAAACCCTAATATGATCAGCAGAAGTGTCTGGGGTACAGCTGTGACAAAGTACATCAAGTACAGTTATTAGGTCACTAGAGGAGAAGGAGATCCAAGAGTATCTCTTTATCCTTCCAGAGAACAAGACACTTAAAGCCCTTCAAACCAAAGGAATAATATATTTGATAGGAAAACCACAGGTGAGCAGAGATTTGGCTCTTATGTGGTTGTATCAAAATTATGCAAAAGATTAAGAGTCCAGTCATTTATATTAAATGTGAAACAAAAACTTGCACTTCTTCCTTTTTTATTCATGTCAATATGTAAGATGGATGAGCAGATAGGAGAGGAAAAGCTGATGACAAATTTTGTGAGATTCTTTAGTACCTCCAGGGATTACTTGTGATTTTCCCTATTTGATCACATTGGATTTTGAATCACAGCTGCCTCATGAAAAGCCTGCATTTGCTGGGACAGCTATTTGTAATCAGGATATTCCTTCTGTAATCAGCTTAATGCCATTTGAGCAAGATACCTTTCCCTCAACAACAGAATTCAGCCCTTGCAACCTTCATGCATCTGTGCACTGATGTGTAGGTTTTGGCATCAGCTGCTGTTCCCTTCCCCAAGGCAGAATGATGTTACATTTTTTGAGGGGATTTTATCTTTTTTTCCCCTGCAAAGATTATCCCTGTAAAGAATAACTGAATTTCAGAAAATTATTAATTGGTGAAGTAAAATGCTAAACAAAGGCAAACAGGATTGTTGTATATATGCATGAATGTTGTGTGCATATACAAACAAAGGAAAGTATTAATTTAAAATAATATTAATTTGGTACTGCAAGCAAAAGTTTATTGTTAGACTTCTACACTAAATCCTTTCTGTACACATGAACAAAAGCATATTGACAATTCAGGCTCTTGCCACTTATCAGATCTTCAGCTTTATGGAGAACTGAGTGAAAATACATATCAGTTAGATCTGTCCTGTGTGTTGAGGGCTGCCTGCAGCTCTGGAATCTTCAGCATGGGCAAGGCAGGGACCTATTCCAGCAGGTCCAGAGGTGGATCACAATAAAGATCATAGGGATGGAACACCCCTTCTGTGAGGAGAGGCTGAGACAATTACAATTGTTCAGCCTGGAAAAGAGAAAGATTTAGGGTGACCGTACAAAAATCTTTTAATATGTTAAAGAAACTACAAGAAAGATGGGAATAGGCTCTTTGGCAGGGTGTGTTGTGACAGGACAAGGGTCAAGGGTTTTAAAAGTAGAAGAGAGTACATTTAGATTGGATGTGAGGAAGAAATCTATTATTTTAAGTGCTGAGGCACTGGAACAGGTTACCTAGAGAAGCTGTCCTATCCCTGTAAGTGTTCAAGACCAGGTTGGATGGGGCTCTGAGCAACCTGGTCTAGTGAAAGCGTCCCTCCCCACTGTAGGCATCTGGAACTGGATAATTTTGAAGGTCCCTTTCAATCCAAAGTATTCCATGAGTCTCTGATTCTGTGATCCTATGACAGTGCTTTATTCATCAGCTAAATTTAACCAAAACATCTCCAACACCCTAAAGAAAATGAGTAAGGTTACAATTCTTTTTAAAAGTGTTTTATTAAAAAGGAAGCTGGGAAACACACAAAGGGACTGCTACTCAAGACCTAAAGTGTGACAAAACTATGTCTACCTGTGTAAAGTTGGAAAAATATGGGTGGCAAAATCTCTTTGGACTTTGGTCTTACTGCTCCTGCACTGGGAGCTGGAATGCTTTAGTGCATGCAAACTCCACTTAATCTCTTCAGTTGATGGAAAGAATTAGAGCTGTTTAGCTCTGAGGATGATGCGCAGGTATCCCTGCCTTCATGATACACAGGATTTCTGGCAGGGTGGAACAAATGTGAAACAGGCAGAAGTTTGCCTCTTTAATAGCAAGGATCTGTGGAAACATACATAAGTATGGTTATTTTAAAACATTGATGAAATTACACCTCCTTGCCTGGAGGCAAAGGCTTGCCTCTTTTGTTCTCCATCATATTCAATTTTCTGTACTAAAATGGGCAGTTTGCAACATTACCGCATGACAAAACTACTCCAATAAATGTAAAAAGATGTTTATCCTAGGATGTTTCTGCTATACAGCAGAATTATCATAACCGTAATCAAAGCAAATAAAATCAAGTTTTAAAAAATGAGCCAAATTGAATTTGGAAACTTTACAGAACAACAATTATGTAATAAAAACAAAATAAAAACAATGTAAAATATTCTTAATCTCGACAAATTGGCTATAAATCTTAACTAGAAACAGAAATACTTATGTTAATTGTACTTTAAATAAGGAAAATATCTCTATCTTAAATCAAGACAATCACAGACAGGTAAAGGGAACTCAAAATTCTGAAATTAATAATATTTTTTGCTAGATTAACTTAAATGCACTAAATTGAGCCAAGAAAAATGCATTTATAGTGAATATTGATGGAATATTCTTGAGAAAAGAATGAAATATTTACACATTGCTTTCTTTTCTATTTCCACCCTATGACATGTCTAATAGACAATTAGTTAAATATACTTAAAAAATAACACAGGTATATTGACAGTTTTTCAAAAAACTGAATATTTGATTATTCTAGCACAGAAAATTCTAGTATTTGCTAGTGCAAATAGTGCAACTGTGTTATATAATCTATTATGAATAAACCACAATAGTGTCTATTTAAAACAAATAAATTGTGACAAACTTAACTGCAATGTGCAGACACTGAACTTTATGATTGTTTATGATAAGTAACTGAATAGTAAACCTCTTGTCTCTACCTTATCCAAGTTGTCTTCATCAATTATTCAGTTTGAATTTTCCCTAGTTTCAGGATAAAAGGGTTTTGTGAGAGAATTCTTTAATAAAAACTCTTTAGTGAGTGTTTCAGATTTATTTGCGTATCAAATTCATCAAAAAATGTAGGTGAGTTTGGGTGCCATCCATCCTATTTTTAATCGCAGAATTATGGAATATATTGAGTTGGAAGGGACCTTCAAGGATTATTGAATCCAAGTTCCTATTCCTTGCAGGACTACCTACAACTAAACCCTCTGGCTAAGAGCATCGTCCAGACACTCCTTGAACTCCTACAAGCTTCACTGCTGCCTCCAAAATTGATCCCTGGGGAAACCCACTAAGTGACAGCTGCCAGCCTGATGTAAACCCATCAAAAATATATATAATAGACTTCCAGAACATAAGGAAAAGGGTAAAAAAATAAAACAACAAAAATTATTGGGTCCTAACAACATATAACATGAATTGTGAAATTCAGTGACATTATTTCAGTCATGGTAGCATAAGGTCTTACATCAAGAAGTCCTTCATCCTTCCCTCCTGATTTCTTATTTGTCTTTTTCTTGCGTCCAGGAGAATCTGCTACAGACACCAAATGCCAGATTCTATTTCTCAGTTCTGTAATATTTTTGAAGTGTCTGTATGACCATGAAATGTCACATTTTGCCTGTCTAAAGAATTTTAGAAAAGAAGGAATATATACCCATTATAGAACAGCTGACTTTGAATGTACATTGATGCATAGATACAACAAATTTCCACAGGTCTCAAAATGTCATTTCCTTCTGACGGTGCCTAACAGATAGTATTGCTTCTTATCTGCTCCAGCTAAGAACAACTGACCTTTATCATCAATTTTTTTATAAAATAAACATTTTAATTCCTCTGTGGAAGGAGCGCATGCTGCCTTTGGACAAGGCAATATTTGACTGTACTGATTAACACAAAGCGTTGTCATAATGAACATTGAGCCCTGTAAGAGAAGTCTTACAGTCTTATCATATCTGGTCCAACCATCCCAGAGCACATGGCACAGAATTGTACTCAGATGGTTCTGGAATATCTTCAGCGAGGGAGACCCCACACCCTCTCTGGGTGATCTATTCCAGTTCTTGGTCACTGCACACTGAAGGATTTCTTCCTCATGTTCTGGTGGAACTTCCTGTGAATCTATTCCTGCCCCTTGTCCCATTGCTGGGCCCCACTGAGCAGAGCTTGGTCCCTGCTCTGACCCCTCCCTGCAGGCACTGACAGACACTGATGAGGTTCCCTGTGAGCCATCTCTTCAAAATCCAGCAGAAATGGCTTACAACCATCCAGATGAGCTAACCCCAGAAGCCAATAATGTCACAACCACATATCTTCCTCCCTGACAGAATCCGAGTAACAGCATCCTAAAAGTAAGCAGAAAATCTGGGTTTCAACCTCTCTGTGGGGGCCTGAATATATGTTGTATTGTGGGATCTGTGTGGGTCCCAGTTGCTCCAAACGAGCTGCAGCTGCAGGGTCCTTAGTTGGGCAGCAGCTGTAGCTCGTGAAGGTAACTGAAATAAATAGGGGTGGGTCAAGAGCCCAGGAGGAGCCCTTGAGAAGACAGGAAGGACTGTGCTGCAGAGAATGGAGAAGAGCCCCAGCAGAGAAGCAAGAACAACACTGTAGCGAAGATTACAACAATGGACAGCCGAGAGCTGTGGCAGCCTGAGAGCTGGGACTAGAGAAGGTATGGAATCCCCCGGACAGCCGAGAGCTGTGGCAGCCTGAGAGCTGGGACTAGAGAAGGTATGGAATCCCCCGGACAGCCGAGAGCTGTGGCAGCCGGAGAGCTGGGACTGTATAGGGATATGCATATATTCTATGTATGTATCTAGGACAGCTGAGAGCTGGGACTGTATGTATATTGTAATTGTATAATTGTTAAAAGAAAAGGGGGGAAATGTGGGGGCCTGAATATATGTTGTATTGTAAGACCTGTGTGGGTCTGAGTTGCTCCAAACGAGCTGCAGCTGCAGGGTCCTTAGTTGGGCAGCAGCTGTAGCTCGTGAAGATAACTGAAATAAATAGGGGTGGGTCGAGAGCCCAAGAGGAGCCCCTGAGAAGAAAGGAAGGAGTGTGTGGCAGAGAATGGAGAAGAGCCCCAGCAGAGAAGCAAGAACAACACTGCAGTGAAGATTGCAACACCTCTCTTCCAGCACTGCACACAGAGGAGGAAGGAAAGGAGAAAAGAGTCCAGCCAGCATTTCACAATTATCTTTGCCAGCTCCAACATAGAGTGTGAGCTTGTAATAAAGAATCATATTTAAGCATATGATCATAAATGCATATGTGGAGAATGTGTGTTCATCACAACATGTATTAACTTTGCAATGATGTAAATAGATCAGTGGATGAATTTATACCTTTTTTTTCAAAAGTATGCATAATAACTTGTACTGGGCATGTGCGGACAATCATTATTACTCATTGTCGATTTAATTTGTTTGGAATGCAGGGTCAGAGAACACAACACATGTAGTCAGACCTAGAAACCAAACCTGGGTGTTGAAATACTTTGATAGGACAAGAGAATGACCAAGATCTTTGAATGGATTGACACCTAAATACTTAAAAGAGTTAAGAAATCATGTTAACTGTTGTCTGTGAAAATTTTGGCCATCAGGTGTGGTGAAGGTGTACAGGATTAAAAACTTATGCACTAACATGCCCTTCCCTCTGTTATAATGATGGTGGATTAAAATGTTTTAAATAAGCACAAATAATTATTTGAATAAGAAATTATTTTAAAGCTTAATATTGTCAACAAGTAATTATAAGCCAATCTTACTTACATTCCTTCAGCCTAAATATAATATTTGGATTAGTAAAATAGAAGGATGCATTATTTGCCTTGAAGATCTAGGAATGGCAGCAATGTCATTTAAGAAAAATTAATTTCAAAAAATCTTCCAAATTTCAGCCTCTGTGAGAGAGTAGCATAACCTCTTTCTCATCCTTTCAGCTTCCCTCAGAAAAAAACTTGACTTGCTGCTATGCTGCAATGCCCTGATGATGTGCACAGTAATCTGCTGCACAGAAAAAAAAGCTGAAGACTGTATGCCTTGAGTCTGGACTTCAGGCTGTAAAAAGCCAAAGATTCTGCTGTCAGTTGTAGTTAAGATCCTGGGTTGTGTAGTTCTTTTTGCTTCTTCTTCACCATCTTTTCTTTTACAAGTGGGAAATTAACTTATAACAAATATAGGGATATTTGAATAGGAAATAGAAGAAGCAAAGCTATCAGCAAAATCAGGTTAAAGTGAGGAAAAATTTGCATCTGAAAAAGAAAGTCAAATTTTGAGAAGACAATATTTTTTTTTGTTTTGTCAAAAAAGGATTTTTCCCCCAACCACCTGGACTTTTTTTTTTCCTTTCCAGAGCTTTTGTTTCTATCATTGAACTAAAAAAACCAACCAACCAACCAACCTACCAACCAAAAAACAAACGAACAAAAAAACCACCTTATTGCTTTTCCAGTTTTAATGCTAGGACTATATAGTAATGTATGTATAAAAAGCAACTGAAAGAATTAGATTATACCTAAATGTATGGTCTGAGTATACTCCAGAATACCTCAACCAATTCGTATTTTGTCATTCAAGCAACATTTTTTGACACAAGGTCACACTGATGCTATGGCTTTATGGTGAACTTTATGGACATACCAAACACTACCAATAAGTAGGACAAAAGGCAACAGGCAGAAGCAGATGAAAGGAAATTCCACTTGAATACGAGGAAGAACTTCTTTACTGTGCAGGTGCAGGTGCACTGAAACAGGCTGACCAAGGAAGCCACCAAGTCTCATTCCCAAGAGATATTTCAGAAAAATTTGGGTGCAATCCTGGGCCTCATGATGTAATCTGACACTACTTGAGAGCAGTCACATATTTATGAGAAAATGTATTATAAACCTCAGAATACAACAAGCTCCATCCTCAGGAGTAGTTGTACAGGAAAACCCAGAACTTTGTGATTTCTCAGCCTATTTGAGTCAAGTAAATTTTTTAAAGTGTAAGTTTAGTAGCAAGAGCAAAACCAAGGCACAAGACTGGAACAGTTTTTAATATTGCAATGGCTCAATGAAGAACAGAAATATACCCTTAAGAAATTCCACAGAAATTCGCCTTGAAGTATAAAAATTAAAAGAAAACATCCAAAATACCCTTAAGAAACTATACAGGAATATGAAGCTGTTAGTGCTGTCATATTAGGGATATAGAAATTTGGTAAAAGATGAAGCCCTTGCTTTTCCAGCTGTTTCTCAGATATCAAAGAGGCTGGGTGCAGCTGGTCTTAATTTCTGTATTATTAATTTGGCACTATAAGTTTGGTTGCATTCAATAAGATTCCAGAAGTACAAATAGTGTGGGTTACGCTGTAAGTCTGGTCTCATTTATGATCACAACCTCACCAGTAATAGGATTTACCAGTTGAACACTATAAGTCTGTCTGAATTTAACAGGAACTTTCACAAGTTCACAAATCGTGTAGTTTATTAAAGCAACAGATTATGGATTCCTGTTGGATTACCAGTGATCAATTCACTAGACCTGCAAAATATCAGTGTGTAGCGCTATGTACAAATGTTCCTGGGTACACTCCAACACAGTTGGAGGCACAAATCCGACCTGCTTTGGGAAGGAGAGGTGAGCAGGCCTGATGATTTATCTGCAAGATGGTTGTATCCTGATCCTCTTACATGGAGGACTTCAAATGCTAATTTATATTTTTGGGAGAATTAGGGGTCAGACTGTAGTTAAAATATCCTGTTGCTGTCATATAAGGTGCAGAGAGGGGGCCACAAATTTTATATGTAAAAGAGGCATATCAAGAGTTACAGAGAAAGAGAGAGGTTGCAAAGTTTATGGATGTTGTGTGAGGGCAGAACAGAAGTGTGGCATGTCGGTATCAGTCCCTCTTCCACGTGGCCAGTTGCAAAATCAAGGGTCATCTGGCCTCTGCCTGATAACTTATCACCACCATCAACAGGCCATCCTGCCCACTGTAATGCTGTCATTTTATATTTCATGGCATATCTCATGGAAATCCCTTCACCATCCCTCTCATGGCAAATCTCACAAAGTACCTTAGAGAAGCCAAGTGCCTCTTCCAAGTATGGGAACACTGAACCCCTGAAAGAGATCCTAGTGTAGATGAGAAATTATTATAAACATGATAACAAAATTTCATATAAACACTGTCAAGGGATTTTAAAGAAATGTGTAACTAAATGTCCTTAGCATAGCAGCAAAATGACACACTTTTAGGAAATAGATATTATTTCCTAACTTTCTTCCCAAGTCAGATGTTTACAAAGCAAAAGTGTCTGGTATAATGCGATGTTATAGGGTTAATGTGGAACTCTCCATGAGCATTCTGGAAAGTGAGAAAAGTGAGCTTCAAAAATGGATTAGAAAAATGAAATGCAAGAATTGTGTTTTGATGTGGAAGGAAAAAAAGAAGAAAAAACTCCAGTCCTCCAGTCAGCTATTAGGATCAAAGTTTCACTTAAGAAATGGGTCCATGGAAAAATAATAATTACTAATAGAATTCTTATAAATGGTTCCATATCATGTAAGAAAACACAAGAAATGTGTAATTTGAAAATGCAACAAAATGTATTCACTTGTTCTGAGAAAAACAATTTGACATGACTATCATCTAGAATGATGTTGTATTGCTTCCTATTAAAGGTGTTTATGATTTCATATTCTACAAAATGTGAGTTTAACCCTTAAAATGCCAGTAAACCCAGATTTTGGCCTACTTTTGAAACTGTAAAATATGAAAATCCACCAAAAGGCTTATACTTTTGAGGTGCCAACCTCAAATGACAAAAATGAGATTCATTCCAACATCAACCATTATGTCTACATGTTTACAATTTCATTTTTTTGAAATCTGTATTGAAAAAACATGTATTTATTAGCTGTATTTCAAAATTAAATATAAAAATTAATCAGAAATAGCCTGCATTGCAGGTTTTTGTATCATGACTTCATATATAATTATATAAAAATTAAAAAAAAAGATTCCATAAATCATGGATAAATATTTTTTTTCTACTCAGTGGCGTGGGATTTTTATTTTTTAAATAATCTGTATTTCAGTCACATCTAGAATTTCAGAACAATTCATTTAAAAATCTTCCATGTGTAAATTATCTGCTGCAATTCTTATCTGATAACAAGATGCAGCTACATCCGTTCAATGTTATTGTCATTGTTCTTAAGGGGTGAATATCTTTACTCAGGTCACATTTCTGCTTAAAATTCTTCCCTTAAATCAGAATATTTAGCTTTGTAAAGTCAACCCCCACAAGAATCAGTTCCTGTTTAGAATAAGGCATTTTAAAATATTCTACAGAATAGAGTTTATTGCTGGAGAAAGCATTCTTAAGCAAAAGGGAAAGGAGAGGCTCACAGTGACCTCTACATCGTTAAGATTTTGAATAGAGAACATGACTAGTGTTATTTAAATTTGAGACAGTGTAGAAAATCCCTACAATACCCAGAGTAGACAAGACAAAACAGTTTGACTGCAATAATGTTTTTCTGGGGTTTTTTTTGTTTTGTTTTTGGTTTTTTTTTTGTTTTTTTTTGTTTTGTTTTGTGTTTTTTGTCACACTAGGTGCTGTACTGGAAGTGGGCAGATGGGAGTTTGCAGCACAGCAGAATAGTGATTGTGAATGCACAGAGATGTGCCCAGGAATGTGGGCACACACACAAATCTGCACCACCTCTGTGCTGAAGAGAAAAATCACCGACTGACTACAGGAAGCAAGGAGTGTAATCCCCCAACACAAAAGTTAGAGGATTGCTGCTCTGAAGAACTAGACCCAGAGCAAACATTCTTCACAAATCACTGCTAATTACTGTATTATTTTCTCCAGAGTGACATTTAAGGAATATGACAAGAATGACAAATATAATTACAATGTGGTCTTAGAAAAGTAAGATTTTCCTTGGAGCAAAAAGTTCAAGGCAAGATTTGCATGGGAAGTGGGTGTTAGCTGTCAGAAACAAGGAATGGGGATGGCAAGACACAAACAAGCCCAGAAGGGAATCTCCTGCAATCTCACTTCCTCTTTGCTAGCAGAAAACAATACTATTACTCTGAAATGCTTTTATTGCATTAGATTAATGTGTTATTAATCACAGTGTAGTTAAATGCATTAATAATTTCCTTTTTGATGAAAAAATTGCTACTCTCTGATTCTTTCTGAATTTAATTTTCTAAGATACTCATCTCTGGAAAATACTTGAAAATGCATTTCTGAATATGTCTCTGTGGTCTGAACTCAGCCATATTTTTATCCAGATGTTTAGCTTGCATTGTGCATTCAGTTCTTGATGTGAATGGTGGCCCCCTGATCAATACTCAATAGAGATGAAGATTAAACAATAAATGCAGACAAATATTTGTTTTTTCAACACACCATACAACACTTTTGAAACCTGAAAATGGGGAGCTGTTAATACACCATGCTGTGACAGGGCTTATTACAAAGAACACTACTTCAAAGTGACTCCTAAAGATTGTCATATGATGCACACCATCTGTTAGCTCTTGTTTAGCTGGGTGTTTTGTCTGATTTAATTACAGCAGAATGAGGCTTAGCTCTGTGAGACTGAACAGGTAGAATTTGTATACAATTGAGAACTTCTCCTGGAGGTTCAAAGAAGCACAAAGAACAGACTAAGCTTTACTATTGTTTTTTACAATGTGGGATACAGTAAAGTGAAAATAAAAATCAGTACCACATATGGACAAATATCTCCAGACAGTTGCTTTCTTTTTTCCTTCTTTTTCCTATTGTTGCTGCTGCTGAGAAATGATGAAAGGAAGTAGAAACCCAACAGAGTAAGAAACATCCATCCTGAAATACCTCATGACTCCTGAATCTCTCTCAGTAGCCTGAGTACTTATTATTCTCTGTATCCAGCTCACAACAGGAATTCAATATGTGAAGGTCCTTTCTGTTTCTTTAGGGATATTCCAGGGATGGTGCGCCTTATACATCTGCGAGATCAGGGAAACATCTTTGCATGTTGCTTTTACATTTATGCAGACACATCACCACACTTGTGTGCCAGTCTGGTTAAAAGAAAATATTCTTCATAATGTGCAAGGAAAATATGACTGATGCAGAGAATTCCAGAGTCTGGGAAAGTTGGAACAGAGCACATACAAAACAATTTTGAATGGCTGAATAGTTTGCTGTGTGTTGGTCAAATACAGAGCCTTCTTTCCTGACAATTTTTAATTTAATGTCTCTGAACCCTCTACCACATCATCCTCCTTCATCCCATCCGTAGCAGACTTTTTACCAATGACTTTAATTTGTCCCCACTGATGCCACACTGAAATTTTTCTGATGCACTTCCCCTCTTATTATTCAGTGGCAACCTGACTCAGTCCTAGGCTTCAGTTTTACCTTACCAATCCTGACCCCATCTCAGTGATCAATCTTTGTCTCAGCCAGGTGACCAGACAAGTCCAGGTCAGAAGTGACAAGGTGTCAGTAGGAGGTGGGTATGGTGGTATCCTTTGTGGGAAAAGGTCATGAGCTGACATATAATGGTGATATAGGCTAGAGCAGGGACACGGACAAGAGTCTGTGCCTCACCTGTGCCAGCCTGTGAAGAGCTGCAGCCCATGGTTGACTCACATCAGGACAGGGATGACCCTGTGTCGCAGTGACCTGTGGTTTTACCACTACTTTAATAATTTTTTTATTATTTTTCTTACTGTCTGAATAATGGATTGTAAATTTTTGTCCACTGGCAAGCAGTAAAGTCAAATAAAATCACCATACTTGAGAATATTTTGCTGGCAACACTGCTCAAGCAGTAGGGACCCCTCTGAAAAAATGCAACCTGAGGTACCACGGCCTGGGACCAATCTGAACCAGTGCACAAACAGGAGAACAAGGTGTCAGGAAACCCCTAAGTGCAGAGTGGCAGAAAGGAGCCATTATGCCCAGTATGGCCAAACATCATCTCATGATAAAAAAAAAAAGCCAAAACCACCATACATAATTATGCAGATCTCCTCTCTCTCCTCTGCAACCCAATGCCTTCCTGAAATAATTTTGATGGAGAGAGTGTACCCAACAGCGAACACATTGAAAATAGGGGTTATGGAGGGAACAGGATAAATGGTACACAAGTACTTCTTTGTTTTATTTCTTTTTTTCTTACTGTCTGAATCAGAGGTCTGAAATTTTTGTCCACAGACAAATAGTAAAGTTAAATAAAATTACTTGACTTGAAAAAATTTTGCTGGCAGTACTGTACCTTTTGGTTTATTTTGCTTTACTTGTTTACAATGTACAAGCATGCCATCCACACCTCACCATGTATTCCTAGTCCTTTTGCCTTGCCAGCTCTTTCAAGTGAATCTATTTTCCCAGACAACTTCAGCCTTTGAACCTG
Source organism: Zonotrichia leucophrys gambelii (assembly GCF_028769735.1). Classification (NCBI taxonomy): domain Eukaryota; kingdom Metazoa; phylum Chordata; class Aves; order Passeriformes; family Passerellidae; genus Zonotrichia; species Zonotrichia leucophrys. Next base: position 104,226,120 of record NC_088169.1, read on the forward strand.
CTGTAAGTTCATGTCCCCGTTCCCTACTTTAACCTGTCTTCCTGCACTCAGGCTCCATTATACCACCTGTATTTGGTAGGCAAAATTTTTATTCAGTCTCTTAGTTCTTTTTTTAATGAGAAACGTGGAAAAAACAGAACAGGGAACAGAGCAGATCACTGGCCAGCTTTGAACCTCAAGCTGACACTGCTTTGACAAAAAAAGATCAGTAATTGCAAGGAGAATGTTCTTAGAGAATGGCCAATGCAAAGAAAATCTTTGAAGGATTAAGCAACAGAGCTCTAGAGAATTGCTACTGAATATCTGCAAGGTACTTAAAATCAAAATGTTAAAGCTTTACTTACAAGAACGCAAGGCTGTTTGAAATTATATCAAGATTTGTGGTGGTGGGTTGGAGGGTCAGGACAGACTTTTTAAAAATAGTAGTTTATACTAAAACATATGACAAAAAAATCAATCCCATATGGTCAAAGTTTGGGAAAGTCAGAAGCAACTGCAAAATCAGCATGTAACAGTAATGTAATGATCAAGCATTACAATCTCTGTTACAAGTTCTATACTCGTCCAACCTCAAATACCTGTTGCAATAAAATAATATAATAAAGCTTTTTTTTCCCTTTTTAAAATTTTTTTCTTTTCACCATAGGAGAAAGATGTCAAACTGCTTTGCAGGAAGAAAAGTAAGCTCTGTGCCAACTGTTGATTTATATAAATATCCCATGTTATTTATTAGTGCAGTGTTGTGCCAGTATTGGCAGGTTTCTTACTGACTTTAATCTTGCAGAAAACCTTGCCAAGACTGCCTGACAGTTTCTTCAACTATGTAATATTATATGTCTTGGCTATTCCAAACTTTAATGATTTTTTTAAGGTAATTACATTATATTTGAACAATTCTAATAATATATGCATATGTTCTGATACTGTCGCTGTAAGGCTATCAACTATAAGTCCTTATTACTTATTGTCATATTTGTCTTCTTCATTATTGCCACAGAATGAGATCCAGACATTCTCATTCTGCTGAATATTCTTTACAAGGAATTCAGCTCTGCTGAATAGCCTTTACTTTTTTTTTTTTTTTTGCATCTACAATAAAATTCATGAAAACAATGTGCAACTAAACTTGTTAACTCTGAGTTCTAACATTTTCTGGGATTAATAGGCTGTTGTATTTCTGGCAGGTGTAGTAGCATTTCAAATATTATCATAGTTTAGTGAGTAAAATATTTACAAGGAAAAGCAGCAACCTATAAAGGGATGTATTTTATTTACAGAATCACAGAATATTCTGTGCTGGAAGGGACCCAGAGGAGGATCAGTAAGTTTAGCTCTGAAGAGAATGGCCCAGTACAGGGATCCAACCTGCAACCACAGCATTATGAGCACCTGACCAATGAACTAATCTCCATTGCCATCTTGATTTTTGTGTATTATCATCCATTTCTGCATTACCTATTTCTTTTTAAATTGCTATTAATTTTTTTTTGTTAAAATAGTCCACATGACTACATTCAACATAATGACCAGAATTTTTCTCCACAGTCTTCTGAACTGTCTGCTTTCTCTGGCTTTCTTCATTAGAGAATTTCTTGTAGTACTCAGAAGGAATTTTCAGCTTGAATTCTCTCACTTGAAACACATTTTACATGTTTCAGGAACTATGGAGTGTTTCCTTCTGTGATGGTGGGAAAAGCAGCTGGCTTTCCATGTACAAGATTATCAAAGATACTTTACAAGAGTCTATCAGATGTTGTGATGCTTTTTTCCTAGCTCTATACTCAGAAAAGATTATGTTCTTTTTTTTAGTAACACTGTCATCAAGTTAAGAAAAAGAATTTCTGTGCCAGAGTGCTGTTAGGAAGCTGTTGAGATCTGAACCACCAGAGAAAAGACCTCAGTGGCTGGAACAGTGCTTGAATACCAGAGTTCAGACAGGCAGAAAGATGCTGCAGCAACACCAGTCTACCATTCAGTTAGTACTTAGGTAGCAAATCCTCTTAAATGGATTGAAAAGGAAGAAATCAATACCAGCTCTTGGGATATCAAACATTTTTTTGTGAACATTTGTAAAGAATTGAAAAGAGAGTGCCCAATTTTCATGTCAAGTCCACTTTGGTAAACACTCAGCATATTTGCCAAACCAGAGTTTTACACACTAGAGCTGATCAAGATTTCCCCAGCAGCAATGCAAACTATTTAATTGTTGCATACACCCACTTGCAAAATTACCTATGAATTGAGAGGAACACAAATTCCAAAATCCTAAAAGCTCACAAAATTTGTGACAGGAAAACCTATAGACATCAAAGGACCTGGGGAGGAAACAAAATTTGCTGAACCCATAGTTTTTTTTCAAGAAGTGTACAATATGTCCCTTCATTGTTGGAAGACAAATGTGCATTTGAAATGTGATGAATCTAAGTACAATGAAAGTCATTTTTTAACCACTGCTCTAGCAAAAGAGTATGTGCATAGACAATGTATATTACGCATCTGCTGCAGCTGACAGAGAAACAAAAAGATAGTTCATGAATATTTACTGCTGGGAAATTTGATTTTTATTCTATTTTGAAATCACAGGCTTGCTGATTCCTTGCCTTCAAGAGATTATTTTATGATGTGAATTTCCAGCAGCTTCTTAAATCTAGCTTAACCTTACCATTTTTAAGAAGCTTAGCAGAACTGAACTGCATTTTATGACCCATCTTCACTTATTTTGAAAAACAGCAAATTCACCTTAAAATAATACACTGATATGCTTAACCTGAAGCATACCAAGTTCCTAACTTGGTATCAAAGATACACAGACTTGCTTTACATCAAGTTTTTAAGAGAATAGTATCAACCAGTTACAAAGCCTTGGTTTTCCTGACCTTTGAAGACACCCCGAAGTCACAAACTGAAAAAAAATAAAAAAGGGCTTGTAAGTATGAAGGTAGATTAAATTTTATTTCATACTCACATAAGGGCAATTCTGTCTTTTCTAGCAAACTCATATTGGTAAGACAACTGAATTTTTGTGAAATCTAGAACACAGGGATATAGACTGCATTTCTTGCGCAACATAAAGTAGCCAGAAGCCATCAGCTCACCCACAGCAAACAAAAGTTTTTCTCACTCATGTAGATAGTCCTTGTTCAGTTAGGGCATGCCAAAGGGAAGGTGACTAAAGTAAATCCAGAAAAAACCTCTATTTCACAGGGTTCAGGATGTTTCAAATAATTTTAGTAAGTAATGTTACTCAAATTAATTCTGATGCAATATCTTTTTGCTTTAAAATGTCAGTTTGGTGGAATCAAAATACATGATATTTTTTTTTTAATGTATCTATGAGACCAGAATTTTTTATTTTGATTTTATTGTTGTAACAATACTAAGAGTAGTATTTTAATGAAAATATTGGAGCAGTAAAATGAAGTAAAAAATGCCATATATTTAGGATTTATGAAAAATTAAAAATTACACAATATCTCAAGAGAAAATAATTTGTAATGAGCTTTAATTTATGTTTGGGAAAAAAGTCTTCTAACTTTATTCTCTGCTTTAGCAGGGATTCTTGCATGTGAATATTGACATAAACCCATATATATATATATATATATGGCTTTATGCCATTTATATTATTTATATATATGTATATATTTTTATCTTCAAGATGCATTTCATAGCTTGTTTTGAAAAAGATTTAGTGTATTTAACTGGAAAAAAATATAATGTCTCTACACTGTTTACAGAAATATAACATATCATATACCTGCTGTAGATTGTTTTAGGAATAAAAGAGAAGAGCCATTTAAGACACAGGTATGTATGTGGTATAATTATTCACACAAATACCTTACCTCCTGCAAAACATACCTTCAAAAGAGAAAGCACAAGGTTTTCCCAGGCAAAGTGGAGACTTCAGTAACAAGAATCCCCACAAGCACAAAATGAAAAAAAGATTAATTTCTTAGGATTTATTTTCTGAAAATCATGGGGTTGCATGGTGTTGCATGGTTTTTCTAATGTGGAGTGCAGTGATTGCTTTACAGTCCATGTAGTCCAGCCTCCCTGCCATGTCCAGGGACATTTTTCATTAGATCAGGTTGTTCAAAGCCTCACTCAATCTTATCTTGAATATTTCAAATGACAGGGCATCCAGAGCTTCACTAGATAGTTCCAGTATCTTGCCATCCTCATCACAAAAAAGATTTTATATGTCTAGTTGAAATCTACTCTCAGTTTAAAACCATTGTCCCTTGTCCTGTCACTATGTGCTTTGGCAGAATGTTTCTCTCCATCTTTCTCTTATCTTCTATACTGAAAAAGACACAATAAGGTGTCTCTTGAGCTTTCTCTTCTATGGGCTAAGCAATCCCACCTCTCTCAGCTTGGCCTCAGCTGGAGAGGTGAGGTGTAGAAGAGGTACCAGACACCTGACAATATTTTCTAACCCTCTTTGCACCCATTCTGACACGTCTGTGTCTTTCTGTGTAACGCAGAGCTGGATGCAGCCCCAGCAGAGGGGGCAGAGGGGCAGAATCCCCTCCCTGCCCTGCTGCCCACGGGGCTCTGGGTGAGCCCAGCACACGGGGGGCTCCGGGTTGCAAACACACAATGGTGGTTCATATTTTCCATCAACCAAAAGCATCCACCCTTCTGCCCAGGGCTACTCTCAATTCATTTATCTTCTAGTCTGTACTGATATCGGGAATTGTCCCAACACAGCTTCAGGATCTTGCACTTGACCTTGTTGAATCCCATGAGATTTGTATAGACCCACTCCTTTATGCCTGTCAGGGTCACTCTGGAAGGGATGATGTCCCCTCTAGCAAACAACTGCATCACTCAGTTTAGTGTCATCTGCAAACTTGCTAAGGGTACACTCAATCCCACTGATGGTGTGAATTAAGACATTGAATAGCGCTGAGATCCTTGAGGGACAGCATCCTTTACTGGCTTCTACTTGGACACTGAGTCAACAACTGTAGCTTGTGGTCATCCAACCAATTCCTTACATACCTAACAGCCTACCCATCAACCCCAAATTTCTCAAGTTTAAAGCTAAGAATAGTGTGAGACATTCTATCAATGGTCAGGTAGATGATACCCATAGTTTTCTCTTGTCCACCAACACAGTCAGCCCCCTATAGAAGGTTTCTAGCTTAGGCAGGCATGATTTACCAATGCTGGCTGTCACTGATCATTTCCTTGTGTTCCTTAGTCTCAACACACCCTGCAGAAGGATCAGCTCCACAATCTTCCCAGGAACAGAGATTAGGCTGACAGTTTGGTAGTTTCCAGGGTCTTCCCTTCCACTCTTTTTAAAAATGACTCTATACTTTCTCTTTCTACAGTCACTGAGGGCTTCATTTGACTTGCCATGATTTTTCAAATGTCAGGGAGAGTGGCAAATTGGCAAGTACATCAAAAAATTCCTTCAGAGTTTTGGGATGCATTCTATTTTGTCCTATAGACTTCTTTATGTTCCTCACATGGCCTTGAACCTGATCCTCTCTGATAATGGGAGGGATGTTGTTCACCCACCAGTCCTTGAGGCTCAGGGACTTCAGAGAGGTGGGAAGAGAAATTGTCATTGGAAAATGAGGCAAAAATTTGAATACCTCAGGCCTTCTCCATGTTGCTGAACACTACTTCTATAAGACTGAGTCCATTTTCTTTCACCTTTCTTTTCTCAACAACATCCTTTTGAAGGTCCTGTTTATGTTTTGCATCTCTTGCCAAATTCAGCTCCAACTGCGTCTTAGCTTTCTCAATTTGACCCCTAAAAATCTAGATAGCAACCCTATATTCTTCTGAGGAGACATGTTCCTGGTTCCAGCGCCTGTTCATTTCTTTCTTATACTTTAATTAGGTCAGAAGGTCCTTACTGAGCTGTGATGGTCTCAAGCCATCCTTCTCTGGATTTTTTACGTGTAGGAATCAAGATCTCTTTCATTTTAAATGTGCTTATGAGCTGTCATTCCTGTTCATCTCCTTTGTTCCTGAGAACAATTTCATGGGAAGTCCAATCCACCAATTAGTTAAATAACTGAAAGAATTTTTTTTCCTAAAATCAGTTTCGTGACTCCCCTCATCATTGTGAATTCCACCAAGGTGTGATCACTGTAGTCCATACTTAAATCTCTAATTAGTTCAGCCGTGTTGGCAGCAACTGGTCTGGTAAAACTTGTCCTCTTTTTGGGCTATCACCTGAGAAAAGAAGCAATCCTCTCCAATCCTCCTCCTCTATGCAAGGAGGATATCCTTGGGGCAAGAGTCCCCTGTTGCTGACAAACATTCCAGTTGAGTGATTCATCCCATCATGTTAAAAAAAAGAAATTAGATCACAGATTTGCTAGTTTCATTGCAGCTTTCAGCTCCTCCGTCTAGCTCCCTATGCTGTGTGTATTTTTATAGAGGCACCTCAAATGGGCTGTTGATCATAATATTAAACATATACTGAGAACATTTGGTCATGAAAAAGATGATGAGGGCAAGATAGAGGTGGAAGAAATGTTTCAGAGCCCCATAAAGAATAGTAAACATTAAAAATTTGATAACATAATGTTTTAACACTATGTTGTATAAATTCTTGAATGTCTCCACCAAATGAATATTTTTCATTAGCAAGCTGTGAGATCTTGGTAATTCTTTTAGCATTTTTGCCTTTATTCTACTTTAATGCAAGGAGAAAATGAAAAAGGAAACAATAACCAACATGCTTCAGATGAATCTTTGGGTACTTTTTAGCAGGCATTCCTGCAGTGCCCTCTTGTGATAACTGAGCTGTGGGCTCTTGAAATATTTTTGACAGTAATATAAACTAATAGAAATTGCCAGACTTGTTCAGAGCTGCCAAAAATTTGTCAGGTGTTCAGACTCCCAAAATGACAAGTACCAGCTGCTTCAGAAGAACATGAAAAGAACTCATATGGCTTCCATATCAGAAGGTTCCTCTGAAACTTTGTCAAGGTTAATTCCTGTTAAAAAAATGTAGAAACATTTACTTGAAGTTAAGTCACCATCCTTAGCTGCAAATTCTGTTTCTGGCCATGAATATTCTGATTTATTTTTTTAAATCTGATGTTCTTTAGCCTCATGAACATATTCTGTTTCTGAGTCTACTTGCTCATTTCTAAATAGTTAATTTATTATTTTTTTATTTCATTGATTTTCCATTTTTTTCCTTATCATAGAAGAAATAAGATTTATAGAGAGGAAAGAAGATATGGACAATTTAAATTCTTGGGCAGTTAATTACTTTTTTAAAGTGATTTCCAAACCTTTTTAGATTTTTACTAGCTTTTATTCTCATGTGGTGTGCAGAGATTTCCTAAATAAGGTGAATAAGATGATCTTATAAGTACTCCATGTGAAAACACTGTAAGAAGTGTCTTCACTAAAAGGCACTACTAATGATTGGAAATTTAGGGGTTTTTTATGCATAAAAATATTGCTGACTTTTCTGGTTGTTGTCTGATCACAGGTGACGTGGATATTTCTGTCAAGATAAGGAAATAGCCTTGGTAGCACTGTGTTGAATTTTAACTTCAAAATTGATAATTTTAGTTCAAAGTCATTGGAAAACAAAAGCTGGAGCAAAGTGAAATTATGAACAGAAAGTTTGGTATCTCTTCCATGCATCTTGGTGAATCCCACTAGAAACAGACTAGAACATTTTCACTAATCTTTTCCTTTATTTACTCATATTCAGTAGCTATATATTTTTGTTTTCCTGTTTGGTTAAAATGTCTTTCATCAACCTCAGTATTTAAATTCTGGAGCGTAGACTTGGCATTGCAACTGGCACCCCAAGTTCAATACATGCTTTATATTCTTATATTCGTTAGCTTATCTTTTTATATTTATCCAATACAGGCAACTTTCATAGAGATTCTCCATGAAGTTAAGACAAAATGTTCTTCTGAATGTGAGCTGCTCCCTTCAACTCCACCTATTGATCTCTCCATTCCTTTTTAAGCTCTAAATTAACTAAACATAATTAGAATGGAAGAGTTTATTTTGGTTTATGGTTTTGAGCTGGAAAATCAGTTAGTCACCATTCCATTGTACCTATCTTGTGAAACATTCAGTGAATCAATTGTAATCTGTGCACACATTTTTCTGCGTCTTCTTTATTTCCATAATAGTGTTCTTAATTTAACAGAGTTGTGTACGTATTCTTTGTGTCCTATCTTTTTGAAAATTATATTTATTTTTATTTTCTCCTTTTTTCTTTTAAACTTATATTATCAATACATAACAAAAAACCCCACAGAAATGGATCTGATAATGGATACCTGGGTTCAAGTCAATCTTAAGAAAGAAAGATAAATTTCAAAAAGGTTGCTGCTATTAACTATGAAAAACAGATTGAAATATGAAATCTGACAGATTTCTTCAAAGTCAAATCAAAATTTTTACAACAGTGTTACATAAAATAAGCATGCTTTTCTTTTAAAGATTTTTTTTAGTCTAATTTTTTTTGATTTTCTGTTAACAATCGGTGTTTGAAACTTCAGTCAGCCAGCCCACTGATGCTGGTATAAAAGATGACATTTCAGGCTAAATGCACCTTCTCATTGAAAGAAAAATTGGTAGGAAATTCAGAAAAGTAGGAGAAACCCATTCAAATTCATCTAATAAGCGACCATTGAAATTACAATGAAAAATTAAACACTGCTTTCTTCTCTTACATCAGACTGCTGCCTATTTTTCTTCTACTAGTCATAATAACTCCTCACTCATGCATACTCTTATCTGACTGTCATACAAAGGCTTCTTATTCATGTCACATAAATGCACATTGTATGTATTGAAGTATAACAACGTGAGCTATTAACAAGATAAATGCATGATACAGAGATTTAATACATTAGCCTGCATAAAAATTAATTAAATAAAAGAAATAACTACACTTTTAATAATACTTATCACATATAACTTTGCCTGTTTTGTTAATGAAGCTGACTAGATCTTTGCAAATGACAGAAACTAAGAAAATACATCTGAAGATTTGACCTGGCCATGGGAACTTTCCCTGCAGGGACCTCCAAAACCAGGGATGAATTGCAATAGCATTTGTCACTTGCTGCCATCAGCAACCTTTCATGCTGGGCTTGGGGCATCGTGGTGACCCCTGGTGAGAGCAAGATGAGGCAGACCAAGTATTCTTCAGTTCATTTGCTGCTTATGTTTCCTTTCAATCACAAATGCAAACCTCATTGCCTGTACCATAATCTCTGATGTGAAATATGAATTTAAAACATGATCTAATTTGCAAAAAAAGTAGAAACTTAGCTCTGATTGTGGGTGTTACGACATGTAGCACCAATGAACAGTGGTAGTTCCTCATCAATACTGTCATTTTGTCAAAACAAGTTTTTAACTTCCTTTATGGCTGTGTTTTATTACTGCTGCTCATTACATGTGATTCTTTGTCTTGTAAAGTAGCTGTGAGAAAAAAATCAAAAAGGCCCCCAAATGTTCTTCTTCTAATGAGGCAACTTCTCCCTTGCACATGGACATGCAATTACCAGTGGGAATTCAGAAGTTTTTAACATCCCAAGAGTACAAAAAACCTCTTTCCTTGCTCTTTTGGCCAGGCATGTAATACACATCAAATCTGACACTTACTACATTACGTAATGTGACTGGCAATAAAAGTGGCCCATGTCTTGCATTAAATTTGATTAATAAAGATTATGTGATGTTTTAATCTTTTTTCTTTTCTCTTTTCTTTTTTCTTTTCTCTTTTCTTTTCTTTTCTTTTCTTTTCTTTTCTTTTCTTTTCTTTTCTTTTCTTTTCTTTTCTTTTCTTTTCTTCTCTTGTCTTCTCTTTTCTTCTCTTTTCTCTTTTCTCTTTTCTTCTCTTTTCTTTTCTTTTCTTTTCTTTTCTTTTCTTTTCTTTTCTTTTCTTTTCTTTCTTCTTTTAATTTTTCTCTTTTCTTTTCTCTTTTCTTTTTATTTTTCTTTCTTTTTTTTTTTCTTATTCTTTCCACTCCTCTCTTCTCTTTCTCCACTTCATTACTCTTCGAGTTTTTCACTTTTTTCCTTTTTTTCTTATTTATTTAAATAATTCTGCCGTTTGATCTCTTCCCCAAAAGGAAATAACAAGGAATATTCTGCAAAATTTTTCCCCTTTATTTCTCAGACTGAAAACCTTCCATTGTCATTTAGCTACAGTAAGGAATAGGAGGCTGAATGCCTTGGGGACTTTCTTTTGCAAGGAAAGAATTTGGAGAAGCAAAGCACTTTAACTCTGAAATGATAAGCAGGGGAAATGGCTGGAAGCAGTAATAAGATTGTATTGCTGCAATAAGATCTTAATAGGCAGGGCAGGACATCTTTGCAGCTTGTCACTTTAAAATGGTCTTCATTTTAAGGGAAAGAGGTTTAGTGCTTGACTAAATGCAGATATACATGGAAGGTGTAGAAATGGGACCTGAATCATATATATTACAACTTTCTGTGCTATGTCACAGGAGCAGTAAAATATCTTTACATGTAAATGCTTTGGGGATTACTTATTTTATGTAAAAATCATACCACCTTTACTGCAATAGATTTACTAAAGAGAAATCAAAATAGCTGGGTAGAGTAGGAATTGGATTAACTTATCAGGTTTTTCAGTTCAAAGTACCAGTGCAGTTCAGATAAAGACAGCCACAAAATTAGAAAAGGTGCTGTAGTTATGAAAGTAGAATAATCTCATACATGAAATAGAGCCTCTAGCTGACATAACAAAAAATGAAGTACTGTTGTCTACATGATAGACATGACACCAAAGTTCAATTAAGCAACTGGCCTAGATTTACAAATAATTTGGCCAGGAGGTGAAAACACTTAGTAGCTGGTATAAGCAGTGTGGTTTGGATTTGGGGTTTTTAAGCAGAATTGCTTTCTAGATAAGGATATTACATTATGTCACATTTGCCAATGGAGTAATGAGCATGTAGGCCATTCACAGAAAAACATTCCAGAAAATCAATTTTGTTTATCATTGGTTTCCATGAACTTCAATGAAATTCTTGCAGACTGAGAAAAGGATAAAATTTAGCATTGGAAATACTGTGCCCTTATAGATCCCTGGCCCTGTGAAGTTTCTAAACTGGAATTTCTAATTTAGGAAATTATTTTACAATGATAAGCAAATGACTGTGGAGACAACAATAGTAACTAAACCCAGATTTTATTTCCTTTTATTTTTTTTTGATTGGAAGTCTCAGGGATTTTTTGAAAGGGAATTGCACCCAATGTTCTGTCATGGCACAATCATTATTCCTCACACATAATGCTTCTTCAATGATTGAAAATAAAGGTTGATAATATTTCATTCCATTCATCCTCATTGCTTGTCACATTCACTTGACCAAAATTAGGTTATTGATTAGATCTGTGATGCAAGGAGCTGTTTCCAATATATTGATATAGCACCTGAATATTAATGTTTTATTCTCATACTTAAAATCTTTTGCAGTACTCTGGGAACTTTTGACAGGTATCGTAAATAAACTATGTTGCCAATGCAATTCATTAAAGCCCAGTCAAGCTACTGACAATTTAGATGAGATAGTAATTAATATTTCTCCTTTCCCTATTTTCTCCATTAATCATATAACTATCTGGCTGATAATTCGAGGACAAAGATTTTTTTTTTAATGCCAGTCTATGGGTTGAAAATTTATGGGATTTTAAAAGTCTGAGTTAGAATTAATTTAATAAATCTGCATTAGAAATCATCATGAAGTGGAAAAGATTTCACACACAGAGAGCGAGTCTGCTGGTGAAGGAATGTTTCCACCTTCCCAAAATGTGATGACCTCTTTACAGAACAGTAAAAAAATTGCTTTGAGATGTGGATAATAAAAGATTTTTTTATAGTCTGATTAGGAAAACTGTTTAGTTGGAGCCCAGAGAGAAGGACCTATTGTTACTGGCATATGTAGAAATGGATAAGACATGCAAAATATTGAATGTTTTTTGCAGATCACCATAATGTGTACAATGACCTGTGCATTGAGGATCCATGATAACAGAAGTCACTGGCAGGAGAAATCCTGACTCCTCTTGGAAAGTCAGATGTGGAAAGGAGAGAAGAAAATCTCAGACCCATCAATGACAAAGTGCTCAGGAAAATTTGCTTATCAACTAAAATAACTCACACATTTCTATTTGACACATGGAATCACAGAATGATTTGGGTTGGAAAGGACCTTAAAGATCATACAGCTGCAATCCCCTGCAGTAGGCAGGGACACCTTGCATGAGACCAGGTTGCTCACAGCCCATCCAGCCTGTCCTTGAACCCTTGCACAGGTGGGGTATGGACAACTTCTCTGGGTGACCTGTTCCAATGCCTCACCACCCTCACAGGGAAGAGTTTCTTTCTAATGTCTAATTTAAGCCTATCCCTTTCAGTTTGAAGCCATTGCCCGTTGTACTATCAGTACATGCTCTTGTTAAAATTCCCTCTCCATCTTTCTCATGCCATCCTTTAGGAACTGGAAGGCTGTCCCAAGGGCCTTCTCTCCTCTGGGCTGAGTCCCAGCTTTGTCTTATCTGTCTGCACAGCAGTGGTGCTTCAGCCTTCTAATCATCTTCATTGCCCTCCTCTGGACTTACTTTAACAAGTCCAGGTCCTTATGTCAGTGTCCAGGAGCTGAAACCCCAATGCAGGTGGAATTCCACAGTTCTTGGACACTTTTTCATAATAATGAAAAAAAAAACTCCACTTGACAATCATTGTAGTGACTGCTGAGCTTTTAAACAGCTGCATCATTTATATTTAGGAGATTTTTTTACAATTATTATGTGTAGTTCATTTAAGACACAGTGAGGAGAGAAGAGGTCACAGTGACAATACAGAAGTAGGGAATTATTGTTTATTTGCATAATATCCCTAACACTTCAGAGCATAAAAACTTTAGAATCAGAAAAGAAAATTGTGTTTTACCTGCACTATTAAAACATTTCAGAGAACTTTCTGAATAAATGTGTTCAAAATATTTATAAGAAAAAACACAGAGTAAGCAGAATGACCTAGACTTCTGAACATGATGGCTGCTGGAAATCTGATCAAAAATGAGTACTTGTCCAATTTTTATGCTACTTTTCCCAAGTTCCCAGCCACACTGCAGTGGCTGAAAGTTTGTATGTCAGTATGGTCTATGTTGTTGGAGAGGAGGTTGATCAGTTGCCACAGGACAAGTTTCATCCTTTTGATCCACACTTCTCTCCAGGCTAATCCACCTGAACCAGATGCTTAGAATAACAGGGTGATGAGTGAAAGAAAATTTCCTCACATTTTATCCAAAGCATATCCCAATCTATTAGAGGCTTTCTATTGTCATCAATAGACTTCAACGTTTGAGCACAGTAAAATAGAAATATGCTAGAAACAGGAATTCATACATTCAAAGCCATTTCAGGTCTGCTAGTCCTTACTTCAGCCCATCAAATTTTTAGGAAGTCCTTGGCAAAGACTTCAGAAACTTCTCAATATTTTAAGACATTTGTTCCTAAACTTTATGGAAAGTGGAACACATGTAGAAAATGTATGTTTCACCCAGTTTAGTTGACATTTATTTATCATTGTACAGAACTTTCTGATATTTCACTGTGAAAGGTGTTCTCTGCAGTATCATCGTATTAGATAAATTCCACCCTTTATTGAAATAAGGATCACTGGAAGGACATTCTAATAATCATGATGTGCAGCCATCACTTTCTTGTTCATTCTCACTCTCCCCTCCCTAATTATGAAGTAGAATAGCAGCCATGTCCTCTACTAAGTCTTTAAATTCTCTGCTCTTTAGTTCTATGACATGGATAAAGATGGCATAGTGTACAAAGCCTAATTCTCTCTCCACATATGATCATTAAATGATATAAGCCAAAAGAAAGGGAAAAAATGAGTTCTTCATCTGTCATGACTTTTTTTTTTTTTACAAATACTTAGAATTCCTGTATCTCATTATGTCATTAGAAATGAAACACCAGCAGCTTGTAGAAACTTCTGGTAAAGCACTTCTTTGACATTAATGCAGTCATTTAATACCACTGCCATAGCCTCACTTTTCATGATCTGCCTTCTGTTTCCACAGCATTCTTTGGTTATAATGGACAAAACGTTCTCTTTGAGATCAGGGAAAATGGGAAAAGGTTATCAAAACCTTCACTTGGCCACCTTTAGCAAATCACATTCTTGTCAAAATGACTATGCATAGAAAAAGAGACCCACACAGATATCCTGGGATCCCAGCAGCAAGTAAGAACTGTGGAGGTGTTCAGAGGCCTAAATCACTACCCTGAACACCATAATCAAGTTTCCTTCTCTAGCACAATAAACTTCTATTACAGGATACTAAAAGAAGCTTTCTATGTAAGCATAAAAGTAAATGATCATGAATGGTTTTTGTTATCCTTGTTGATGCGGACTACACAGAATGATTTGAAAAGAAATCAATGCTGGATAAATATAAATCTTCTTTCATTTTTTTCAATGGGAGGGAATAGATAAAGGATGAATATGTACATACTGGGTGGTCTCAAATAGATCCTAATTTTCTGTTGAGAAAGTTTTCGTGATCAAATATTTTATTCAAGAAATTTTTTCATGTGAACTTGTAGAGCTAGAATAAAAAAACTATTTTTTAAAAAGGAAAGCTTATATATAGCTGTTATTGTATTTAAGAAGGTAAGAATGATGAAATAATGTATCAGCCTAACATTCTACTTAAAGAATCTTTTATACTCTCTCGCCAGTGGAACTTGATTGTTTTTCTTGCTCCTTTAAAATCTTGACATTCATTGTCAAGATTTAATCAATCAAAACATAATATCTTCAAAATTAAAGAAAAATACCTGATATTATATTGTTTTCTGCAAAGTACAAAGATTCTGCAATGTTTCTACAGCAAAACCAAATTAACCTGCTGTTCACTGAATGGACGGACAATCAGCCACTGTAAATTAGGAAAGTATTCTAATTATTGAGGAATTGATTTGGAAATAAAGTCCCAAAGGTTCATTTTGTAATACATTCTATTAGATTTTGTGTGTGCATATGTGTGATAGAGAGACTAATTTTGTGATGATTTCTAACTTCAATGAATGGGGCTTTCCAAAATTTGATAAATGTTTTCATACTTTCAGTTCTTTGCAAAGTCATCCACAGGCTCTATCCATTTCCCTTGCTTTAATCACAAATTAAAAATAAATCTGTGGCATTGGCTGGCAGTGAAAATTAAGTATCAAACACGGGAAATTAAGTATGATATTCAAAAAACCCCCCAAAAGATATTTTAATTGCTTGTATTGTATTTACAGTATTCCAATAAATCTTTCTTTTTTAAAGAGAGGTCTCTTATTTAAAATTTCCCAATAAAAATCATGGAACTTTATTAAAAAATAAGTTTTTAATAAAGATACTTTAAAACTCAAGGAAAACAAGGTAGGATGGAGAGCTGACAATGTGTGATGTAAAAAGAAAAAGGAAAGGAAAACTTAACACTGTCAACACTCGGCTAAAAATAATTATAAGAACAGCCAAATAATTTATGAGATTTCATCTTGTAAACAGGTTTTGACAAGCTTTGCCTTGTCTTTTTTCTATTTGCTGCTATTTTTTCCTTTAAAGTTTTTTCAGATGTGCTTAGATCCTCTTTTCAAGTTTTCTCCTTGAAATTGAATTGAATTCAGCCTAATATTAGTTACATGTTACATTCAAACTATCATTAGTTAAATAACACTCAAAAAAGTCACTGAGGATGACTCTTTCTCAATTTCTTCATATCATGAAAAAGGTAATTAGAACTGCTAGAAAGTGAGGAATAAAGAACAACATTAAAAGCATAATCATCTTAAAAATTGTATTGTCTTGAAAACTTCACAGTGCATCTACCATCTCAAAAACGTACTGTGGAACAAAAAAAGGCAAATAAGACTATGAAATAATTAATAATTAGTATTTAAATTCCTTATGATGATATGTAAGGATTTTTCAATTGAAAATCAGGGTAACTGCACTGCTTCATAACAGATGTTAAGTTGCAGGACAATATTAATAGGAAATATTCTTTATTACTATTTCTAACAGGAAAATGATATCATGCTATGCACAATTAGGTGAAGGTCAAAGGGTGTTTGGTTTTGGCTGCACAGTGTATAATGTTTAAACTTGAAAGAAGGCACTTTGAATTTATGGAACCTACATATTGGTTAAAAAATAAAATGATTCATAGAAGAAATCTGTGAATGAAAGTTCCATCAGAAGTAACGATATGCTGAAAATCATCAGAACCAGAAAATTGTCAGGGGGGAATCATGCTGTAGCTTCTTCATTCTTTTCACCTTTCCTTAAGCAGCTATTATAGATCATCATCAGAAAACAAAAACAAAAACAAAAACAAAAACAAAAACAAACAAACAAAAAAAAAAAAAAACCAAAAGAAAACCAGAACTAGATGTCCGAGGTTTTTTTTTTTTTCAATTTTGGGTTAATGACAACTATGTTCATCGCTGTGCATACATCCCTGTCTTGATTATTTTCCTTCTTTGCTTTCAGGTTCACCTGAATATATTCCTGACTGTGTTGTGAATGCCTTGACCCAGAAGTAAATCAAGTCTGCTAACTCTGGTATTACAACAGTTCTATTACTTTTCTGCTTTTTGGCAAAATTCAACTTGACCCACTTAAACCTATGTGCAATGCATGACAGCCTAGAAGAGCATTTTAAATTGTGCAGTATTAACTATTCATGACAGATGTGGAAGTCTGACTCCATGAGGAAGTAAGCAACAGCTGCAGTTCATCCAGCTTCTCAAGAGAAAAGGTCAGGAAAGTAAATGAATAAGAAAATAGTGAAACAAAAGAGCAGAAAATTATGTCTTTAAACACATCTCTACTAGTGCCTGCATGGATGTAGTTATTATTTTACTGCTATCTGAAATCTACAGACTTTGTCAAAAAGACAAATAGAAGCAGACTTTCTATTTACTTTTGAACCTGTTTCAGAACATATCCTGAAAAAAACAAAAATCAGGGAAATAAACAGATGACATTTAAAACTTTCTTAATGCACATTTGCCTTCTTTGAAGGAGATAAGGTCTCTTCCTACACTGGGATGAGTTTGGGAAGTACATCAAACAATCCTAACCAGCACTTGCTAGACAG
Source organism: Zonotrichia leucophrys gambelii (assembly GCF_028769735.1). Classification (NCBI taxonomy): domain Eukaryota; kingdom Metazoa; phylum Chordata; class Aves; order Passeriformes; family Passerellidae; genus Zonotrichia; species Zonotrichia leucophrys. The sequence continues at coordinate 104,243,285 of NC_088169.1, forward strand.
CATCAGGTTTTCTTGGCAGTATCTATAAAATGGGTTTGGATTTGTCCTGGCTGTGAAAATATTGAAGAAATCAACTCAGTGCACAGAATTTATGGATGCCTCTCTTTTCTTACAATGACAATCATGTTGGTCTATCACACAAAACTTCACTTAGAGAATAAAAAAAATATTTCTAAATATTATTTTTTTTTAAATCCTGAGGAAAATATTCACGTTCTAAAATTTAAGGCTTGTGTGGTTTGTATTTGTTTTTGTTTTTTATCCTATAATGTTTTTAAAATAAAACAGTTGCAGACTGCCCTGAAAATGCCTTATATTTCTGCCGGCAGACACTGCTATTGAATGCTTAGATGGATATTTACCTTGCACCATTTGTTAATTGAAAATAATGCTTTGCTGCAATTAAACTATCTTTTCACAGGAAAGAAAATTGAGTAGATATTTAGCATTAGCAAGCACTCATGATCAGATATGAGAGCAAAAATGTCTAATCTACCCTCAATCCTCATCCTTCTACTGCGTCTTCCTTCAAGGCAATAATCTGTCAATAATCCGTCAATTGTATATTTACAGCACTTGATATTTCTACCTTTTGCAAAACTGGTGATGGTCTGAAAACAGAAAAACACATTAGTCTATACTGTCAGTTTACAAGAAACATGAAAACTCAGCAGAAGGAGAAGAAAACTGACATTTTTTATCTTTTCCCTTACCTTTCTTAAGTCTTTTTTTGGTCTGTTTGATTTTTAAAATTGATGTTATACAATAACAGTGCTAATGCTGATAGAGCAGTTTTGAAGAAAACTTCAGGGAGTAATTTTTGTACCTTTCTTGGGAATCTATTGATTTATATTACCTCCTCATAGTGGGTTCAAAATTAAATACCACTGGTCATTAGAGCGGAGAGAATACTTTTTATCCCTTTTTCCTCCAACATTTTTATAAAATGCACTGCAAGGAGGGAATTAGCCACAAAGTTCACAACCTTCCACTTAACTCTCTTACTAGCTAGATGTAATGACAAAAATTATTGTAGACATCATCCCCTTCTGGTGTTCATTTAGTAAACAATATAACTTTGAACAATGTTGAAATAAAAAGTCAATTTATTTAGTCCCTATCAGAACTTTAGTAATTAGTACAGTGTGCAATTTATAATTATTCTTGTTGTTGGTAATTGAATTTAAAATATTTTTAAATATATGATGAATTTTTAATGGTCTTGGAATGTAGGCTATAAAAACATATAGGGAGAAAAGATGGCTGTTCCAACAGCAGTATTTAGGCACTATTCCTTCTCTTGGGAGAAAGAAGTAAAAATCTGTTTTACATGATGATTTAACAATGATTTTCTCCATTTCAACCTTTTGAGATTTTTATTTGTGCAGAATACCTGATCAAATATTCAGAGTGCTTTTTATTTGCTATTTCTGAAGGACAGAGGAAACTGCAATAGTAGAGTAAGTCATGACTCTGCATCTCAGTATCACTACCTCACAGCACTGGTTGACAAAATGCAGCATTTGGTTTAATTTAGTGGTGCAGGGTATTGAATCTGTTATTGCTATTTGCAATGGCAGCAAAATTTGCCAACTTAAACTGCAGAAGATATTGTGCAGAGGAGAACTATCATTTTTCTTCGCACTGATCTTCTCATACACTTGTTCCTGCTCCCCCACAGAAGAATTGGTAGCAAAATGCCATCTACTTTATAAGAAAAAAAATTAAAACCAAAAAAAATTCAAAACCACAAAACCAAAAACAAATAAAACAAAACTCAACAAACAAAAGCCAACCAAACAAAAAATACCCTATTTAGTCGTGGCAATTTTTTTTTGTAAGAACAATCATTCATCTAATATTTAAAAGCTGTGGATACATAAAATATCAGTATATTGTGTCACTAAGCAACAGGAAAAAAATTCCTATATTTTTCATGTTTTTCTTGCCTGAGCAATAAATGTCTCAGTCAGAGTAGTTTCTTCTTTTCATGTTTTCCATAGCTGAGAAAATACTGGAGATATCTCTTGTATGTTCCTTCATAGTTGTCAAGACTCTGAATCACACCAATAGGGAGATCTTCATAAGTCCCCACTAGAGTTTCCACTGACAAATATATTCCTCAAACAAGCATCTCTTCCTGATGAGATGTGCTAAAAAACTGGAGCATTTCCCAAACACTTTATCCTCTGTAAGTACAAAAATTAGATATAAAAATCATGAATGAGACCTCTCCATCTGTGTAGTCTAGAAAACCATTTAAAATAATCGTGTACAAACTAATCCTTCAAAAGTATTTTATATATTTGGATCAACCCAACTGCTGCTACCACTGTTAGGGTTAGATGGTCATATTGATATAGACATTCATGAAGACAATATGTGTACTAAAGGAATTATTTCATAAAGTATTATCAATAATATAAATTCAAAGGGTATAAAAAATACCATTTGAACATTGACTAAGAAGCAAGCATTTGCAAAAATAGGTCAGGAAGCATAAAATCCACACCTCATTTAGAAATCATTTTTAAAAGAAACTCTAGACTTGTCTTCTTGCCTTGTGAGTCCCCAACTGACAGAGCTGAAAATAATTTTAGCTATTGCTGAGGATGACAGATGAGCTGAATCTCTGTTGAGAGAGGCAGAAAACGAACGCTGAAGAGGAGGGAGCAGGGAGGCTGCTGCTCTCTGGCACTTCTGAAAGATGCTGAAAACAGCAACTTGAAAATGCTGTTCACAGGCAGGCATTAAAAAACAATTGTCACACAATCCAAGAAAGTACACGTTTGCATATGTGTGTGCATATTATATATATATCACTATGAAATAAATGTATTTCAGTTATCGTTTTGCAAGGAACACTGAATATAAGAACAAAAAAGCAAACCAAGAACAAAAAACAAACCAAGACCAAAAAACAGATTCAAATGCACTGTCCTTTTTGAGATTTCTCCTATTATGTGGTTAAGTTACACTACCAGTATATGTCACAAAGTTTAGTTTTGTATGCAGAATATGGATCTGTTGAGGAATGAGAATGGTTTTTTACACTCTTGGGAAAGTCAGATTTTCATTAGAAAGAAACCAATCCAAACCCATAAAATGGAGAGATTTATTATTTTGAGAAATGCTTTATCCTGTAGCAAGACATTTAAATTAGGGTTTTTTCAGAGCCAAAATTTCAACATTTTCCAATAAAAGTTTTTAAAACTAGTTTGATTTTATTTCAACCAATTTTATATTTACTTATTAGTATCATGTGACCTAAACATTCTATCTTACATGTTTTGTCTTTTCCTCTTCTTCTTTTCATCATCAATGAAAGTGTACTTAAGGATTTAATACTAAATACTAAATGTAATTTTCACAACAAACTTGTTAAATCTGTTTCCAATTACTTTGGCACTTTTAAAATTCTGTAGGCTGCCAGCTGTGAGCATATTCAGAAAAGACAGAATGAGAATCTCTGTTGAAAACACCTGGATAATTTTTCTCTCCTGTTTTCTTCCACATCATCTGTATGTTTTCCCAAGTGTGCATATGTCTGAAAAGATTGGTTCTCAAAGACTTGAGCAGTTTTTACTATGTCAAGGCACAGCAAAAATTGGGTTTCTTACTGCAAGCACATTAATTAATAACATTTAAAGAACAGATGAAACATACTCCATGGGTAGTTCTTCCAGGCAATCACACCAAAAGAGATCTGTAAGTTTTCCTTAGTGTTTCCGTCAATACATCCTTGCAATAATAAAACCACTAATCTTGATCTGATTAGGACAGCTACAAACAGAAATTCATTTCCTACTCTTCCTAAAAGATAGGAGAGTGGTTATATACCATGTGGTTGATTTGCTTTCTGTAGGATTCTGTTAAACAATACTTGATTATCCTAATTGAAGCAAGAGAAACTTCATTTAATTAAAAGAAAAAAAAAAAAAGAAGGAACAAGTAAGAGATTTTAAAATGAGAAATGCTCATAGCTTTTATCAAGCTATCAACAGAACTTGTACAATATATATTAAAATTTCTGCATGGCATTGTATTTACAGCCTGTGTTGCTTCTCTCTAAAAAGACATTCTAAAAAGAAACCCAGTTTCCCCAAGCATATAACATAACAACAGTAATCAGGTAACACTCTAAATTTAAATTCAGACATAACTAATCAGAACAGTTTATTGTCACCAAAAATGTTTGGCCTCTCCTCTATGTGAAGGTGAAATAATTTTCAAATATATTAATGATTAATTCTATAAAACTATTAAGAGAAGGCACATAAACACTGAAGAGTTAAAAGTTTGTAGTAATTCTAAGATGGGGAAATTCCTGTTGATTTACCTTAAAAACAGCTTTTAACTTTTTTTCAGTCAATGCAGCAGCACCATAAGATTTATTTTCTTTGCCTTTTTTTGTACACTTTTTCACATATTTAGAAAAAATTTCAAATCACACAGGTTGAATACATGATTGGTTGGACATGATGATTTTGGAGGTTCTTTCTGACTTTAATGATTCTATGATCTGATCACACTGCAAAAGGAAAAAGAAAACATTTCATTTTGCAGAAAAAGTGAAGAATTAGCTATGCTCCATCTGAAAATCCAAGGTACTGTTTGTTCAGAGATTAAGTGAATTTACATGATGTGTGGAACTTCAGAAAGACTAGTAAAGACATTTCTTAAGGAATAATATGTATCTATACAAACAAATCCAAGATTATGTGATAGCAACCTTCAGATCATCCTCTATCCATTGATTTTTTTCAATGTAGGAGAACTGGAAAAATAAATTTTATTTCCCCAAAGTACACCACACTTACTTCCCCTCCCCTCAATACACTAAAAGTTGTCAAGGCTAAGTATGTAAATTGTCAAGCCTAAATATGTAGAAGAAAAATATTCTTTAATAAATCTCAATATGCTGTCAGGCTATGATTGTATTTCCTTAATGGAGGAGGAAATTGTTCTTTCACCAGCTAATAATAATTGAAGAGAAATAATCTAAATATGAAAACACACTGCAAGCTAATGGAAAAGTAGTTGATTTAAGGTCATCTGTGCTCTGCCATTACAAAGTAATTGTAAACTTGAAGAAAAAAAATCTGTTCTCAACATTCTCAGCTTTTCTGTTCTGTTGCTGATGTTCATCTCTCCAGTTGTTATAAAAGTCTGTAAGTGTATAGTAAGCTTAAAATCATTAAATAAAATTATTAAGTGTAATTCTAACAGTATTAGTAGACACACATAAGCAAAAACAAAGCTCAAACAGTTCAAATAATTCAATGAACAACATTAAAAATTCAAAAAATAACATTAATCACCTGACTGGCTGAGACTGCTCCTCTAGTTAAGAGAACACGTGCTTTCAAAAGTTCTGTCCTACTTTCCAAAAGGTGAAGGCAGGAGAGGCAGGTGGGCTCTCAGAGTTGCTCAAATGAGCTCAGAAGCTTTCAAACAACTATCCACATGTATTCTTCTGCCTACTGTTAGTAGGGCATAATGTAAATTTCTTTCCTGCAGTTCTTGCAAGAAACAGTGTTTAAAAAGCCAACACACAGAGAATGCAAGACTGAAGGTAGAGCCATGTAAAACAAAAAAGGAAGAGAAAGCAAGAAAGGAACTTAGACACATTAATGTATAATGGCCAATTTAATCATTTATGTATATGTAAAGTTGCCACTTTAAAAGCCCCTTGATGGCATCTAAGAACTGTGTATCTTGAAATTAATTATTAAGAATACTGAACACATGAAATTGCTCTTTTGATTACATTGCCCAAACACTTTTTAGAGATTGGGACTCTTTCCTGCTAAAGACAAATAAATACATGAACCAAGTGACAGTTCCTTGTCTAGGATGGAGAGTATATATTTCAAGTGAGAGATGAAATAAAGCACAGAAATTAATTTGGGGAGGACAAGAAGGGCAGGAGGGAATTCTCCTTGCCTCTCTACAGGGCCACACAGCACCACCCACAGAAAGGCATTGCAGCTCTCTCTGACACAATCTGCACCTCCTGCTCACCTCAAGTTATGGGCAGATAAATCAAATGACTGAAACAAAACTGTGTTGCATCAGCAGACCCAGGAATTCAAAGAACATTGCAAAATGGGAAACTTCACCAGCACATCATTTGAGCCCTTCTCTGAGCCTTCTCCTGTTGTGGGGGATGCATTGGTCAGTCACACTGATAAGAGGTAACATGCTGTCAATACATGCACTCCTACATAAATAATAAAACAATAAAAGCCTGGTTGCAATCTCTGTAAAAAATGAAACTATAAATCTTTTTTATTTCTCCTATGGATTTAAATTCAAAGCAACCTCAAAGTTTTTCACTGCATCATCTTGAGCCTATTGATGTGACACTCAGTTACACAGCATGAGTTATAATAATAGACACACTAACAAGTAAAAGATAAAAAAGAGACTATTTTCATTACTGAACCAAAGACTGTTGTTTAATAAGTGAATTTTAGCTAATAATGATAAAAAAATTGCAGTTCTATCCACTGAAACAGCATGTGTCAAAAATACAGAATTTTTTCTTAAAGTTTTTATGTCATATCCTAAGACTTTACTGCTTTGATCACAAAGTTAATAAGGGCTCAGATCCTTAAAAAAGAAGGAATAATAAATAAAAGCCATAAGAATTAGAGGTGAACTTGGAAAAGGGCTTATGGCAGCAAGCATTTTACTGTACTTTTTGAAATCTTCTTTGAGTATTTCTTTGAAAGCAATACCTGAAGTTTTGCCATCTTTGGATGTTCTTTTCTTACACTTCAAAATACTTGAAATACAGGAGGGAAACCAAACCAAACCAAACCAAATCAAACAAAATCAAACGAAACGAAACCAAACCAAACCAAACTAAACTAAATCAATACCCCTCCCCACTCCCTTAAAAAAACCCCAACCAACCAACCAACCAATCGACCAATCAACCAAAAAATCCACAAACCCCCCAAAAAACCCCAAACCTCCAACACACAGTATCATAGAAGTAGGTTGGAAAAGACCTTTGAGATCAAGTAATCCAACTGCTTATCTGGCACTACCAAGCACCAAACCATGTCCCCAGTTGCTACATCTACGCCTGTTTTAAATACCTGCATATATGGTGACTCTAACATTTCTCTGGCAAATGTGTTTCAATGCTTGACAAACATTTCCATGAGGAATTTTTTTCTTAAAATCCAATATAAACCTGTTCTGGAGCAATTTGAACTGTTCCCTCTTCTATCACTTGTTGACTGGGAGAAGATCACAACCCCCATCTGGCTGCACCCTTTAGGGAGTTGCATAGCACCAGAAAGTTCCTCCTTGAGCTTCCTTTTCCTTTCTCCATCCTGAGCCCACCCAGCTCCCTCAGACACTCCTCATCTAACTCTTGCTCCAGACCCTTTGCATCATTTAACTAAAACCAAAACAAGAACTTTTATGTCTGTGGCTATTAAAAAGAGAGAAGGGGCAAATCTGCCTTCTGTAATTAAACCGTGACTGAATATTTAGCAGTGAAACCCATACAATGTACTGCATTTGCAGGACACGCTTTATACTAATTTTAACACATTTTGAATTCAAAGATGCTAAAAAGCAAACATATTTTAATTCTGGCATCTGCAGAATTCAGCATTGAAAATCTAAATTTTTTGGGGAAATTTTGAATTTGGAATTTGAACAAAATTTAATGCTAGGGTAAATATTATCTTGTTCATAGTCAATGTACTATTTTATATTAACAAAATGTTAGCAGCAGAGGAGTAATAACCACCTACATTGCAGTGGTGTCTGAATGCAGTATTTGAAGGAAGTGCACATTTTGACATGTGATGTAGGTTTGCATTCTTTTAACTTGTTTTTTGGTTTTTTTGGGGTTTTTTTTCTGTGATCTGATCACCAACACAGGAAAACCCTGGTGTTGCATTTATGCTCTATAAATCTGTATATTGAATTTGTGGCCCTAAGATGCTTAATTTAGGTTTTACTAAAAATATGTCTGTTTTCTGCCAACAGTGGAGTGCTGAATGAAAGCAGAAAGAGATATAATGAATGAAAGAGATGTTTCAATACATATACTTACTACTGAATTTGTAATTAAATGTTTTGCTTGAGGTCTTGTCATGGAAAGAATGAAATTATGTCACTGTCCTGGCTTCGGCCAGGACACAATTAATTTTATTGGTTGTAGCTGGTGGAGTGCTGTGTTTTGGATTCAGCATGAGAAAGAGGTTGATACCACATGGATTATTTGGCTGTTGCTAAATTGTGCTTATCCTAAGGACTTTTTGGATTCTCATCTGTGCCAGTAAGGGAGCTGGGAAGATGCACAGGCAGGATGGATGATCTGAACTGGCCAAAGGAATGTTCCACATGCTAGAACATCATGCCCCATAGATAAACTGGGAAGAGTTACCTGGAAGGGGGCTGATCTCTATTCAAGGACAGGCTGAGCATCAGTCAGTGCTGCTGAGCAATTATGTTGGGCTCAGTTACTCCCTCTCTCTGTTCTTATCGTTAAAATTATTATTAATATGATTATCAGAATATTTAGTACTAATAAAATCATTATTAATATGATTATCAGAATATTTAGTATTATTAAGATTACTAATATATTGATGCTGTTAATTATTGTTTTTATTATTTATTATTATTATCACTAATATTTACAATTATTATGTGTTTTTGTTTCAAACCATGAGTTTTATCTTTTCTTTCCAATTCTCCTCCTCATGTGAGAGGTGGAAAATGGTGGGGAGTGAGTGCCTCCACAGCACTTTGTTGCTACCTGAGGTTAAACCACAAAAGCCACAGACCCATCAATTTACTGGCAATTCAACTAATGTTTTAATAGTTTTACAGTCCAAATCAGATTAACTCAGATTCTAATTACATCAGAAAAAAAGCCCTCATTGACAGTAGAGTTATAGATCATTATACAGTTTTTACATTGAAAAACCCATGTTATTACATACCTATTTTTACTTGTTTTACTCTCCGTCTTCCAGAGAACATCTTGAGCACTTTCAGTTGCAGTGTTTTTTGAGAAAAGGGAGACTGGCGTTCAGCATTCTGTCTTTGCCTGGAGGAGTGTGATATTCACGGAGGAGGAAGAGTATTCCTTGTCATTCATAGGTCTGCTTGGGGATGTTTTTACTGTTTTTCCCCAAACTGCTCTTGTTCCCTGGCTCTCAGGAAAGAGGTGACAGCTGCCCCCATCCCTGCAGTAGTTCCAGAGGCTTTTAGCCTGGCTGGGGCTGCCAGGGTTGCCATCCCTGTCCCTGGTGTCAGTCCCAGGGCAACGGGAAACCCAGCTCAGGGCAAGGGCAGCCCAGACACCCCTGGGACCCAACGCAGCCTGCCAAGAGCTACTGGAAAACCATATTTACTCAGTTCCTACACATCTGTAAATAGCCTAAGGCTTGTGCCTTCTTGATTTCCTCTTTTTGTACACTGTCACCTGCTGAAACTTAGAGTTGAACATTAATAATTGGGATTTCTATACTCTTGCCACTTTAATTGGATCAAACACCCTCTGGTTCTTCATCTGCCTGTGCTAAAAGGGTTTCACTGCTGCAACTGGTTCAACCAAGACCAAATATACAACTCTTTAGAACAAATAGAGAATCTCAAAATGGCTAAAAAAAAATGAGGCAAAGATCCTTGCACAATTTGAGTGATATTTCCCCTACTGAATAAATGAAGGAAATAAAGAAATTGCCTCCCAGATGCATGTTTTCAGACTTTCATTAAGGAACTTTCAGATGTAAGTATCCCATACCCAGGGAAATTAAAAGCTGAGCATATTTTCTACTACATTGTAAACACAAGATATTTTTGAGAGGCACACATTTTACATATTTGCATGTTCAACTAAAGATGAAAAGAGGCCACTTGCCAAAATCAAGTGGAGTTCAGAATACTGACTTTTAATAACCTAAAAAGTTTTGTAATAAAAATCAGATAAATTTATTTTTCTGTTATTCTTTAAATTTTCCCATCATATTTAACTACTCTGAAGAGAGTGAAAAAAAATTAATTCTGGAGCAAATAAACAAAAAAAAATAGCACAGACCTCCCAGAACACAAAGAGAAAGTCGCAATGGCAGTACAGTGGTAGGACTTGCAGATGAATAATGAAATAACACTGGCATAATTTCAATGAGTGTAAAAAAAAATAAGATACAATGACAAAAAAAGAGATCCATTTTTGATAGTAAGCAGTGAATATATTGCATTTCTAATTGTGCCTTTCTTCATTTTCTAATGTGCACTCTGGGGAGCCTTGTGATCCTTTTCTTCCAGAGTTTTTATTTGCATAATTAAATCCTTAACATATAATTTGTCAAGTGCCAAATTATGTTATATAAGGCTCCAGAATCCCTATTCTTCCTCCTCCCCTGACATAGCTGTTAGCTCTTTTGTGCCCATACTGAATGTCTAAAATATTTGCATTAAAACTCACGTTCAGACCGAGCTTTCAGAGTGTATTGCTACGCCCTTAAGGAAAAACATCCTGTGATGACTTTCTCCTGCAATGGCAAAGCTGAAAGCAATGCAGCAGGTGTTCAAGATGAAAATGAATTCATAGGTATTGCATTAATTCACATTATTGTGTGTAAATATGCACGTGGGCTCACCATTTCCATAAATGCATATTGCATGTGAAACCCTCTGTCCCCAGAGGGGACTTTGTGCACTTGCAGTGATCGATCGCTTGCCCAGTTTCAGAATGTTGTAGGTGTCTCACATACCTGAAGGTCAAGAATAAAGTTTTCCTTCAGGACAACCATGCCACTCTTCAAAATGCATTGACCCACCTCACATAACACAGTTTTCCTCAGGTGGTGCAGGGAAGGCACCATTTAGTCTCAGAAATCATCAGCTCGTTTTGGACAGAGTAATAAGAGCAAAGTATTGAGTTGAAGCTAATTATATAGGCTCTCTCTCAGGCAGAAAAAGAGAAGTGGGATGATATTTGCTCTAAAGGGACATATCTTCCTCCTTCATTGCCTACAAAGAGACCTGGTACAACTGCTTAGGTTAAACGCTTCCATTTTTGACAGTTAAATTCGAGTGAGGTGAATTCCACATTGACAACCAAATACTGCTGAAAATCTAACCCAAATAATTTATCTAAGGTCATATACAAATGACAGTGTATTTAATTGAATTCTATTTTCATAAATTCATGACTAGTGCTCTAATTATTATGCCATTCTCTCTGTGACAAGAGACTGAATAAATAATTTTTATGGTTTTTAATGCATGTTTGGATTGAGTTGATGATGTCAGGCATTAGATCAGCTCATAAACCATCATCTACCATTTGTCAACAGTCAAATTATCAACTCAAATTTATCAACTCCTCATTAGGCTTTTAATAGTGTCAATGGAGGCAGTAAGAGACAGCCATAGACTGCATAGAAATAATGTGAAAAACTTGGTCTCAAAAAACATTTGGTTGTGTTGCAGAGGCAATTCCAGTAAATATTCCATAACTTACCATGAGTTTGTAATTTGTGCATGCTCTATCAACCTTATCAAGGTGAAGGGAGGTTTAAAGTTTCCTAATTATTTATGGAAAGTAATAATTAGATAATCTGTCAAATAAAAAAAAACAAAACCGTAGTATATCTTTGGAAAGAAAGGACATAAAATGTAGGGCTGAGAAGTCAAAAGAACATCAAAACTTTAAAAGAGTAAGAAAGGCTTCTTATAGTTTTGTTGTTTCTTTGTTTTTTTTCTTAACATAGTAATAGCAAAAGAATTTAAACCTAATGTAAGTTAAAATTACTTTTAGGGGAAGTGTGAAAATGGTCATAACCAGCTGAAAAATTATTAAGAAAATTTTTCCATAGTGAAATATTTTCTAAACTCTTTGAAATTCATATATAATAGTTCCAAGATATTTTAAGTTAGAGAAAGATTAGGAAACAATCTAATCTTCACTTTGCAGAGCTTTTTCAATTTGAAAGTATATATAAAGAATAAAAAAAATTGAGAACACTTGAGAGTTTCAAAGCACTTTTTCCTGGAAAACATTTTCACATTTTTGCCTTCCAATTTCAGTTCAGGATGTTTTTCTTTTAAAACTCAGATTTCTGGACAGATCCATGAAAAGACAATACAATCTTAAAGGAAATATATCTATTTCTTATAAGCTCTCTACAATTTCTGTGCAACGCTGTCATGGTTTGAGCCTGGCACAGAGCCAGTGCCCCCCATGAAAATGCCCTCACCCTGGTGTCTGCTGTGAGATGTGACCAGGAATAAGCAAAACAGGCTCCAACTTAAACATAAAGAACACTTTATTACCTAAACTACAGGAAAATAGGGAAAAACTATAGGGAAAAGGAAAAAAATTGAAAACCTTACAAAAACCATTTTCCTCCTCCCCACTACCTGACTTTCCCAATCCGATACATTCTCCCAAAACACCAACTGCCCAGCCTGGCACTACACTTTAGTATACTCAAACTTCAGTTCATGAAGAGGAAAGGAGTCCTTCTTGTTCCATAGGCTTCCCCTGGAAACACACTGAAACCTCGTGTGCTTCCTTGTCACTCAGCACCGCCTGGAAAGTCCTTTTGCTGCTTGTGACATCTTCCTTCCATGCCCAGTGCTCTCACCACTGCGCATGGCCAGAGCTGCTTTTAGGGTTGTCTTTCAAGGATGCTTTGTCTCACTCCAAAAAGGCACAGTCTCTGCTTTGGGACATCTGTCCCCCCCATATTTTTCCAACCCCCTGGGGCCGGGGGGTCCTCACGATGAACCCTCCTGGTTCTGAGCCACTGCTTCCCCCTAAGTGCAGTCTCTGTGTCACAGGAACAACTGAGTCCATGGCCACAAGAAAAGTCCAGCCAAAAGGCCACTCCAAATCATCTCTCCCCATTCAATCATCTCCACGTTCTTCGGGCCAGGTCCTTGTCTCATCTCATCTCTTATCTCCCTTCTTATTCAGCTTCGAGGAGGATTAGCATTTTTTGCAAGGCCCCAATCATGAAAGAAAGGGGTTAAAACTTTCAGTCTCTGTCCCGGAGCTGCGGCACTCCCACACACGCTGCCGCTCCGGCCGGGCACTCTTCTCCCCCTTCTCCTCCTGGGCCAGCTGCTATCACATTTGGTGTCGCCGGCTCTCTCTCTCTCTCTCCCTCCTGGGGGGGGGGAATGGCTGCCCGAGGGCTGACTCCCTGGGGTCTTCCACCCTTCCATCCTCGAGGGCCTCCTCACCTCCCATCTCTGTCCAGGCCCAGGGCCTACCACGTGGCTGCCCCTCCCCCGCCCAGCAGCAAGGCTGGACGGGGGAAGAGATCTGACCTCTTCGCCTCGACGTCCCAAGAGAGCCTGCCAGGGGCAGAGCCCTGCTTTTAACCCCTGTGTATTCTCGGAGGTGTGTCCAAACCCCACTGGCTACACCAGGTGTCAGTATCAAACTCAGAACATTCATTGGTTTGACCACAGCATCCCAAAATTCCCACTCCTTCCTGGTCAAACCACCACAAACGCCTAGCTAATATAGTTTTTAGGAAATTCTGATTCTTTTTTTTGAAGAAGTATGATGAGAACCAAAGTTTTTTAAGCAATAAAATCTCATTAACATTTATCTTAGAAAAAACAAAGGAAACATCAACATTTTTAAACTTGAAATTTACCATGTACCAGATCAGAAAAAACATTTATATTGAAGAATTCCCCATGTAAAGCAATCTTGTAAAAAGTGGAAATACTGTTTCTGTCTTGAAAAGAGCAATGTTGAACTTTGAAGGATGAAATATTTTTTGGAGTTTTGTCAATAAACTGTCATAAGAACTGGGGTATTTTTATTAGCATCCCTCCTCCAAAATAATATTTAACAAAGTTTTCCAGTAGTAACAGAAAAGATATATTGGTATTTCTAAGGCAGCTCTGGAAAATTTCTTATTTATAGGTCACGTTTCCTCAATTATCATAGTCACATATGTAAATTATTTTAATATGATAAAGAACACAAGATTTAGAAGTCTAGGAGAATAAGAGTATCATAATGATCTTAAAGAACAAAAAAAACTTTTTCCCCCTCAGGTCACATTAGGTTCCAAATTATTGTATTATCATGATTTCATGACATACTTTACTTGCAAGAGTCATAAAGTAAAACAAATCATACAAAATTATTACTATTATCATTATAGTATTAAATTTCCATTATATGGTAGAAATAAAAAATCTCTTAAAACAATACAAATATAGCTCAAAGAAATCTTGTGTTTCCTGCAAGCCCAGCAGCTCCACTAAGTGACATTACAGGAAAACAAACAAATTAATAACATGGCTGTTCTAATTCCACAGAGTTTAAATGCCTGGATTCAGATATGAAATTGTACAAACAGCAAAATTAAAATGACACAAACCCAAAAGCAATGAAAAAAGGCCGACAACCCTTTTCCTCCCACACACTTTTAATGAGAAAATCCAACAATATTTATTATTGAGGCTGGCTTGTTTGAGGTCACACAATAAATAACCATCTTGAAGACAGAGTGTTCTCTAAAGCTTATTGCTTTGTTTGAATTTTTCATTATTGCTATAAATTTAGTGAATGAACTGTAAAAGGTTTTGTAACATGCACGTGTTTTAGTAAACCTCAGGTGCCCCTTGACCAACACTGCACAATCCATACTTCATATATTCATGAGTCATTTTCTTCTGATGCCTTGAGTACTTCCTCCAGAGGTATCTGCCTCTGAAACATGTTAATCCTTGTTTTCACTGAAAAAAAAAATTATAATTGCAAGATTCTTAATTGCCTTAAAACAAAAAAAAAAAAAATTACTTTTAGACAACAGAACACAATGTTTAAAACCATACATTTCCTGGAATTTTGTTTGAGCCTATGTCAAAATCCAGTTCAATAATTCATTTACCAGTGTTTTCTGCACTCATTTGTATCCCATGAACAGTTTGCCAGTCCAATCAAAGCACAGAGGAAAACATTGTGGTATGGTACAAACTGGGATAAAAATATCTATGCTCAAAAGCAATCTTAAGAAAAAAGAAAAGGTGAAGCACTGCTAAAGGCTCTGTGAAATGTGTTTGAGAAAGATACTGAGAGACATAATTAAATACTCCATATGTACTTCAGAACACATATGTTTATAGAGCATAGAACCTCACTTCTGAAAACTGTTTGAAAATATCTCTAAGTAGATCTGTTTTATCATTGAAATATCAATCACTGTGTTTACCTTATTTCCCCATTGTCCCATTAAATCTAAGCCAATGGAATATCAAACACAGCAACCCAGACAGTGACTCATCAGCTCTTAATACACATTTTCATTTCTTTATAAAAATCAGTAAGGTAGGAGATAGCATTGTTATGGTAAGCTACCCCAAACAAAGCTTTTATCATTATTTAAAATGGAATACCATTTAAACGCTACTAAAATATGACCTGAGTTTGCAAACATATTTACCCAAAGGTATTTATACAAATATGGTGTGTTTCTGGTTGTAGAATTTTCTTTTAAATATTTTTGTAGAGTTGAATGCTAACAGTATTTTGAGTTGAACACTAACAATATTTACTGCCTCAATAAAAGAAAATGTTTAGGAAATTTAAACTCAACTCAGCCTGCATCCAGCTGTGGTCTTTCCTTCTCATTTGCCAGCACTAGCAACCCAGTGAATGTGGATGACTAAATCTAGTCCCCATACACTTGCAGGACTTTATAATATGGTATTCTGAATTTCATGAAAAGATTACTCTGTAAATTCAAACCATTCTGATAAATAAAATTCACCTTTTTATATATATTTTAATGCAAACTGACATCAAAATTCAATTTGAAGAAAATTTTTAACACCCCATCAAAAAACACACCAAAAACACCAAACAAACAAAACAAAGTAAAACCAAGCAACCAAGCAAACAAACAAAAGGTTAAGTTCCTTCAGTGGGAGAAAATATTTCATCAAGCAAACAAACCAACCCCCAACATGCCAAAAAACTAATTATTTAATTAAGTTAAATACCTGCTAACCTACTTCATTAGAAAATTTGGGAGGCATCAAACACTTATTAGCACAGAAACTCCCAGGGCAGGATTTTTGCTGTCTAGACTCGCCTCATCCTCTGGGAATGTCTGTAATTGGCATAAGTCCTCTGTGTATTATGCACAAAGGAAATAATTGGGCAGACAACAGGAATGATTCCATTTTCCTGTCTTTTTTTTTGGCACATCTGGAATAAAAGGATACTTTTCTGTCTTTTCTCTAAGCTTTACCAAGCAGTGATTTAGGATTCCCTGTGTTGTTTAAATTAATATAGCTTGTTTCCTTGAGAAAATGTCTACAGAGAAGTAAAGATATATATATATTTAAGATAACTAAATCATACTTTTTTCTAATTTTTATGTCAGAAAGCCCTGTTTATTTTGGCTAAAGGCAATGTATGAAATTATTTTAATAACAATAAAAGAGAGTGAAAATTCTTCTCTGCCTTATGAGGATTGCAGTATGATTAGCTTTGTTTTCACATTCCTCTTCAGGCCAAAATCTCAAATTTTATTCAACTTCCCAAAGGATGCTCTCGTATTTTCTCCTGGAAAGAAGGTTGCCATGAATTATCAGAATGATACACCACAGGAAGTATTGTCCAGGTTGAGAAATGAGCCTGATGAAAAAAAAAATGTACAGAAAGGCAACTGAATTACAATTCCTTTGGAAGTCTGTACAATTTCTTTGAAAATCTATTTTGGTTTGAAGTCTTTTCTTCTTTGTAATGCCAACAATAAGATATTTTCTGATGACAGCAGGTACTACTCATTAAAAATTTCATTATCATATACCTAATTTTTTTTGCAGAATTCCTGTTCCCACTTTTTATGAGAATTCCTAGCTAGCCTAATATGGTTTGCACTGAAGTTGACTTTAAAAATGAAGGAAACATATCTAGAACTAAATTTTAGTTAAATGTGTAAAAAAGACATCTTAGTACAAGAAAAGAAAAAACAGAAAGAAAAGAAAAAACTGAAATAAAAAACCAGCATTGTGGGACATTATACAGAATAATAATAAAAATATAGAATTATATCTTATGTTAATTTTTAAAAATTTATTTTTATTACTTTAGGAAAGAGATATTCACACATCTGCTTTAAATCTTCCAAAATTTAATAATTCATCTAGGATGCATTTTAAAATATTCCTTACTACAGTGTTAGAAGTTCAAGTCATCTTGCATGGACTTGTTGTGGAGCTTTTAATCTTCCAGTAAACCATAAATATCTGCTTTGATTTATTTTTATGTGCTATAACTTATTGGTTTGTAAATGCACATAAGAAATATTAGATTAAAGCAAAGGAAAAAGCTACTTAATAAATTATGTTCTGAATTTAGCAGCTGGGAATTGAAATTGTCAGCTTCATATCAAGATGCCGTTTTCTGGGATTTTTAAGAGTGAAACATGTATGACTGGTATAAAATTCACTGTTGTTGAAGTATAGAGACTCACAGACCAAAAGATTTTAATAACTGGAATAAGTGTCAAGATTCTGCTTTCTTTGCAGTCCTGTCTCTTATTCTTAAGAGCTATTTTAAACCAATATTTGACATTTTATTTTCCCAGTAATTTTACTGAAAATTTGTAGAAGAACATAAATTCTGAGGTATATCAATTAGATTTCTTTTTGTTTAATAGAATAGTTTTGCTGCCACAGGAGTAGCTTTTTTATGAAGTTCTCCATGGGAAATTGCATTATTTTTATTTTTAAACCTTTTAAATGTTATCACCTTCTCATTGTTATCACTTTCTTATAAGTTTCTAATACTTATTTTAAATTGCAGTTGGCAATTTCAAAACACTTTAAAAAGGTGTACTTTTTATAAGCACATAAAGAAATACAACTTAAAAGTACCATGATTAAAGGTGATAATTTCCTAAAAGTGCTTCATAACATTTAAAGTAATGATAAAGGATGAGCTATTTCTCTGCTTTTCTGGTCTTGTAACACAGTCATAACAGGACTGGTTATTTAAGTTTCCAATTTCCTCAGTGTTTTGCATGTTTACATATGTAGACCTTGGCCAAATGCCCACTCTTTAAGGTTTAACCTCAGAAATAACTGAAAATTTCTAAAATTATAGGAAAAGTTTAGGACCATTTGTTTTAAATAAAAACTTGCTTAGACTGACGTAAGTCAGACAAATAAAAAGAGAGCTGAAAAGTCGAATTTGGTGTGAAGTAAAAAGTACATAAGTTTGAAATTTCTCACCAATATCCTTGAACAAGGAATTTATGGCGCTGCAGGAGATCACACTCCAAGCCTGCCTCCTGAGGAGGGGTGACCTGGTTTCTGACACACTGCTAAATCCAATTTTCAGTGAGGTCCTGAAGGGCCCAACAGAAGGGAGCTTGATGCTCCTGATATTAATCAGGGTTGCAACTGGGAGGTGGAGCTTTCACAAGGGAGGTGCACGTGGACACCCATGGGCAGGAGCAGGATGATGTTCTGGGTTCCTCAGGAAGGACAGACACACTCAGTGCCTGCAGTCACACAGCTGGTGTTTCCATTGTGTTTCATGGAAAGCAATAAGAGCTGCTGCTGCTGCTGCTTTCCCAGAAGATCTGAAAGTATTCAAATTGCACCAAATGCTCCGACACACTTTCTGAGACTGCAATAAACAGTCAGCTATAAATATAAAATAAAAGACAGCTAGAGGCTAATAAATATTTCTGACACTCACTGTGGATCAATAATCCTGCTGTCACTTCTCTGGCTGCCACCCCTACCTTTCTACCATGAAAACCCAAAACCAGTTGCCCATTGACTACAGAAAGTCAGAGACTGCAAAGCTCAAGAGAACAATGGAGATTCCCTTCTCTACAAGTAAGGGGTCATGGAAGTGGTGCTCAGGAAGAACAAGATTTCTTGTTTCTGATGTTCAGCACCAGCTCCTGTGGGAAGCCACATTTATCATGCAATGTCTTCATCGAGCTCTGAGCTGCAAGCTGGGAAAATGGAGTGAGTGTCACATTGCCTGAGAAATGTCCCAGGATGGACATGAGCAGAAACTCCAGGAAATCCAGAACCCTGAGTCTCTCATTATAATTACAGAAGTTAATGCTCTTACCAGAGGTTTTATTACAGAAATCAAATAAATTAATTAAATTCATAAAAATTCAAACAAGGCATTGACAAGGTTCTTTCTGCCATAATGCTCAATGTTTCCCTGATTTTAGATACCAACAAATATGGACAATTTTATAACAGAAATGCAAATTTTGCAACCATAACTGACTGAAGAGTCCTTTTAGTGTCCAATTCCTATTTATTACTAGGATTGCAAATGACATTACACACTCTCAAATCAGTACTTGACCTAGTCTAGCCAAATTTGAATATGTTTTCCCCTTAATCTTTTGCAATGCATGAATACAGGTTGACATGAATTTTAATTCATAATTTTGGAACCTGCTCATGCTGCTAAGAAACATGCAAATAAATGCCAGTTTCTTGCAGAAACACTTTATCAGCAGCAGTAAATAAAGTAATGCCTCAAGCTTTATTTGAAGTCATTGTTTGAATGCATATGATATACATTCCCTTTCTGTTTTCCAGATTTATAGGGGTATAAATCCTATATCAAATGCAAAGCTTTTTTCAGGGCCCAAAGTCCAGCACATATTTGTGTCAATGGAAAAATCTCTCTTGACATAATTAATATCTATTTAAGAAAAACATTAATTGCTGAGGTCATCTTCATCATTGTATACTTATGTAAATTAAGTGATTTGCCACCTTCACAGCAGAATTAAGAGCAAACATCACTTCCATGGAAGGACAACCAACCAAAATCATGAATTGTTGTTCATGATTTTACTGCCCATGCAGAAATCCATCTCAGCATAAGAGTAACATGCAGCTGTAAAATCTTCTGTGACAACTGTGCACACACCCACACTTAAACCCATCCAAGAAATTTCTTTAGTTTAGTCAGAGGATTTTGTGAATCAATTTGAAAATGTAGCCCTAGTCAGTTTTCAGCTCTATTTATTTGAGAGAAAGGCCACAAATTCAGCTTCATTATGACACCTATTCATAAGGGAGAAAAAAAATTGATATGGAAAGAATATGGAATTTAATTTTTCCAGTTATTACCAAAGAAAAAAAAAATCTTTCTTAATTTTTTTCATTTGCTATAAAAATATCTGTTATTTTTAGGTTGTTCCTCCAGAGTCCATGAACTGGTGTTCCCTGAAGTTATAAATATATTTTTCATTTGCTAAAGCCTACCAACTGAGAAAATGTTCCTACAAGAAATTCTTGCAACGCTAAAGATGAAAAAGTGCTCAAGCATAGGTTGAATAAGTCCAGATCATGAATTTAAATGAAAACATTTTTTGATGCTTCTAAACTAACCCTCTGAGACCTGCTGGACAGTTGTGACACTCTTTTTTTCCAACCAGAATATTTGAGTCCAGAGAAGAAAAGCTGAGAGCCCTTAAATTTAGTAGCACATGCTTGTTTGCCTTTGTGACCGTGAAGTGTGCATAACTCATACCCTCTTATGATTAAATGAGACATAAGATCCTTTATTTCCTTTTAAAATCTCTCCAGAATCAAGCTTAATTTGGATTAATTACACTTTAAATTAACAAAAGACCATTAGATGAAACCTGTTAATTTTAATGGATCTTTGACCACTGATCCAGATATTTGCTAGAATACGGGGATTTTTAAACAGTACAAGATCATTTTGTTTCTCTTCCAGTGTTTTGTTTTTTAAAATTGGAACAAATGTTAAAAAATTTAATTTAGACTGCTATATTACTTACATAGTGGTGAACAAACCACAAGTTTATATATGTAGACTTTACAGAGATTTAGGCTTTATAGAGCAACTTTAATCATGATTTTGGATTATCATGGAACACTTAATAGAAGCACATGGAACAAACTGTTCTTACCAAATTGCTAAGTGTTAATTATTGAGGCCTCCAAAATTATTAACTTTGCAAAAATTCCTGATTGAATGTAAAAAAGGAACAAAGAATATAGGTTTCAGAACTGTTGTGTGTAATTGATGCCAGATATGAATATCAATAAACAACAGCTACTGGAATCTTGAGAAATATTTTGATAAATATGCTAAAAATTGTAAACCATATGCAATCATTTATCATTTGTAAAGTACAGTTCATTGTCATTTACTGTTGTGGTTGCAACTATTGCAGTAGGGTAAATGAGCCAGCCCTCTTAGCTGCCTACCAAGTAAGCAAGACGTTTTGGGGTCAGCAGTGTGATGAACACAGGCATTATGTTTGACATTAAGAATTTTTGGTGTCTTATTATTTCAGATTGCTAATGAAGCTTAGAGGAAAGGAGTTTTCATACATTTCTGGATTCTACCTTTCAAAATGGTACAATCACAGAACAACAGGATTAAGAGGGCCTAAATACCGGGCCTAAAGGGGCCTGAGGAACTCAGGATGTGCTCTGAAAACTGTGAAAACTAAAATTGCCTTCTTGAGGTTATCTGGTCCAATCACAAGTCATATTTTGAAAATCTCAAAGTACAGAGATGTCATAATCTCTATGGATAGTACAATACAAACACCCAAAGTGACTAAGTTTTTATTTGTGTTTAGTTGAAATTTCTAGTAAAAAATCTGAATTAATTTTCTTTCTTTCCATTAGCCAGCATGAATACAGCAATTAGATTGTCCTTTGTCTTTACTTGAGAATGGAAAAACTCAACTATCTTAATCTCTCCACATATGCCATGTGTTCCAGCCTTATAACAATCTTCCAAAAGACTAATGGTCTTCCAAAAGGCTTGTTCCTGTATGTCCACTTCTTTCTTGTAATGAGAAGCCCAAAACTGGACACAGTGCTGCGTTGGCACCCTGATCCTCTTGTTATTAGACCTTAGTCCATCCCAGCTGCAAGAGTTGCCCTTTGCTTAGTTCAGATTCACAGGATTTTCTTCAGCCCATTTCTCCAGTCTCCTGGGTCCTCCCTGAGCAGAAATTCCTCCACCTCAATTTGTCAATGCTTGCAGATTGGCTAAGTGGATATTCTGTCTTCTATATCAGTATCTGAGGGACACCACTTGTCACAAACAGCCAGCTGGATGTTGTGCCAGTGACTTGGCCCTTTAAACCTGATGGTTCAGTCCCTTTTCACACACCTTACTGCCCACTTATGCAGCTACTCCAATTGGGCTGTAAGAAAGCTGTAGGAGACCTTGCTGATGGTTTGGACAAAGTCAGGACTATGTGTTGGGTTTGTGTGGCCAGGTTTTGGTAGCTGGGGGACTACAGGGGTGGATTCTCAGAGAAGCTTCCAGAGGGTTTCCCCATGTCCAGCAGAGCCAATGGAACCTGCAGACCACGGGGAGAGGAGCCCATTCTAGAGCAGCTTTGTTGGCAGGATTGTGACCCCATGAGGGATTCACTCTGAAACAGCCTCTGCTTGAAGAACTGCAGCCTGTGGGATGGACTCACACTGGAGAAGTTCATGGAGAACTGCAGCCTATGGGATGGACTCACACTGGAGAAATTCATGGAGAGCTGTGTCCCATGGGAGAGACCCCAAGGTGGAGCAGGTGAAGGACTGCTCTCCATGTTCCATCAGAAGCCATGGATGATGAACAGACCATAATCCCCATTCCTGTCTCCCTACACTGCTGGGAGGAGGAAACAGAGCCCAGAAAGGAGATAGAGGTGGAGAGAAGATTTATTTCTAATTATCCTGCTCTGATTTTTTAGTAATAAAGTCAATCAATATCCTCAGGTTGAATCTGTTTTGAATGTGAGGGTATTTGGTGAGTGACCTTTCTCTGTCCTTAGCTCCTGAACCTTTTATCTTATTTTCTCTCCTTTGTCCACCTGCAGAAGCGAGAGTTAGAGCAGCTTTGGTGGGTGCCTAACATCCACCCACTGCGAGATGTAATATCCTGTGCTGTGTCCTTGTCCACAAAACCAGTCATCTCACTGAAACAGGCAACTGGATTGTTGAGAAACAATTAACTTTTGAAAAATTCCCCCTGGCAGGACCCAGAAACCTTCTTGTACTTTCTCTGTCTGGAGATATACTGAAAAAAAATCTGGCCAGCTATGAGATGTTAAGTACCAGCAGTTATGAGCAAAGATGCACATCTCTTTTACACTGTTGGTGACATGCAATTTCAAAATAATAATTTTCACCTTTTTTTGTGGTAGAGAGAATCAAATTATTTAACCAATATTTAATATTCAGCATGCAAAATTGATGGTGGGTACTGAGGCTCAGAAAGTCAAATAATCCAATTAGCAACTCCATTCTAAATGTGCAATTAAATACTACTGAATTAATCATTCTTGATCAGAATTGCTCAGAACTTCTCATCTCCTTTTGACAACACAAAATTGACAAATTGTAGTAAAGTCAGCCTTTTTAATATCTCTCTAGAAAGTGCTGTACCAGGTTTTTTTGTACCTTAAAGCAGGACAAATTGTTTTAGTGGGTTAGTTTGTTTTTTTTTTAGAAGTCATGCCTTGTCAGTCTTCGATGATTTATCTCTTCCATATATAATTTTAATGGAAGAATGCCACATATTTATAGATATCTGTATGTGTCCACTTACTTAATTCTATGATAGGATATATAGGTACTGGCAATGGAGCATGGAAAGCCTTTGGATAGGATCCAAGAGACACAGATGGATTGCAACAGCACAAGCTTATTCATAAAAATAGGAAAGAAAAGTATATGATAATATTTTAGCTACAAGGATTTTGCAGGCATAATGGAAACAACTGTGCATCTTATACATATCATTAAGCCTAGGCTATTACATTAATCAGACAATTTTTCAAACAATTAAAACATATTTTGAGCATATTACTCAACCTTATTGTACCAAATAAAGCTTCCTAAAACATATAAACAATCATGCTCTTTTTTACTAGCAGACCAGATTCCACCTAGAATAGTTTTCATGTGTGATGTATTGTACACAACTATACTGTTTTACCCAGAATCCTCACAAATTATGCACCAAACACAGCCTGACACAATCACCACATAAAATGCTTTGAATGAAAACAATGCAGTATGCAGGGGGTTGCTTTGCAGGTGCTGCTTATCCCCCTGAGCTTCATTATCTACATTTGAAGATTTAAAAATCAACAGCCTAAAGCAACTGGAAAAAAATATTTAAATTATCTCTCCACATATATCCAGGAAACTGCCACTCTGCTGCATATTGCAAACCAGACTGAGGTCTCTGATTCCAGCACACTGAACATCTCTGTTCTGAGGGCAACCCAGGCCTCCTCCAGCCCTTCCTCCCATCCTTCCTGAGTCTTCAGTCTTGATATGCTAACATTGCCAAATTTACCTGACATTTTTCAAGACAACACTTCTGGGTTTTTTTAGTTAAAGGAATCTCAGTTCCCTTATTTGCATTATGTAAGTGTTAAGCATGGGAGTTACAATGTTAGAATGATAATGTTGCACATTTTGTGACCTGTTTTGGCCATTCTTATACTCAGATATATGGTAGCAAACTTGGTCTTCAAGAAAAGTGTTTTGTTCATGACTTCTCGAGAGCCAGGCTTTTCTGCCCCAGGGTTTTTGTCTTAATGGATTTATTTTGCATTATTATGTCTGGAATTATTTATAGCATCTCCTAATAATTGTCAAAATAATTGTTTTTGAAGAAGCTATGAGACATAGTGACTACACTATTAAATCTGAGATACTGATGCAAACGGATAGTCTAAATGTAACCTCCAGTGTACATTTACCTAATTAGTAGAGAGTTTACACCAGGACTTTGCCCTGTGCCAATCTGTTCCTGAGTCAGGTTTTTCTTCAGAATCCTCTGGAGAAGTGTAAGAGCAGCTGTAAATGCCAAATCTTTGTGAGCAAAATAAGAAAAATAAAATATTGGAAATGTGTAGTGTCCTTACATCAAGATTAACTAACGACTGTCAAAACAGGTACATTTTTGTGAGTGTGAGACCAAGAGATAGACAGAAGAAACAATGGTTAAATTATGAAGACACATAAAAAAGAAAATTTTGAGTGAGTGAATTTTTCTTTTTAATCTTCTTTATTTTCTTCATTTTAATTTTTTTTAACCATATTGGTGAAAGACTTAGTGCTGCCAACTGAAAAAGACAGTTAGGAGTTAGGGTTTGTTTTGACAAGAAATGGAGATGCTTTAAGAATTTGCTATCTCTAGAAGAGAACTAAACCTGTTAATCTCTCCTGTGCTCTGCTTTATCACCTCATCTATCACTTGCATTCTCATCTTCTACCCACAAGATTTTTGTTTTTTTTTTTTTCACTCTTGCAACTAAATCTTCCCTTTCCAAAGAAAGGTTCTCCATGATCTATGGTTTCTGCTGCGGTTTAACCCCAGGCAACAACCAAGCCCCACACAACCACTCGCTCACTCTTCCCCTCAGCAGATGGGGAAGCAAAAGGGAATGGGAACGGTAAAAGTGACAAAATTTTGTGAATTGAAATAAAAACAATTTAAATTTAACAACTTAAATATGTAAATAGATAAATAAATAAATCTACATATTATCACAGAATATTTGGGGTTGGAAGGGACCTCTGGAGACCACCTAGTCCAATCCCCTGCTGGAGCAGGTTGATCTAGAGCAGGCTGCACAGGACTGTGAACATTCAGGTTTGGAACACCCCCACAGAAGGTTCTGGGCAACTTATCTTAGTGCTCTTTGTTCTGGGACACCTGTTTTATGTCACCCTATGAGTAAAGATGTTTTCTTCATATGGAAATACATTTGGATGGATTTTCCCCTGGTTAAGTTTGTGCCTGCTGCCCCTTTTCCAGTCACAGGGAATCACTGAAAAAAGTGTGGCCCCATCCTCTTGACTCCTGCCCTTAGGATATTTGTAGGCATTGATGAGATCCCCTCCCAGAAATGAACACTGTCCCAGCTGAAACCATGGCCAAGGGGCAGCTAGGGATGCCACTGGCTAAGAAAAGCTCATGTCAGAAAAACAACTTCTATTGAAGAGTCAGAAAATAATCTTTGTGTATTTTATTGCCAAGAGACTTTATTTTCTGAGAATAGGAAGATCAGAGTGGGGAAGGAAGGAGAAGGACAATGCAAAAAACAGGGCTGAGAAGATGAAAGAGTGAATGATTTATCTCAGTTCATTAAAAGGAAAGTCATATGTGAATTATCCTAAACCATTAATGAAGTAGGGCGTTAAAGGTATCTATCAATACTGTCAGGCCAAAGATAAGTAGGAGGAGGGAAAAAAAATCATTCCATTGTTAGTTGTGTGGTTTCTTCCACACTCATCTCCAGATGGAGATATTTCCATTTTGCTAATTTGCATTTGACTTAGAGCAATACAGTGGATGTTACAAAAGCACCTGCTTTTTGGGATATCACTACTGACATTTTTACTCGCTCATTTCAAAAAACAAAACAAAACACCCTGTGCAAACTCTTCTATGACTGATCTTTAAATATACCAAGTAAGGGTCAAAGAAAGAGTCATTCCTCCCTTCATGAGGCAGAAAATGAGAAAATATCTTCAAAAATGAATCAGATCCCTGTGCTGCAGTCCTTAACTGCAACATGAAGTAAAATTCACTGAGCACTTTAAGTGATAAAAGAGAATCTCCTAAAGCAATTCAGCACATGGATAACTTCCCCAGGTTATATATTGTTTCTTTTTGAAACTGTTAGAAAAAAATCGAGGCAAAATGCCAGATATATTTTTAGGTTGGTCTCTCTCGCTCCAGAGTGTTAGAAGATTTAGTTTATCTAAAGTAAATCTAAGCTTCTAGAAGAAACTAATAGAAGTATTAAGAAGAAACCAGAATTAATTCTGAAGTTATATGAATTAAAATAAACTTTTTTAAAGAATACCTACTGTTGAAGATAGAGCGTAATAGCAACTGGGATACAAATATGTTTCTTTATTACGGATAATAGAAAAAAGGAAAGATAAATAATTGGCTCAGATTACATTAAATTTTCTATGCAGAAAAATAAGAAAAAAATAAAAAAGATCCAACATTATCCTCTGGCTGTCTTAGTTTTTATGGGCATTTTACTTCCCAGATGAAAAGTGTTATTTTTGTATTCTTGAGTTGAGGTGAAATCCAGTATCTTCAAAAAGAAAACAAAAATATCACAACAAATAAACCTTATCAAATATGCAATTCTGTGCTTAAATACATCTGTATACTTTATTCCATATATATTCCATATATATGGAATACTTTTTCAGCACCTCCTTGTCACCTGAGATAGCCTTGCTGAAGGACCTCTTGTTTTTTTCAGAGATTGATCCAAAACATAACAAAACTATAACAAAAAATCTTGTGCTTTAAATTCTTGAGGGAGAAATTACCTGATTGTTCCACAGAGAATAAAACAAAAGGAAAAAAATTAACCATATAGGATAAGAGAATCCTCATCAATGTATCACATGTAATATTTTTCAAGTGAATACTCTAATGCATGCCATTAGTGAGATTTTCTGGGCAATAATGGAGACAGGCACATTTCAGCCTAAAAGGAAAAACAACAAAATTCAAACCAGTTGGGAAAAAACCACAGACACTTGGAATTCTCAGAAAAAATTCACATTTTACCCTGTTTTTCCTAAAAATAATTTAGGCACCATTCTCATAGCAGTGGGAATTAAACAGAGCATCCAAGAAAAAAAATCCCAAAATCTTACAGAAAGAAATCCAATACACGTCCAAAATAGTTCCTCTGCAGAGAAATCACACTTGCTATGAAGGAGTGCAAGTAATTGTTTCTACTGAAGTGGCTCCCAAGGCAAGGAGCAAGCAACACCCAGTTAAACAATCAGGCAGCAATTCTAAACTACCAGCCAGAAGAACATTTTTCCCCAGGCACCACATAGGTAAACATTTGACCTATTATCATAAGCTGTAAAAATTAGAGGCATAAATATGTTCAAAAAAGAATAGGACAGATTTATTGAGGCCTGTTAGAAAAGCTTCCTTAAAGTTTTTTTTACCATTTTTTCCCTTTTCTATTCTCTTTCTATTAAAACTAAAAAATACTCATTTCTGCTATTTTTATTTTGATTTTTCTGAGATGTTTGTTGATATAATTTTCATCCTGAATATTGCCAGAACCTGGATTAATTTGCAAAGAAAAAAGTAATTTAAACTTCACAGTTTATATTGATTTACTTTCCTAAGCCAATGCATACCCAAAAACAGGATAATGGGTTAGCTTGATCTTTACATGCATGAGATACAGCTTTCCATATGATGTTTTAAGCAGTTATCTTAGGTATTTCAGCTTTTGATCTGAGGAATGCAACTCTTTGTTACTATAACTTTTGATAAAAACTTGTTGCTTAGATGAAACCTGCAGTAGGATTAAGTAAATCATAATTTTCCTACTTTCCACAGAAATATGCCAATGTAAACCAGGGATATATAACTTTTGAGAAGCAATAGTTTTGGACATCCTAAATACATGATTCCAGAGGAGACAGCTGCCACATTTTTCAAATGTTCCCCATTACTGGGGATTAGATATCATAGTGCAGAATGTGACCTTCTGGGTTTGAACCCCACAGTGCTGTGGTTTTTGTGAAAAGTTTTTGAAGTGATTTGGACTCCCTTGCTTCAGAAGAAGCAATCATCATTTTGGCAAATTTCTCCAGCGACACAACTTCTGATGTATGGCTTCCTGGAGCTCAATGAATTAGCAGAGCTGCCCTACATTGCTGCAGCTTCCCTGCAATGTGCTGTGTGCACCCTGCCAGGCTCCTCTCTGTAGCAAAATTCAAAGTAGTTCCGAAAACCATTCAACCGCTCACTTTATTTTATTATATTTTAATTAATACTTTTGAAAACTCCTGTGAGAAAAGAATCTGAACACTTCCAGCATTGAGTTTAAAGCTGAAATTAAGGCAATGAATCAGACTGTGGGAAGTTGGAAGCTAATATTCGAAAAGTGTTTGCCACACAGCACTACATATTTGGAAGCTCTGCACATTTGTTTGAAATGTTGACATATAGTACATGGTTTTCCCCCCAGAATTAAGGTTTGTTTCTGTTTAGGATAAGAATAATCTTCCATTTTCTCATGCAAGCAGAGAAGTACCTTACCCTACAATTTCACTGTAATAATATTTACCAAAATTAGTAATCTGTTTTAAAAAAATACTAAAAGTGGCCTCTATGTTTAAAGGTTGAATTTTTTTTTGTCTGTCCTTTTCCCATGCAATGCACAATATAATCATTGCGTATAAAGTGTCAATGTAACCAGATATTTTAAAAGTTTGATTACATCCTACTAGTTTCCAATGGATGCATTATTTTAAATTCCTCCATTGTCAAGGATGCCATTTAAACATTTCAGTGATTTGAATTATCCATAGATTTGAATCACATTAGACATACTTAACAAAACATGTGATTTGTTCTGCAGTTTTTAATAGACAGCACATTTTGGGAAATGTTTTCCCACTCTCACGCCAGGTATTCCAGAACACAGCCATGGCAGAGGGCATAGCAGCAGAATTAGTAGGTACAATAGCCCTGATATCAAAGTCAGGTAGAACAGTCTTTTACTAGTGAGGAGACATAAAAGATATTAGTTAGCTAGTTAGTTAGTTAGTTAGTTAGTTAGTTAGAAAGAAGAGCAAAGGCATTAAGTTTAAATACAAATCGAAGTTCACTCTTGGTGGAACTCTAGTGAAATTAAAATATGAAAAGAACACACACACTTTTGATTGATGTTGTTTCATCAGTTTTCCTCTGTATTTATATTCTGACAGGTAAATATTTTGCTTTGAAGAGGATCTCCCAACTCACCACAATTTTAATGTCTCCGATACTGCAAATGGGAAATCTATAAAGGCAGCCAAAGATCTTTTTTGATTGTGAGGATGTGATGGAGTTTCCTAAAGAGTACTATTGCCATTGCTGACATAGAGGAAAAAAATAAATGCCTTATGGAATATTACTCAGAGATCCAAAGGCAGACACTGGAGCTGACATTAGCAAAGTAATTAATGTAGACAGGGGACCTATGGCTGCTAAAAATCTCAACCTGAAGCTAAAAATTATCTCAAGTCCTTTTTGTACTTTTTTTCCTTTTAAAGGTCTACTGTGTCTTGTCTATTTTTCAAACATATACTGAGAGATTATTATACCTTTTACTTCCTTTTTTCATACCCCTATAATGATTTTTCACTGTTTACTATTGTTCATTCTTATTCAATTTAATATTTAACAAGAAATATAATTGTTTCAAGATTAAATGCATAAAACCTATAATACCCCTACCAAATAAAAAATAAATTAATAATATAATTTTTTTAAACCACTCAATTATTTAGAACAATATAAATAAATGGCAGACACAAAAGAATTTTATAAATTTTTATATACATAAACTAGTTCCAAGTTTAATTATTGAAGGCAGTAATTGAGTAAACACCAGTAAATTAGGATATCTTATTTACTCACCCTTTTAAAGGTTATTTGGGTTTTGGTTTTTTGTTTTTTTTTTTTTGCTTTATTTTGTTCTAATTGTAATTGGTGAGAAGGTAAAATAAAGCATTTGACAAATCTTATTGCTTATACAGACTTTTAATTCAGACTCCAAAACTGGGAAAAAGTACTAATCAAATAGAAAATGAACCTCATACACATGATTTAATTAAACACTGTTAGGCTTCTTACTTACATGATTTGAGAAAGAATAGATAGAATATTCATCTCAGAAAATTGTAGAGGCATCAGAAACGTGCACTTCATTTGGAAAGAGTCAGCTGGAGAGACAGTACCCAACATCTTTCCCCTGGGAGGGGCCAGAGGAGGGCAGAAGAGGACACACTAGGAAAAGAAAATACTGAAGCTAAGTTGATGCTTGTGTTCCAAATCTTTCCAAGACAGCTCTCTGCTGGCAGCTGCTGACTTGCCAGTCCTTATCAGCCACATGGATGTCAGTGACCACTGGGGGCATGTCCTGGCCTCCCTGCCAATCACCCTTGTAAAAAAAAAAATTAGACAAGATCATAGGATGCCTTTCAAAAACAAAGTAGATGCAGCACAAACAGAAATTAGGAAATGCTTTTTATGGAAAGATGGCATTTAAAAGAGTAATTGCATGAAATGTCAAGTTTGATAGACAAGGCTTCACTTTTTCATCTGCCACAGCTCTGTGAGAAAAATAATTTCTGCAAATCTCTTCAGAAGGCCAAAAGTGGTGCCAAAAATGTCTGAACCCTTAAATAAATGGCTAGTCTAAATAAATAGCAAATTACTTTTCACTTGATTGTCTTACTATATTTTTTTTATGATTTTATGTATTTGCAGTTTCCAAGGCTATATCACTGGGGAAGGTTACAGAATTTCTGGTTTCCTTATACGGAAAGATGAATTTCATATTGTATCTTTTTGTCCTAATTTATAATGAAATCATTGAAACAAACAAATGAAGATATTTTCTCATTGTGAAGAAAAAAAAAAGCCAAAAAGGAGGTGAGAGAAAGAGGAGGAGGAGAGGTGCTATGAAAGCAGAGCTCCCTCCACAGCCCCTGCAGAGACCAAGAAGGAGCAAGTACGGCAGTGTAAGCCATGGAGAGGTCAGTGATGGAGCCTGTGCAGGTGCCACACTGGTGTAGGTGGGTTGTCCTGAGGGAAACTGCACCCCATGGGAAGGGCTTGTGCTAGAGCAGGAGAAAAGTGTCGCGGTGAGGGAGGCTCAATATGAGAATCAGCGAGCTTCATTTATTGAAGTGAGCATCAGACATTTATGCACTACAAGTAATAAGCTCATACATATTCTGTAATGTTGCAGTGTGTTGCAATTTCCTGTTTTAGATTTCCTAGTCACCTCCCAGGTGTGGCAATACCCCTCTCCCTTCCCCTCGCCCCCTTGCTGAGTGAGTTCTATCAATCAGGCTTAACATTCCAGCAAGGCCATCATGTGGTTGGTCAGGTTCAAAGGATGCAATTCAGGCCTGAGGTCATTGGCCTGTCTGGGTGTCCCTCGTCCCCTGAGACCCTCCTCCTCCCACCTGGTTGGTGCCTCACCTGTCCCTTCCCCTCCCTCTGTCCCTGGGCTTAGATTGACCAAGGACCATGTGCTCGCGATTCTCTTGGAGCTGTTACCTGAGATTCAGACCTCTGTGACCATGGAATAAACTCTGGATATCAACCCTCCGGCAGAATCCGTCTCCTTTCTCTTTACCATCGCCTGAAGCCTTCCCACATTAGGTAAACTGAGTTTCTACAAGCCTGGACTTGTTTCAGTGCCTGCTGCCACGTACAGCCAGCCAAAAGTGTCTCTGAGGTGAAATACCACAGTTGCCACCTTTGGCCTTGCAGCAAGGGTTCGACTAACCCAGGCACAATCTACCTGGGATTCATATTCCAATTGGGATTCATATTCCAATACTGTAAGCTAAGCAATGTATTGGTTATACTGTAATTATCAGCTTCTCTCTTCCTTCCTCATTCTTTATGTCTTACATCTGCTTTTTCTCACGTCTTTTTCTCAGCTACAGCACTTTGTTATTGTAATACAACTGTGCTCAAGGCTACAGCATCCTTGCAGGTGCAAGGATCCAGATTAGCTGGGTCCAGCACCCTCCCAATTCTTGGTCAGCTATACAAAATTCCTCCACAGAAAAGTCTGAAGAGGAAGGAAGGGCAGGGAAAACCTCTTTTGACCATCTCCTCACAACCCATCCCCCTGCACCACTCAAGGAAGGAGGTAGAAGAGTTGGGAATGAGGGACTGAAGTTGGTCTTGGGAGGGAGTAATTGAAAGTTGGTTTAGATTTTGTCTTTGTTTCTCACCATCTAAATCTAATTTAATTGGCAATAAATTAAATTAATTTTACCCAAGATGAGTCTGTTTTACTCATGATGAGAACTGGTCAGTGATCTCCTTTATCTCTGCCCACAAGCTTTTCCATCTCAATCTCTTCTCCTGCTCTGCTGAGCACAGGGAATGAGCAAGCAGCTGGGTGGGCAGCCCCTCCTGTTCCCCTCATGGGGAATCTGTAACTGCAGGGAGTGAACTCCCCTCAGTCTCCCCTGCTCCAGGCTGAGCAGACCAAGGGACCTCAGCTGCTCCTCACATTGCCTCCCCTCCTGACCCTTCACCACCTTCATCACCCAAAACACAGCTCTCAGGCAGAACACAGCTCCTACTTCTGTTATTTCTTTCCTCTGTGCTGGTACTGCCTCCAGCTGCTTTCCTTTTCTTCTATTTTTTACTCCTCTGAAGGAATCAGAAAGTCACTATCCCCTTCCCTTTCAGCTTGTTTTGAA
Source organism: Zonotrichia leucophrys gambelii (assembly GCF_028769735.1). Classification (NCBI taxonomy): domain Eukaryota; kingdom Metazoa; phylum Chordata; class Aves; order Passeriformes; family Passerellidae; genus Zonotrichia; species Zonotrichia leucophrys. The sequence continues at coordinate 104,276,597 of NC_088169.1, forward strand.
AATACCTCCAATAAATTAAATAATGGGGGCTACTAGTTAATAGGTAGCAAATAGCACCTGTAAAAGGAGATAAAAGCAAATTTATAGAATGCTTTCATGGTTTTCAGACTTCTTTCATAGAATGTAGAAGAATCCAACCTCTTATAGGCATTTAAAGCTGAGGCAGATCGTTTGAAAGCTTGACCTTTGGGAAAATAGATCAATCTTCTTACCTAGTTCAGAAGCTGAATCACTTACTCATCGAAATGGATCTCTTAGAAATCCAGTGATTTTTCAATTTGTTGCACAGTGTGCAAATATTCCACATACATCTCAGAGATCACAGTTAATACCTTTTATTTTCATTGGAAATTGGCAGAGAAAAAGCAATCACAGTTAATCTAAACACAATGTGGTTGAAAAATACATTTCTATTTTAAGACAGGATTAAGACATTTAATGTCATCAGCATACAATAATCTGAAATCTTTAAACTGGAGGATCAAAACACCTCCTTCAGCTTTCTTTTCATGCCCTGAAATCATTAATGTTTGATTGAAATGACTGATGGTTTCTAAAAGGCAAAATATTAAGTCCTTATGTAATCTTAATATTTCTTTGATAATTTCTAGGCTTTTTCCCACTTAGAGATAATTTTTGCCAGTCTTAAAAATAAAATAAAAAAAACAAACCCAGTTCTTTGAATATATCTGTATTTATTGAAAAAGCAAAATTATCAGCTGCATTTCAAAGGACAATTAAACCTACAGGAGCTAAGGGACTTTGCAGTTTTATTCTAAACATGTGCCCAGCTTCCTTTTTGGTATCACCAATGATGCTTGGGCTAAAAAGTGCGACACCTAAAGCCAAATTTCAAATTCTCAAAGACAAGTGACATCTGAATCAGTCTTTCATTAGTAAGGTCATTAGTTCAACAAAAGAAGATTTAAACTGATACAGATTTTCCATGTACAACTGCCTCCTTTTCCACTGCTCCTCCCCCTAATTTATGGTCTTTTTGATTCAGTTTGTCCATTTTATTATAGTTGTTTTAAAAAGTACTCTAAACTGGGCTAGTAAATACAGAATCTATTGACAATCAGATTTTGAGGTCAGATTTTATCTTTTAAATATGAATAGGAAATTATTAATATTTTACCAAAGATGGCTGTAAAATGTGTATAACATATAAATATATTTAATCTAAATGTATAGACAATTATTACAATAATTTCTACCTAATTCATGCAAGTTTTTCTTCCATCTATTGTCTCCTCTCCTGGATGTTCAGACAAACATTTTGCCGAAGAGCACTGACTAAAAGATAAACACTCCATCAACACCTACACATTGCAATCACCAACATGGATTTAAGGTCATTAGCAAACAAACAAAAATTCACAAGATCAAGAAAAAAACATCATGCCATTAAAATCAGTCACTTCTCAGAAAGTATTTGAGGTAACAAATAACTCTACTACAGGTCTAAATCTCAAATTATTTGAAACTTCATTGAAATGTTATTGAAGGAAGTACTGCCAGTACCTTTGTTCAAAACAAGGATTAATTTGAGAAAAACAGAAGGGAATGAAGCCGAACAGCCTTATGCTGCCACATCAGAGTTTTCTTGGGAAGTCTCTTATTTAAATACTAACAAGACCATATGGCTTCCAGATCTTAGTAGAAAGGTTTCAGGCTAAATTTAACACAACACAGGAGACAAACTCGCTAGTATTTTAGTCAGATCACATAAAAAATGTAAGAATATCATCTAAAAACATATTGGAAGCCTACAGGCAATTCTTGTGTATCTTCACCTACTTGTTGCCTGGTTGTTCTGCTCACTGAGTAGTTTTCCTCAAAAAAGTGTTGTGAGCATTCAGGCCTACCATGCAATTGTCTATTTCCTTAACCTAACACCCATATTACATAAAAATCCTGTTGAGATTCTATGCCTAAGTGTTAAATAGAAGTTAATATTAGGGGAAAGGGCAAAAAAAGGAAAAAAAGAAAGGAACTTCTTAAGAAATTATGTATTTTGCCACTTCAAATCCTATACAACTTTTAATAAGTGATATTTTACAAATCTTTGAGTTTGAAAATGCAAGCAGGTTCCAAATTTACAAAGAAAAATCCAATAGACTGCTGTACAAATAGATTATTTAAGATAGAGACAGGTTTTTTTTTGTTAATGAAATTTAAAAACCAAAAAGGACCAAACACTCGTGCTTTACAATCACAGTTTTGTTACTGGTGAAGTTTGAATTGTTCATAGGGAGAATAGTTTTCTACTTTAGAGAGAAAGAGACTGAATTTGTTCTTTCTAATTTAGAGTAGTATAAAAAAAATTAATCCAAAGTGATTTCAAATTGGAGTTATTGCAATTGTTGCAGTATGTATATAGATTCTATCAATTCTTTTCTTTTCCACACTAGCAGAGAAAAGCTAATATTCCACATATTAGAATGGTGTGTAGTTTGAAATTGAAAATAGCAGATATTTTACTGCCCCTTTTTTTTCAAAGACTCTCACAGCAGCTTCAAAGGAACAACTAGCTAATGCAATTGTTGATGTCAGAGAGCTGAGGAAACTTAATATTCTGATGTACTTGACTTTGAATAGGGTAAATTAGTCTGCAAGACAATAAAATCATTGCCACCCTCTGAAGTTCAGAGATTAGAGGCTCTAAACTGTACAGATTCAAAGAATATTTTAGTGCCAGTTACAATGGCAAATCCTGCTTTAAATTTCAACTGTGGTTGAAACACTGAAACAAGTTATGCAAGAACAGTAAGTGGTCAAATATATCATGGTACTCCCTTTGTTCCAAGATATTTCCTTCATAAGCAAGCAAATTACAGTTTGCAATGACAAATTGCAAATTACAAATTACAAATTTGAAAATTACAATTACAATTATAAATTCCCTTCCACTTAAATGATCATCTAATAAACTGAAGACTAATTGGCATTAATGAGCTATAAGGTCTTTCTCTTGCCATGGACATACTGCAAGAGTTAAGGCATTATTCCTTATTTTCCAACTATTTCACCTTTGTTCCCATAACCATACAACCTAAATTTTTAAGCTTACCCACAAAACACAAAATTCTCTAGTGTTTCAACTTTTTTTTATTAGTTAGGTGACAGATTCCTGAGTTCAGCTGACATAACTGGAGGCAACAAGAGTCTTGTCCCTTCATGACCAGACTGTGACACCCCTTGGCTTTGTATCCTATTCCTATTTATACATTAAGTTTCATATTATATCATTGTTCCCAAATTTTCCAAAAGGCCTTCCAAGGAGGAGTAGCAAAGATAGTAGAGCAATTTTCCTCAAGCTATAAAACATCAGCTTTCCATACATTGCATTGGCTTTTCTATCATCAAAATGAAGACTGAAATGGAGTTAAATCTGCTACAGAAGTATTAAAAATAAACCATACAACCCAACTCAACCCAAACAAAACCAAGTTTAAAATACCTGGATGGGTGTTAGTTGTTTGTTTCTGTGACACATTTGAGTACAAAGTCAAAAAAGGTAAACTGAGGGAGCTATGAAAGTTGCACCTCTTGAGGTGAATTGCAGGAAAATGCAACTCAGTGTTAATAGAATCACAAAATCGAATTTGTTGGAGATCTTTGTTAAAAAAACCAAAAAACCAAAAAACCACCACCAACAACAAAAAAAAAACCCAACCAAAAAAAAACCTCACCAAAACCCCCAAAACAACATAGATCATGTAACAGGTTTTAGGGTAAAATATAAGATTTAGTTTTCTGGCAATATGATTTTCCTAGTAGGAACCTCAAGAGACAATGTAGTTTATAAACTCCATTATTAAAGTCATAACAAATAAACAAAGGGAAACATTAAATCACATAAAGATAATAACTTTTAGTTTTTGCTATTACAAACTTGATGTGCCACAGTATGTGGTAAAAAAGTTATTAAGACTTATATGTTGTTTGTGTGAAAAAATAAAGACCCATTATAAGAAAGTCAGAACAAAGTAGTAATGCTTTCATGGCAATTTTAGAAGTTACTTCTAATATCCCCATTCTGATGTTGAACAGAAGCCTCATCCAAACTCTGCTGCACAGAGAAGTTTCGTTATTGCTGCCCACCTGCTCTTGATTTTATCAGGCCTTTGATCCCTTTTTTATCTACTGATCCCTGTGTTTCTGGGAGGCATCTTGATTTTATGGCATTAAAAAATCTCTGTCCAATGGTCATTCTAAAGTCTTAATATGGGACAAACGTACATTGAACTGTGTAACTGCCACAAGGATATATAAATTCAACTAATCATAAAAAAATGGTGATTTCCACATTAAACAGTATTTATCTGTTGAATATTTTCTGGCCGTACTAGACAGAGAAAATGAAAATCTACAGATGTAAAAGAACAAGGGAATGACATATGGTTTTTCTTCAAGAAATCAACCACTGTGACTTTTACTTTTATTTATAAATCAAAAAAGCTTGCAGTGTTAAAAAGAAAAAAAAACACATTTCTTATTGTAGCTGAGATGTTCTAAAACATTGTTTCTAATGTTTCTTTCAGCAAAAGAAATTGATGAACATTTGATGTAAAAATAGAACATGGTAACAGGGGTGACCTTCTAATTATGAGATATCCATAAAATCCAGGGCAGGAAAATAACTGGGACAGAAAATGTGAAAAATGTGCTATTGCTACATTACTTTTATAGAAGTACATAAAAATTAACAACCTCTAGTGTGCAAATTCTCCTTTTACTATAAGTGATAGTTTGTTTTCATACAAAGGACTAAAATCTTGGAAAGAATCTTTTCTTACTAATTCCAGGGTTTTTATCTGATATAGAAGTCATTTATAACCAGCTCCCTGTAAATTATTGTGAAGGAGTTAAATTAATTAGTAGATTGGCACATTAAACAGGAGATCTATCGACATCAATGCCTTCAGCCATTATTATCTTCAAACTATCTGCTAAAAAAAATTTAAAATTTAAAAGATGTTTACCTTGAACAGTAACAGCTGTTACTCTTCCCAAAGAAATGCCGTAATGACAGAAAAAATAAAATAAAACTAGAATATGGAAATAAGACATCTTCCTGAGCAATGTCTTTCAAAAATCTAGGACATGGCATTAAAGTTAGTAACTAATTTTATCTGTAGTCTTTTACAGCCATTTTTGTATAAAATACAATTTTACATATTTGCATTAAGAAGTTGTAGCTTCCTGAGACTTCAAAATGTCTTAATGGAGCTGGAAGTCATGGACACCATCAAACACTGTACAGAAACTCCATGACTGAATAGTTGCCATAAAATCTTTCAGCTTAGGAGCCAAAGATAAATCCATAGATGCCAACTCTCCTTACCAAAAATGCCTTCAGTGTTTATTGCTCACATACTTAGGCACATTGAAGAAATAGTTTTTTAGCCATGAAAATGGACCTAAAATTTATTATCTACCCACAGAAAATGAAGTTTTATACATTTAAAGTAGCTAGGACCTAACAGGCAGTTCCTAATTGTTCTGTGCTCAGATAACTTTGTTTACTGCTTATCTTATAGATGAAATTTCAAAAGAAAGATTTCAGGTTTTGCTCCCAATTTCTTTGTGAATGTTTTTTGGTATTGAAACCAGCAATACCAATCATGAAGAAATATACCAAAATACACTTTTGGCTAAAATATTCCCCACAAACTGCCTATAATTCTTAAATTTTAAGATGTTAGACTCCAATAGTTCCTCAAAGTTTACTATGAAGATTTCTATTGTGCATTGCCCAAAATGGATCCCTAACAGCTCTTTCTATAACAATGATTCTTTATTTGTCATATATATCCAACTATTCTGATATAAACAAATTTATCATATCTTATCAAAGACATGGCAGTTTTACAGATAATTCTAAATATTATACTTAGTATAAAAACAGTTTTTCTCAAGTTCTGTGGTTTTCATTATTTTTTTTTCTTATAACTCCACACATTCAAGTCATTTTTACTGATAAGATCCATCTGTATATGCTCTACTTCCTTGACTGACACATAAAGATATGACATGAGATAAATCACTGCATCAATCTTTTCAGCATATGACTTAATGCAGTATGACATGACTATTAAGAACCAGATACAGAGTTTCATAATACCACAAGTCAGTCTGAAGTACAAAAAAAAGACAGATCACCTTCAACCATGATCAGAGAACTATTCCTTAGGAATTAATTAGCCCCTGGTCTGTTGAAAAGGTTATGAAGCAGGAACCTTTGAAGATATAATTGTATGTGCAAATGTGCAACTCAGCTGCTGCGGTGAAGTAATAAAAGGCTCCACAAGGTTTCTTTTCCTCTACAATTAATTTCAATTATGAATTCAAAAATTTTGCACCTAAATAAAAATTTATTTCTCACATACACACTGCCATTCACCTAAAGATACTCTGTTAATCACAGAATCGTAGAATCATTAGGGTTGGAATTTACCTCCCAGATAATTGAGCCCAACTCATGACTGATCACCACCTGAGGCTCCAAGTGCCATATCTCATTCTTGAACTCCTCCAGGGATGGTGACTCCACTTCCCTAGGCAGCTGAGGTACTTATCAAAATTTTCCATCATAAAATTCTTCCTGAAAAGGTGTGTCTGAAGAATAATGAAATCTGCAATTTTTAAATAAATAAATTTCCCAGTTCCGTTCTCACTATCCCTGTTGTTTGGGCTTAAAGCCTTAATACCTCAGGTGACCAATGAATCACTGAAGATATATGGGAGGAAAAAAGAAAATAAAAATAATTGGCCTCTTTAATGACAAAATAAATGCTCTGAAAGCAAAAACCAGCAGGAAAGGAAAAGGAGGAAAAAGTCCTGATTACTCCAATTTAATCTGAGAAGGGCTGCTCAGCTGGTTGGAAGAGCTACACAAATGAGGGTAAAGAGTCAAAAGCATTTGTTTCAGGTAATCATGGAAATGTTGGAAGATTTCCCTGAAATTTTTTTGTGCAGAGGCAACCAAGCTGCAACTCACAGATAGTTCACATGACTTGTCAGCTATGTAGATTGAGGCCCAAACCAATCCTGTTCCAAGTTCAACAGCAAGGAACACGCACATAAAAAACAAATCTGTACAAAAATGTTTGCCTTGCACAGGAGGAAGCTTTCCAGCTGACACATGTCTCTGTCTGTTCAACATTTCTCCCTTAGTGATTTCTGCAGAAAATCAAGCATTTCCAGGACCTCACTCTGTACAGGGCTTGTTTCTGTCATCAGTGATTTATAGCATGAGACACAGGTTAGGAGGATGGGCAAAATAGGAAATTAAAGAGTGGGGAGAAATGTGTTAGGCTAGCAGAATAGTAAATAAGGGTTCAGAAAAAGAAACTACAAAAAGAGTTTGGATACAAAAAATGTTTGGGATTTTAGCTCGCCATAATTGCTGTGTAGGAAAAGGGAAGTAGATGCTGCCTAGAGATTTGCAGACTAGCTAAACTCCTGTTTCAATATCTTTATCATCTGGATATCTCAAACAAAGAAATAAATTAATAAATGTTGGGCTCCACTGGTAATTAAAATCCCTAGGAAATTGAAAGTAAAATCAAACACTTTTTGATCCTAATCCAGTTACAGAAAGGAGCGTTAAGTGCCTCCCCATGCCCTGCTGGGGCACAAAACCCTCCTGTCCTGTTCAAAGTTGAGGCTGCACCTACTCCTGCCTTCTGGCCTTTCAAAATTACAACTTCCACCCCTTGAGCTATTTTCCTCTTATCTTCCCCAAATCCACTGAATATGGAACTGAATTTTCCTTGCTCTGTTGGGAAGATTTGAGTGAGCTCTGTCTGACATCAAGCAGCAATGGAACTGAGTGACTGCAGTAAGTGTGTGATTTGTCTGATAATGATAATTGTCTGAGATCACCAACCCACAAATTTTGAAAGGCGGAGGCAAAGAACACTTCCATCAAAATGTGCCATGCAAAACTCACAAACAATTGACATTGAGTGCTATCCAAGTTTATTTAAAAGAGTACAAGTGACATTAAGCAACGCCGACCAATTATTATTGACAAAGAAAAAGAAAATTGCTTTTAACACTTTTTCTCTGTTCCTGTTTTGTGTATTGCCAGACAAACCATTCATTTCTCCTCAGTTATTCTGGAAACTGAATATGCATAAAATATTTAAACAGAACGTTGTTATCTATTTTCTTTAAATAGCAATTTAAAAATTGAGTAAGTTAATAACTGGGTTATTTTTTTTTTTATTTCACTGCAATTGGAAAATATAATAATTGGAGATAATAAGAATTACTCCTGACAGGTGATGCCTGATGGCTGGAACATAGCAAATAAAATACTAAAATTGAGTGTTTTCTTTGCCTGGCATGTGTGGATCACATTTTCAAAAAACCCTAGCAAAACCAAACCAAACCAAACCAAACTAAACCAAACCAAACCAAACCAAACCAACCAAATCCACAACAACCTCAAAACCAAACCAACAAAACCCTGAAAAATGTCTAAGCTTGCAGTTTATTTCTAAGAATAATATGAAAAATGATCCCAAGATAATTGACTCTAAAACCCAAATGTAGAACAATATTCAAAATACTTTTAGGATAGCATACAAAAAGGATGTCTAAAATTTGCCAATTTGCCAAGGGTTTTAACCCTTCCTTAACCTTATGTATTAATTATACCTTAAACCAAGAGCTTTTACTTTCTTCCCTGCTTGAAAACAGAAAACAGTGGTGGCATTTTAAAGCTGTAATATCAGGCCAAAATGAGGATTCTTTGCATATCATCTTGGTTTTGACAAGTTCTACATTTAAATCTGGCTGTCAAAATGCAATCTTGGTAAAAGCTGGAAAGAATTGGCACAATACTTTTATTGTATAAGAGTTTCCCCAGCTACTGATGGCAATAAATGGGAATTTCAATGAACCAGTGCTACAAGACTTGTAAGGTAATGACTACATGAAATGAGTCAATTTAAGCTCACTGCTGCTCAATTCCTTTTTCATCTCACTCAGCACCACACTTCCAGAATGTGCTTTTAAGTGTCAGAATTCTCATATACCAGACCACTACTGCTGATGACAATGAAGAGAAGACCACTGCAATCACATTTTATATGAGGTTAGAGTGGTGTTCTTCTCATTTTCCATCAGCAGTAGTTAAAATAAGACCCTAGATAAAGGTATGTGTGAAAGTTACCTAACAAATTACAAAATATATAGCACTTAACAGACTCAGCTCACAATTGATGCTGCCATTGGAAGCCTGTTAACATCAGACACACATACAGAAATATTTACATTTGAAATTACACACTTTAAGTCTGCAGTGAAATAAGAATCTGTGTAGGAAATAGATTCAGCAGCTGTTTCCTTCATTTCAAGAAAGACATTGAGGTGTTGGAATCACAACAGGTCTGGTGAAGTCCTTTGAGGAGCAGTTGAGGGAGCTGAGGGTGTTCAGCCTGGAGAAAAGGAGGCTCAGGGGAGACCTTGTCCCTCTAACAATTTGAAAGATCCAGGCGGGGGTCAGGCTCTTCTCCCAGACAATGCACGATAGGATAAGAGGTCACAGCATCCGTTTGCTCCTTTAGAGATTCCCATCAGACATCAGGAGGAATTTTCTCATGGAAAAGGTTGTAAGACATTGGAGTAGGTTGCCCAGGGAGGTGATGAAGCCAGCATCCCTGGAGGTGTCCAATATATTGCTGGATCTGGTACTTAGGGCTGTGGTTTAGTTGAAATGGTGGTGATCAGTCAAAGGTTGGAATGATCTCAGAGGTCTTAGGTCCCGACATAAATGATTCTGTGATCAAGGGATGATTTCCACAGGCTTTGCAAAAAAAAATTGATTTTGTGATCTGAATGCAGATAAAATTTCTCAGCCTGATGCTGGCACACAACCATGAACACACTCAGCACATCAGCTGCAGTGGTGATAACAAAAGAAGCACAACTTACATTACAAAGTTTTTACACTTATTTACTAACACAGTAACTGCAGCTATTCATCAGAGGGGAGCAATAGAGAAGCAAGAACCAAACCATATATTTCTAATGGAATCCAATATGATTAGAACTACACAGTAATTTTGTGTGACCATACCAAGAAATCTATCAGCATTTGAATATTACACAGACAACGCATTTCATAGTAGTAAAGTATTTGCACAAAAGAAACAAGTAATCAAACAAAAGTCAAAGAACCCAGTATATCTCACTAAGTAATTTTTTTAAAATAGATTCAAAGAATAATTAGTTTTGTAGTTTTGAAAGAGATTTCTGTAAGTCACCTCATGCATTCTCCTCCTCAAAGTTTAACTTAAACTAACAAAAACTTGGGTTGTCTTGATAAGGACTAATAAATTTGGAAAATTCTAAGAATGGACACATACCAACACTCTCTAAACAGAAAGTTTAGAGAGTTTCTGTTGTAACCATTTGTGATAGTTGCATTACGTTCTCTCACTGTTCACCTCTAAGAAGAGTCTGATACCACCTCCTCTATCCAAATATTAGATTCTGAAAAGATGCAAAAAAAGTTCCCCCCAAGCCTTCTCTTTTTCAGGCCGACAGAAAAAAAAAAACCCAGTTTAGCTTTAGTAACCTTGAGGAATCAAATATAGACTCTGAGCATCTCTGGCAGTTCCAAAGATGTCCAACTTTGAAAGGCTTCTAAAGCATCTGCTCAAATGTCTATTCCATTCACACATAAAGTAAAAAGTGTTTTTAAATACCCTATGGAAAAACCAAAATTCTATAGGAAAGATCAAAACCCTCTCAATAAATACACCCTCTGAAAGTTGAAGAAAATAAGAGGAATGAATTTTCACAGTTCCTGCAAAATATTTTTGCCTGTGCTTTGATATGTATGCAGCTCGAAGAGCAGGGAAAACAGACATCTCTCTACATTACAGAGAAAGAAAAATAAATCAACACAAGTTACTTTTTAGAGAGAGTCAATTTACACCTGTCTCAAGTCTCATCTTCAAACACTATCAAAGTAGAACAAAAATCACTAACTTGATTTTTCTCTTTTTAAAGTAGCAATAAAAAAAGGGCGCAATCTTCTTTACCTCTTATCTCCAGACATGGCTAATTTCTATTCAGAAGCACATCAGCTGAGTTATTTTGCTCTTAAATTCAATTATTCTTTTCTGGCCCCTGCAAATAAACAGCTGTCTACCTGAAATATGAGATTTATAAACATAAATTTCTTTCAAAAACCTCAGTCATGGAAAAGAAGACTTTCAAAATTTCTCCTGTGTTTTCAACTGGTACAAGGTTCATTAGTGAAGCTTTACTAGAGAATTCTTTATTTTGCAATAAAGTTACTCCATACAATCTTAACAGTTTTCACACCTGGGCATTATTTTGCTGTGGGTATAAGTGCTACAAAGAAAAATCCATATATTAAAGAGTTTTATTCTTTTATAAGATTCCTTTCTAAATATACTTGTAGCAAAGTTGTTGGATGTCTTCAAACAGCTGTTAAAGAAAAAGAAAAATATAGTCCTGTGTCTAAAATATTGGAATATACAGTGGTGACTTAAAACCACTGCTATGATCTTAAAAATATTTCCAATGGTGACTGGCAAGAGTAAGGTCAAGCATATTAATGTCAGACCTAAATAAATGAAAACCTCTGATTTATTATGCTTTTATGGAGTAGCCTATCATGATTCAATAAGACTAATCCTATCCAAATTTTTCATGTAATGTATAAAAATGCAATTGATTTTTATGAATGTTCTCAAAGTATCTGTCAGTGTTATTGATTTTGCTGTAGGTATGATGCAAAAGTGATTTTTCTGAGTCATGCAAAGCAGCTTAATTTATGCAAGAACATTTCAATTTCATTTGTTGAAAAATATTAGAATAAAGACAACTGCAAAAATTCAATAAATTCTCCTTGTCTATAAATTTAAATAAAATTCTAAAACTGGAAAAACTTTTCCATCTGTAATTTTGCCACAACTAAAAAATCAACAGCTCAGCTGAAATCAGCTAATGGAATGAAGATATTCAGCTGAAGTCATGCACAGCTATAAAAATTCTCCCAAAAGTGATAGTGAGGGGCAATAATATGTTCAAATTATCTTTTGCACATAATTTGTAAATTCTCTAAGAAAGTCACAAAGTCCCTTACAGCAATAACATTTGTTTGTTAACTAAAGCTCTGAGTAATTTTGCAGAATTGTTACCAAAAATCACCCTGTAGGGGACTTAATAAGTGTGGATTGTAAACCCAAATGGGAGATTATATTTATGAATCATCTTATTTGAAAAAAACAGCTCCATATTTAATTATTGATTTTTAAAATTTTTTGTGGATTAATTTTTTATTCATTTCCTAAGTAACAAGTTACACCTGGGTCATTTGAAATAGCTATTTGTTTATGTCCTTATTCCATTAAACAAATGGTAAATATTTACCTTTCTTGCTTTTCAGCAGGTAATGCTTTGGATACACAAGAATTATTGCATTCTAGTCTTGGGACTTAAACATTATCTCCCTGCTGTCACCAACTATATTTAACTAACTCCGATTGTTTCAGAAAAATAATTGCTATTCCCAGATATTAACTTCAGCTTCCAAATCCATTAGCACAAAATCACATTGCTAGTCCCAAAGTCAAACCTTTCTGGTGTCCTTAGAAAAGAGTTTGTACTTTACTGATACTGAGTTATATTGTGCTATTTAAGAGGATTACAAAACCAGCTCACATGAGCTCTCTTATGTGTTAGGTTCTCACCTAAATTTTTTGGGCTTCTTTTGTATTCAGCATCTGCCTCAGTGAGTCACATCTCTCTGCCAATTTCTAATCCTTCTCCACAAGCCTTTGCTTCTATTTTTGTTGATTTGTTTGTTTCTTTCAGTTTACATTAAGTTCCATCGTGGTAATGGTGGCTTTGTAAGGGGAAAATTTTCTATTTTGCTATTAATGGACCATTAATAGCAAAACAGCCTAAAATAATGGAAAAATTAAATTTAAAAAAATCCAAACCAAGGAAAATTACAAAGGCAGCCACATTTTAAAACTAGCAAGCAAGAAAGCAGACAATGTCACTAACCCCATAAATTAGAAAAATAGCATATTTGCACATAAATGTAAATGACAGGAAGTACCAACCACCTTCAGGATGCAGATCATGGCTCATTCAATTTATGACCATATAATGTCATGATTGTGAATCTACTTTTAATATGCCATTAGTATTTTTTCCTTGTAGTTGAGCTTCAAAAATTCCATTTAGAGCTAAGTCGTTAAATATTTTTTCATACAATTGCCTCCTTAGTTTTCATTAAAACTTGCCCCAAATTTGCATTTCCATTCTTCAAACTAAGAATGTGAAAATGGTTTAGTACTTCTTTTCCAATTCTCACATATTCCTTATATATACACAGGCATATAAGTTTGTGTCTTTGATTTGGGACATTATTTCCTCTGTGCTTCACAAAAATATCTCCCCTCTCCTCTAAAAACACAGCTTTACCATGCATGCATGCCTTTGATTTTTCATTTTTTTTTTTAAGGCATTTTCCATACAGTAATGGTATAAATTTAGTTTCTGTTCTCCTGGAAAACACAGTTCTGTTTGAGGAGAAGAAAAGGTCATCTTTCTTCATCTTCCACTAGGAAATTAAGCACATACTTTTAGAAATAATACAAAAAAAGAGTTGGGAAGTCACCCTTATCTTTTGAGCTGAAAGCATAACAATTATTATGAGACATCCAGAACTGCTCTTCAGTCCTGAAGTGAACTTCAATTGTTTTTTTCTATTTTTCATATACCTGTAAGAAGATGTTGTCTAGATAATATTACTTGGATGTACATGTAGCTTCCTCCTCAAGGTTTATTATTAAAAGTATGTAAGATGTAAATCATGACAGCTTATTAAACTCCTTAGAACTTCATTATTGAAAAGTGAAATTATTCATGAGCACTTTACATAGACATATTCAAAAATAACTAAAACTCCTTGGGAAATGATGTAAAACATCCTTAATGAGGTCACGTGAATTTGTAAATATTCCATCATTTAGTCTTTTTGGTCAAAAGACCAAACATAATTGATATCCCAAACAGCACTTAGACTGTATATTAAACTAATCAAAGTCAGAAGCTCTGTCTTCACTCAAACGTTTTGTTCCTGTCTCTGCAAGTGTCTGCAAATAGAAATGAGTGCCAAGTGAAATATTTTTATTTATCATGGCAAACTTGTTGACATTTTCTTTTATTGAGATCTGTGTGTCTGTTCATGTGAGTTCCTGAGCAATCTAAAGAAAAAAAAAAAACTTGAAAAATTAACAATTCTCTATGACTACACATATATTGATGAAAAACCTTAATCATAGAGTCTTGCCCAACATTAGATTTCTGGATTTTGGAACAGAAAATTTATAAAATAAAGATGAAAACTCTGATGTTCTTTCTTAACCTTACAACACAAGATATTGCTTACAGGAATGCCTATGCTGCTGCCAACACAATAGTCATTAGAGGTTACTATAAACTGTGTTTTATTAAATAAAATTACTTTGTCTCTAACTTTTAAATGAAAAGCTGTACAATAATATATAGCTGAGAAATAGAAAATAGAAAAGTAATAATTTCATTTTCATATTAATGAAGCAATTATAAATCTTAAAATGTTTAAATTAAAGAGGACATTTTATCTCTGTAATAGATAATAATAATAATAATATAAGCCATAAAGAATACTATTTTAGCAAAATATGAGGTGATAAAAAAATTGTTTATGTCTGTTGCATGAAATGTTAATCTTCAATACAAGAAGATTCCATTCAGGCATTTCCAGCATTTTGCTAAACACAGCAAAAAATTTTAAGTGCTCTGAGCTTCTTAATTATCTAAAAATCCTCCAAATATTAGAACCTAGGCTCCATTCTTTACAATAAAAGCAATTTTAATAAGCATACAAAGGATACAAAAAGCATCTAGTTTCAAAATCTGTTAAGATACTGGAAACCTTAAAGAAAATACAACATTTTATTTCCCCTTCATAAGTTTAAATAACTTTAATCCTAAACTTGAAGCTTGTGTGATATGTTGGATACATCTAGGCTCATGTCTTTTTCAGAAAATAAATTATGTTCCTTTTCAAGCATTTGTCTCCAGATACTAACAGCTGAATTTCTTGGAAAGATCATTTAAAAATCCAAGGGTGCTTCTGCCAGGCACAATCTTATTAGAAAGAATCAGCACTTAAAAATTAATTATTCTAAAACATAAGATAATGCCATAATTTTTTTGATTAAGAGAGAGAAATAGCTGAAATATTTTATGAAGGATTATTTCTTCCTTTTAATTTTATTAGTGGTTTTGTAATCCTTCAAAGTTTGCTTTCCTGGAAATAGAATTTATCTCATCATTTTGCATTTTTCTGAGAAGTTTTAGATACTGACTTCTGGCAAAACTTGTTAGGCAAGATGATTCTCCAGTCTGATCTAATGTAGGAACCACAGTTTATGTTCTTGGCGTTACTGATAGACATTAAATTTGTTAAAGGATGGAGAAAACATAAAGAAGGAAAAAAAAAAAAAAGGAGGATTGCAGCTGGCTTAAATGTCTGAAGCCAATAAACTAATAAAAGAACTGAATATCAGATATTCAAGAGCAAGATAGTTATGAAGCACATCTCACAGTTACAGAAATTTATAAGCAGGAAGATCAGACCTAAAGGAGGTCACTCAAGTATTCCAAAAGTGAAGGCTAAATTATTAGCTGTGAAACTAAACCAGAGCAAAGCACAGTTTAGGTTAAAAACAAGCAATTAAAAACCCTTCCACAAAGGTTGCCTTTGTTCAAGACTTATTTAGCTGATGAATGTGAACAGCAGAGGAACCACGGAAACCAAACCTCAGAGAGTGGAATAATTTTAGAGCCCTTAGTGCTGCTAAGCTGCAGTCTTAAAATACGAAAATGTGATGTTAGCACCTAATATCATTCACATAACTGTATTTGTTAATGATGTATAATGTTAATAGCTGCTACTTGGAAAAGAGTGAAATAATTTGCAACCTAGAATCATAATGTATCCATAGAAACCAAAGGTCCCAAGCCATCCCAATCACTCTTCTGGTGTTTGTACAGTTGCAGAACTATAAGAAAGACATGCAGAAGATCTGCCTGGATTCTCAGAATGCATTTGATGCTGTGTCACAGCATATCCTCTGGGGAAATTAAGTCAAATTGGTTTGAAGAAGAATACAATTAAATGAATCAAAAGCTGTCTCTCTAACTCAGGAGAGGGTAATTATAAATCGTGCTTCCATCTAGATGGGACAATAATGTCCAGCACTGCTCCATGCAGATGCCCTTGGGGTCTTATTATATCCAATATCTTTATTCGGAAAATTGATAAATATAGGGATTAATGGCTGTGTTCACAACTACTGAGCATTTACCCTCTTACTGGAGAAGTCCCATACTATTATTAAAACCTTGACAATGCCATCTGTATCTACACTGCAGCTCCTGGGGCAATAATCCTGGAATGCCTCTCTAAGGATGCAATGCATAGGACAGGAATCTGCTGTTTCATATCCCCTGCTAGAGGCCAAACAAGTTCTTGCCTGACCTGCACCACATTAACTCTGTGACAAAAATTACTTCACCCATGCCATGATGACCTTGAAAAAGCACCAGGAACTTCCTTCCTGAACTGGAAAAATTAGGCAATTCATGGCATGATCCAACAAGCAATGTACATACCTTGTTTTCCTGCGGGCTGGCAGCTGTGAGTGCATTTTCCATCCCTGGGCAGAGGTGTGGGGCTGTGGTGGGTCCCAAGGCTGAGTTGGTGTCCATAGGTACCCCCTGGATGGGTCCAGCATGTTAGATCCCCAGCCCTGACACATCAGGGCACATCAGCTGTCACCCCTTCCCTGGAGAAAAGAAAAGAATCAGGCAGCAACGGGAAAACATGTGAAAAAGAATTTTAAATGGACTCCATGTATATAACACCGATATCCTGCTCCATGTGGCAGTGAATAGAAATTCCCACCACGAGCCTCTGGGTCCTGCTGGCAAAGACTTGAGGATGCTGCCAACACATCTTGTTTTCCACTCCCTCTTTCTTCTTGAGCAAAATTAAATCCACCCTGCAGCTGATTCGTGTACAACAAATGTTTCTCTTTGCAGATAATGTATCATCATGACTATCACAAGCCAGGCAATGACAATTAAATATGCAAATAGGAGGGACAGCAAATTCTGCTGGTCTGCCCTATTGACAAGATTTTAAAACTTAGTGTGGAATTTTTAAACAAGTTACATACAAGGGCATGAAAAAATTCAATGATTTTGCAAGTTTGTTTAAAAAGTAATTCTGTATTTTCTACTTGTTCTGATTAATTTTATTTTTCTCCCAAAGAAATTAGTCTATCCATGAAAATTTCACCTTAAATACAAAACATGATTACAACAGAATATTCCATCATGGTGAATTTTCAGATTTATAAGCACTTGAAGGATCTAACTTTGAATTTGTTTGGAATAAAAATAACACACCTTCTTTGCAAAATAGCTCATATCTCTTTTCCAATCTGAAACTAAGCTTTGTTTCATATTCTGCACTATTTCTCCATTCCAACTAACTTCTAACATCTAAATTGCAGTCATTCTAAGTTTCTGGAAACAGTATAAAATAGGAGATTAATCTGTTGTCTATGGACATTTGTCATAGAGAAGTTATCTAAGTTCCTCTTAAAAAAATACAGTTTATTTGATCTAATAGGGAATTTTGGCCATACTGAGACCAACTTTTCTTCGTGCACACTGAGAAGCCAAATGATTCTTGCCGAAGGTCTCAGAACAGGGTACAAGAGAAGGACTGTTCTCTAAAATTTTGTGGAGTGTTACTCATATTTACTTTCTATATTAGCAATGTTTACTGACTGTTTTATACATGGGTATGAAATTAAGTACATTTAGGTGCTTGGAGCGTTAGACAAAAGATTATTGTACCACTAAAATATAAATCTATTACCTTAAATGTCTTACAGGACTATCTTCCCATTATAGATCTGTATAATATTGTATTTACATTCTACCACTACTTCTCATTTTAATTATATATATTCAGTTTTAGAGAAGCACAATTTCTTTTTTGTTCTTTCCTTTAGGATATATTTAATTAGTTTAATTCAAACTTATGCCCTCCTGGCATCATCATTAACACTGAGTTAGGATGATTATCATTTTAATGTACAATAAATAATTCTGTACAAAACGGGGCTTTTTACATTACTCCTTCCTTTTTAGCATTAAACCTATAAACCTATTTTCCATTTATATGTCATATATTTTTATTCTTTTTCCCCCATTAAAATAACTGAGCAGAGACAAAAGCATGGAAATTATAATTGAATATTTCTTCATTTATCAAGTCATTTTAACCTTACTGCCCTTAGTACTTATGTTTTATACTGTGTTCGGTGTCAAAGGGATTGACTGAAGTATCTATTTGTGGTTGAGGCATTCCAGTTCTCCTAAAGAACCTTAAGGGATTTGAATTCTTATATTAGAAATTATCATGTTATTTTAAAAATTTACTTAGTTCAAAAACAGTGATTGCAAAAAGCTGGATGAACAAATATAAGCAGAGATAATGAAATTGCCATGAAATTGAGAGAAAATAAGATATTTCTAACATTTTATTTAAATTTATTTTTTTATAAAAGCATTATTTTTGATCCATAGAAGGGCTGAATACTCACAAAACTTAGATTTTTTTTAAATATTAGCATACTGTTACACCTGTCTTTCCACCTCCAAATCTACATGTTGCAAACATTCAAAATTAATGTTCTATTGAATTTTTTACCTGATGCCCTAATTCACGTATCTCACAAAAAACTTATGAAAAAAAATTATTAAACCTCTTTAAAGTAAAATGAGAAGTTAGAGCAAGTATAATTTTATCACATGTCTTTAAGCATAACCTTTCCAACAAGAAGTGCCTACAGAAGGAAAAAAAAGACAAAAAATGTAAACAAAATTTCCACCTTGAAACTGTGACCCCAATGCCAACAGATTTCAGAAGGATGTAAAATTTTACAGTTAATATCAAATTTTACACTGAAACTCAAATGCTTGAAATTTAAATCAAATTTCACAGAGAAATTATCACTAAAATTATGTCACTTAAATAGGACAAACTAATTTTCAGGGTGACCTGTGGCCTTTCATAAATGAGTTAAGTGGGAAGTCCAGTTCCCAGCAGATAAGCAATCAAGGAAAGAAAGAAAAAAAAAAGACCACCAGAGCTATAAATACTCATACCTTTTGTTGAGTGAATATATTAGAAAATTGAAAGTACTTTGGAGAGTTTGTGGCAATCTATGTTTCAGAAACTTAAAGCACCAATTTATGTGTCTATGCTTTGTTTGTTGTTGGGTTTTTTTAAGCTTTTCTTGTAAATGTGTTTTCTTTCATTAAGGGGTGAGCTGAAAAAATCCCCTCCAGGACATGTTAACTGTTTACTTCTGCTATGATTTTTCTCCCTTTTTTCTCTGTGTTTTCTGCAAATTTGTCTTTGACAGCATATTTCTGTGAGTGCACACAATGATTCAATAACAATTAAGTTTCTTGAGCTTTAGAATAGAAAGCTACACCATTATGTCCAGGTAATTCAGTTTGTGGAACAGCTGGTGTGTAATTCCATCATTTAATCTATTTCTATTAATTCTATCTGATGATAGTTTCAGTTATGGTATATTGCCAGTAAGTCATGGATAGTTATACCAGAGGCTTTGCTAGGCTTATTAGCTATGAAGAAAAATCAGCTTCCATTACAGCATCCATTTGAAAGGTGAAAACCGTCCCAATACATGAAAATCTTACTTTAAGCAGGAAATAATTTGACATAGCTCCACCATCTGTTAGTTGGAGACACCATTACTGTTTTCAAAATGTTAATTCTTTTTCTTATATGCATCTACTCATTCCTGTATGTTTTATACTTTAGCAATTAAATAAATTTTTTAATGGAAGCTTTAATAACTTTTTTATTATGCTGAAAATTTGTGAAATTATTTGTCTTTTTAATATATATATTTAGAGGGTTTTGTGATTTACAGGGTTTCAACTACTGACTTACAGAACTAAGATGTCTGCAATTTAGTGCCTGTTTTCCAGCTCAACTTTGATTAAGTTTCATTTAACTATAGAATCATAGAAATTATTTGTGTTGGAAGAAACCTTAAAGATCATTTAGTTCCAATTCTTCGTGTGATGGGCAAAGACCCAGTTTTCTATCAACCTGAAATACCCACCCAAATAATTCTGAAGGATGAAAGAAGAAAAAGAGTTATCCAAAGAAAAAGATTTATCCAAAGAAAAACCACCAAGATTGTACTGCTTTCCTTTAGTCATCAGGATGAATTATGTGAAAATGAAGCTGGGAAGAAAGGACATGAACTTAAAAAAAGAATAATGTTGTTCCATCTTTTTTATAAGGAGTAGATCTTCAATTTGTGAAGAAATATGAATGCACTTTGATCAATCTGACTGAAAATTATGTCCGATAACACCCAAAGAAGATGCAGTGGAAAGAAAAGCAAAATAAAAAGCCTGCCATAAATGCATATGGATTTGAGGCACAATAAAAACTCAAAGGTGCTGAGAATATTTCAGTGTGTAGGATAATAAAAAAGGGTCTACCCAGAAATATTTCAATAGTATTTTAAATTTATTTGTTGGACAGAGAGGATGATAATCCTAAAGAAAAAATAACCAAAACAATATATAAAAACATAATAAAGTATGTGATGATAACATTGACTCTAAGGAAAAGCAGTAAATACTAAGATTTTTTATTTTGTCTAATGTACAGGAGAAATTCTCTGGTACAGTAGAATTGTACATTCACACACAAAATCCATGTTAAGAAATTTAGGATTTGATGTTTCATTTAAAAATATGTTCACTACTTTCTAGAAATTATATTCAAATACTCAAATCAAATGATTTTCAAACAATTTCTATGGATTGTGTCAACAAGAGAGGGTTTTTTTACCCCTGGGCTTATGCATAAAAAAAAAGTTGCTGTTATTTGACCTAAAAATATTATGTGTCTGTTCCTTATGAAAAAACCATATTTGGTAGGAAATAAGCAGAGAGATAATGAAATTTAGAGAATATAAAATAAGAGTTGTATTCATCCTCATCAATTCACAATTTCAGAATTTAACTATCAGCTGACTTTATGTTGAAACAGTTATTTTTTTCATTTAATTTTCATTTTGTACCAAAAGTTCATGAATTAAAAACAAACAAAACCAAAACCAAACAACACCCACTCCCAAAAAAGCCCAAAAACAAAACACTTAAGAAAATGTAGCATAAGGTAAAAGATAAGAAATATGGTTAAGGTCTGTATTGCAAGGAAATTTTGAAGATTGTTTTAGAGATCACATGAATAACTGAAAAAAAATTGCTTTGTAATAATGAAAGACAATTAATTCCTTATTTTGGAAGTAGACCAGAAAGCAGAGTTTGTACATTAGATAATGATTTAGTTATCTTAAAAGTCTGAAGTACAGTTCTGAATAAAAACATCAAATGATTATTTTAAAATATATTCCTGCCTTGGCTAATAAAAAAAAAATCCCCTTTCTTAAAAAAAAAAAAAAAAAAAAAAAAAATATATATATATATATATATATATATATATATATATATATATCAGGGAGGAGAAATATATGTTCAGAATCGCATAAAATATTATGGTGCTAATTATCTTGTTATTATATTCAGCAATTCCTAAAAACAACCAACCAGCCAAACAAACAAAAACAACAAAAGCCAAAACAAAAACATCCCCACCAAAATACCAACAGCAACAACAACCAATCAATTTTATCCCAAAGCAGGAATCAGAAGCTGGTGTTGCTTGACCTTATAGATCAGCTGTTAGAGTCAAGTTTTCTCTGCCTATTTTCTTATTAAAGCATATTAAAGCAAATCAAATACTTATGTATATTGTGTCTGATTTGATTTTTTTTCAAAGGGAAAGGGAAAGGGAAAGGGAAAGGGAGGGAGGGAGGGAGAGAGGAAGTGGCGGAAGGAAGTGGCGGAAGTGGCGGAAGTGGCGGAAGTGGCGGAAGTGGCGGAAGGAAGGAAGGAAGGGAGGAAGGAAGGAAGGAAGGAAGGAAGGAAGGAAGGAAGGAAGGAAGGAAGGAAGGAAGGAAGGAAGGAAGGAAGGAAGGAAGGAAGGAAGGAAGGAAGGAAGGAAGGAAGGAAGTGGCAGAAGGAAGTGGCGGAAGGAAGGAAGGAAGGAAGGAAGGAAGGAAGTGGCGGAAGGAAGGAAGGAAGTGGCGGAAGGAAGGAAGTGGCGGAAGGAAGGAAGGAAGGAAGGAAGTGGCGGAAGGAAGGAAGGAAGGAAGGAAGGAAGGAAGGAAGGAAGGAAGGAAGGAAGGAAGGAAGGAAGGAAGGAAGGAAGGAAGGAAGGAAGGAAGGAAGTGGCAGAAGGAAGTGGCGGAAGGGAGGAAGGAAGTGCGGAAGGAAGTGGCGGAAGGAAGGAAGGAAGTGCGGAAGGAAGGAAGTGGCGGAAGGAAGTGGGGAAGGAAGGAAGGAAGGAAGGAAGAGGAAGGCGGAAGGAAGGAAGTGGCGGAAGAAGTGGCGGAAGGAAGGAAGGAAGGAAGGAAGTGGCGGAAGGAAGGAAGTGGCGGAAGGAAGTGGCGGAAGGAAGTGGCGGAAGGAAGTGGCGAAGGAAGTGGCGGAAGGAAGGAAGGAAGGCGGAAGGAAGTGGCGGAAGGAAGTGCAGGAAGGAAGGAAGGAAGGAAGGAAGGAAGGAAGGAAGGAAGGAAGGAAGGAAGGAAGGAAGGAAGGAAGGAAAAGAAAAAGAAAGAAAAGAAAGAAAAGAAAGAAAGAGAGAGAGAAAGAAGGAGAGAAAGAGAGAGAGAGAGAGAGAGAGAGAGAAAGAGAGAGAGAGAGAAAGAGAGAAAGAAAGAGAGAAAGAGAGAAAGAGAGAGAGAGAGAAAGAGAGAAAGAAAGAAAGAAAGAAAGAAAGAAAGAAAGAAAGAAAGAAAGAAAGAAAGAAAGAAAGAAAGAAAGAAAGAAAGAAAGAAAGAAAGAAAGAAAGAAAGAAAGAAAGAAAGAAAGAAAGAAAGAGAAACTAGAAATCTTCTTCAGCCCAGGCCAGCTCAGGAATAGGACAAATGTAGATTCTTTCTGCAGTAATACCAATTTAAAATGATAAGGTTTATCTGTGAACCTCAGCTCAAATGCTGGGGCTGTCAAAGGGAGGGAAAGGAAGGGAAATGTGGGACAAGAAGCAAACTTTCCCTACTTCTGCATATTTTAAACCTTCACTACACAATGAAGAGAACAATGTACTTTTATTTCAAAGGACAGGAAAAGATTTTTTTTTTGGTCTATGAGTAATGTTCACCTGAGCATTTTTTCCTTTGTTCCTATAAAAATCCAAGAATCCTCTTCTGAAATAAACATCTCCAATTTTTCATGGGTCTTGTGCAAACTGCTGTACACTAATTTTTAATGGAACTGTGTCCTGGGCAATCTGAATGACCCAAATTATAGAACATTCTCCTTCCTTACAGTCTTTTTCCTTCTTTTTCTCCCCTGGTATCAAGTTTCCTTCTATATTTGAAATGAAGTGTTGGAAACACAAAGGTTGAAAAGTCGAAAATTGTCAAATTTGTTGTTAGTAATCAACTATACATGCAATCAAAATATGCATATATAATACACAAATTTGTATGTTTAACTCCAACCAAAAAAAAAAAAAGAAAAGCCATCAAAGAGTAACGCAAGCAACACCTTGCCCTGAAGTACAGCACTAAGAAAAGAAGTTCTTCACTTCTTCACTTTTCACACTTTATAATGTCCTCAATCCCATCCTATTTGATAAATCAACTGCTGAATACACACTGAGGAGTTTTATTCCTCCCTCTTTACTGTTCCTATCACCTGAGATTATTGAAAAGTGCCCATGTGTGGACGCCCTGGCCAGCAGATTACAGACTTTTATAGCAGGGTGTCATTACTCCTGTCCTAATTCCCTTTGCATAAAGGAGTTACTGGCTCACTGAACCAGAAAGGACAAACAGATTACAAATGAAATCAATCTAATCAGCTAGGAAGGAGACCTTGGCTCCAGTTTCAATTCTGAAGGCCTTCATAAAACTTCAGTTGAGTAATATCACTACAGAAAGAGTCCTTAAGGATATGTCTACAAAAGCCTGTGGTGGTGGGAACTGTAACCAAAAAAAAAAATTCTTAATTGTATTAATTATCAATATTTCTATATTTTTACTTTTGTTTCTACTTTATCACAAAGGCCAGAGAGAAACTTCATTTATTCTTCATTCTAACCATGAACATGGTGGTTTTTCCATAAAATTTGTAAGAAATTCAAAACAGTGGCTGTTGAGAATATGAGGCTTTAAAAAAACCTCAAAACCTTGAAATTGTAATTTATTACTGATATACTTATTAATGACATATAGGTTGAAATAGTCCCTAGTAGTAAGGAATATAAAAATTACTATGATTTGTTTCTTGGGTAAGATGAGCAAAACTGACAGGTGGAGAACTGAAATTTTAATGTTGCTGACTTAAGGTATCTATTTCTAAAAATTTAGATTTACAGAACTCTCAAGGAAAAAGAAAACTTACTTAAGGACACTTATGTGTGTAAAATCTACATGAGAGAGATTCAGACAACATGCAATGTATGAAAAGTTACCTGCATATTTTGAAGTACGTTCACTTGCTTATGTAAACTTATTGTCTTTTACAGTCATGATAGTTTATTTACAGTTTACCAATGTCTGTCATCACTGGTGTCTGCATTGATTCTTCAGACCCCAGAACAGCCATACCAACCACTGGTATGGGCTTCAAACTTTAAAAATTCTATGTGATCTCTATAGTATAATCATCAGTGATAGCTACATTTACATGAAGATTTAATATAACTACCTGAAAATAAAATCAGTGTAGAGAATTAAATTTTTATATATTTTTACATACTACAAAATAGAGTACCTCTTTATGCTGGCATGTCAAGATGCCTAAGATTTTTTTTTATGGTTGGATCATAAAGTGGCCAAAGCTGATTTTCTTTAACTGTTACATTATTATATCTTAACCATATATATATTTAAAAAGGGAAAAATACTCTTACAGCTGATGTTTACATCGCTTTTTAAATGCCTTTTCATTTATGTTCAGTCTCCAGAATCCCTGAACATTACAATTTTCAGTGTCAGAACATTAAATCTTTTCTTTTTTGAAGCCAGCTGATATAAAAATAAGAAGACAATGAAATTCTCAGGTTACTCTTCTCAGTGTAGAAAACAGAACAATTACATCAGTATGAAATCCTCTTGGCATTATTTAACCCACATATAAAGGCACTAAAGAATATTCTTGATAGCTTATGAAGAGCAGATCCCAGATAATTTTTGCAGGTGAACAACATTGAAGAACAGCCATTTGCATTGTTTAAAACCAAAAAATATTATTGGAAAGAAGACCAGCCAAGCTTACAGAAAAAAGAAAAGGCATTATTGCATCAAGAGAGGTTTAAATTAGATTCAATATCTATTCAGATTCCTAAAATAGTTTACATTGAATCTTGAAAACTTCTGTAAAAACCTTTTACTTTTAAAGTCTCTTGGAGGTGATAAAAACCAACCTAACATTGTACCTTACAAAAATTGTTTTGCAGCGTGAATTCATCCACAAAGAACTGTTTTCAGTTTAGTGTCATCAGGTTGAATAAAAGTAAAAGCAGTGAATATTTCACTTTCTAAAGCATCTTTTCTGTATTCTGCATTTTCTACCCTTCATTTACAAATTATGTTCTAATTAGTTTTTTGCATCAGACACTCATTAAGACATGAACTTATACAGTCTACTGCTCTTTAAACTCAACCTTTTTCCACTCCAATTGTAGTCTTTAAAAGAGAAAACATTTTAAATGGATTTTCTTGAACTAAAATAACATACAACACAAAACAAAAAAACACCTCAGAGCTCTACATGATACTAATTAAGCCACCCTATGCATTTGCAGGTAATCTGGTTATTAGAGTGATTCTCTTCTAGTGAATTCTTGCCGCTAATACTGAGTTTCATGATAAATATATCAGTTAATGAAGGGGCTAAATTGAGAGCTGTGAAAAATGAATTGGAAAAGGTACAATAAAATTTCTAAAATTTACTATAACCTTGAATTTTTACAAAACACTGGGCTTATTCACTGTATCCTATTCACATGTCTCAAAGTAAACTGAGACAACTCATTCATTGGCTATCAGGCTATCAGATGTTATAGAGAGCTCATTTCATGGCATTGATAAGAAGTCAAATATCCCTTCTGAAGTGATGATAAAGTATATTATATTCTTTTTAATTTTGCTGATTATTATAAAGCTGGACACTTATACCTTATCTTTACTTCAGCACAAAAGCTGAGCCTTGAGTCTTTTTAGCTACATCTATTTTTTGGTTGTGGCATTCTGTATTGCAATCACATAAACTTTCAATGTCACTTATTCTCATTAATCTTAGCAAATAGCTGTCATCTCAAACAGCCATAAAAACATCTGTTTTCATCATAATTCAAATAAGAACACTAGAAGATAACAAAAAGGAGCAACATATAAATAACATATAAATGGATTGTATAACATAACATAACATAACATAACATAACATAACATAACATAACAATGGATTGTTTTGATTGATGCCAGGCTCAGACTAACACTGTGAAGGTAAATTGTTCCCAGCAAAGCCAGAGCCATGTAATTTTTTACATGGGTGTTAATTCACATTTGTGTTTGCTCTTCCTTTCATTCCTACACCTAATATATGCCCAATAAATCACAGAAGGGTCAGGTTGGGAGGGATCACATTGGATCATCTGGTCCAACCTCCTTCAAGCATTCATCTGCTCCATTGTGGGTCACCTCCAGAGGTCACAGGTGAAACTCTTCACCCCCTTGGACCGCCATGGGCTGCAGGGGCACAGCTGCTTCTCCATGGGCTGACCACAGGCTGCCAGGGAATCTCTGCTTCAGCACCTCCTCTTCCTCCTTCTTCACCCACCTTGGTCTCTGCTGGGCTGTTGACCTCACAGATTCTCACACTTCCCTTCCCTTCCCTTCCCTTCCCTTCCTCTTCTTCCTTCCTTCCTTCTCTTCCCTTCCTTCCCTTCTCTTCTCTTCCCTTCCCTTCCTTCTCCTTCTTCTTCCTTCCCCTTCCTTCTTCTCTTCCTCTTCTCTTCTCTTCCTTCCTTCTCTTCCTTCCTTCCTTCCTCCTTCCTTCCCTTCCCTCAATTAGTTCTGCACAAGAATGTATCTTATTTCCACCTCCTAAATACAGGAACTGTTCAAGATGCAGTTTTCTACAATCAAGTAATATCATACTGAGGTGTGCTTTTACAATATCTCTGTAGTAAACTTTTAAAAATATCAGCATGAAACCAACGAACGTTTATAATGTGAAATTCCAAAACAATTCAAGTTTAAGAAAAATTTTAATCTTTCAGTCGGTCAAGTGGCATAAAAGTTTACTATCTTCTCAGAAAATTTCAGAAGATTATTTAATTAACACCTGAATATCCTCAAAAGGACAAATGAGTAAATACTAACAGTTTTACTGAACAGCGTTTATACTGGATAACACTTAGAGTCCTCTATGCAAAGCTTCTATTCCAGTTACAGGTTCACCAGGAATAGAAGAATTTTTCGGGTTAAGAATGTAGAATCCAAACTTTAAAAATGTTAAAAATCATTGAGAAATTTCAGGAAGTAAAATCTGCAGAGGAAGAACATCTAGATATAAAAATACCCTCCTCAGGCAAACAACAATTTCTGTTAAAGATGGTGCTGCTAGTATCTTTATTTAATCAATATTGCAAAACTCAGTTTACATTATTCCTCAGAAAAGGAGACTATAATGTAATTTCTTACCTATGTAAATCAGTATAGGGTATTCTAGGAAAATTTTTCAGGATTCAGACTACTATGGTCCAAACATTCTAAAACTAAATATTGGTCAGAGAAGATGCAAATAGAATTGATACAAATCAGAGAAAAATAAAACATTTTAGATCAAGTAAACTTTAGCAATTCTAGGAAAAAGAAAAATCAGCAGTGCACCTTGCAAGAGAAGTGTTAATAAAATGTAGCATGGTGTAGAATCTCAAATTATTTTAAGGGGCATATTTGACTCCACATCAGGTTCTCACCCAGACTCTGTCTGTCTTCTTCGCATCTGTGATTAAACATTCAGACTAGCTGGGAGTGTCTTAAACACAAGGCTGGACTGTCAATCCCTCTTTGGTTTAAGAAATATTTCAGTATTTCAGATGTGTTCAGCAAATGGCCAGAGTGAAACCCGTACAGAAAATTCTAATTCTTGAGCCCTTGTTTTCAATGGGAAGGTTACCAGAATCAACCCTGATCACATAATTGGTCCTTCCTCCTAAAATCTGGGTAAAGGTCTCTTTTCTATCTGAAGTAAATGGAGATCTTAACTGCCATTCTCTGATAATGTTATATAAAATAGAGGACTCATGTTTGCAGAGCAAGAGGTAGTACCCCTCAGACATCTTGCTCCCAAGGGAAGGATTGAGGACTGGCAGATCAAAGGAAACATCTTTTTAAACATGTTGTAATGAAAAGAAACCTCTGCCCTTTCTTACTTTTGTTTTTATAGTACAGACAATCCTACTCAAAGCAAGATTTCCACATATTACTTAATAAAACATCATTTCTAGTTGAGTGACAGAAAGAATACTAGAGCTTAAATGAGGAGGAAAAAAATGGTGTTAAGTTCTCCCCACGGTTATAACCTTTGTCTCTTTCATGCTTTTGAAGTCATTGCTCAATACAAGTTAAGTGATGAATTAGAGGGTTTCATTTTTATTACAAAGTCACATGATGTGCTTGTACTTGAAAATGTAGATGGATTCTCAAAATTGAGGAGAATGAATCCTTATTCTTCCATCCTAATAGTATCTTAGCAAATGGGGTAGTTAAGAAAATTACTGTACTCCAAGATCAGAGAACTGCATTTTTAACCCCTCCATAGTGCCTTTATGACCTTAATAAGGGAAGCTATGACAGTGAAAGACACCATCTCCTATGAGGACAGTCTCTCCTATGAGAAAAGTCTGAGAAGAGAGGGATTGTTCAGCCTGGAGAAGACAAGACTCCAGGGGAACTTCATCACAGCCTTTCAACACTTAAAGAGGTCTTTTATGAAAGATGGAAACAAATATTTGTAGTTATAAAACAAGGAGTAATGGTTTTAAACTAAAAGGTGATAGATCCATACTAGCTATAAGGAAGAATTTTTTGCAGTGAAGGTGGTCGAACATTTGATTAGGTTGTCCTAAGTGTCATTTAAATGCCCCCTCCAACTCCCACTATTCTATAGAGCTAAGGTTATCATAAAATTGTTTGGAAAGATGGGGTTTCACATGGAATTTAAAATCAATTCACCATTCATAAAATGCAAATGATTCAGGACGTGTAGTAGTGAGCTGGGGGTGATTTTTGGGAAACTAAAGGCACTTAACCTTCAATGCTAGGTTTCTTTCGAGGGATGTACTAACAGCCAACATTCCTGTGCCTCTTCCATCAGGGCTTATTGATGATTTAGTGTCCCTCACCCATCTGTGCCCTCCCCACAGCTCTGCAGCAGGAACTCATTGCCTCCTAGATCGCTGCTTCTCTTTCTGTAGGCCATTAACTCCGAGCAGCATGCTTCACTGAGCAGAGTATTCCTTCCTAATTACTTCAGCCAGCTCATGAATGAAAACGCACTCCTTCTTGTTGAGACAAGGGCTGCAGGATTTCTATCTCCTCAGAATCCCTTCTAAAATATGCTCCTCACTTTGGCCACTTTCATCATCAGTGATTTGAAGGCCTAAATAACTAAAATATTTATTTGTTTAAGTCTTGAGAACAGATGAGCATTTCTTTGATGGACAGATCAAAAGATCTGCAGAAAATGCTCATCAGTTCTACTTAATTTTAGCCTGAATCAAGTTTAGCTGCTATAGCTATTTAATGACTGAGTATGGGAGCAGAAGCATAATTTATAATGTTAGGAAATAAAATAAGTATAGTTACTTTAGAAGTGCAAATTTAATGCTATCCCATAAATCAGCAGACTGTAGCAGAAGTGTTAGTAATGTTTTATAGAAGTTAGAGCTACTTTAGCAAAGCATTTGGTACTGTTTCCCAGCCATTTCTTATTCAAACTCACAAGAAAAAGACTGGATTGATAG
The DNA here is from genome assembly GCF_028769735.1 of Zonotrichia leucophrys gambelii. NCBI lineage: Eukaryota > Metazoa > Chordata > Aves > Passeriformes > Passerellidae > Zonotrichia > Zonotrichia leucophrys. Next base: position 104,306,892 of record NC_088169.1, read on the forward strand.
TTTGGGAGCTGAGCAGGAAGCTGGGAAATGCTGTACTCAGGGAGTGATGATCAGTGGGTTTGCTCAGGATGGCAACCTGCCACAAATGTGGGATCGGGGATCAAGTCTGGGCTCCATGACGTTAAACATCTTCATAAATCATTGGCATGATGGGACTGAAAATATTTTCACCAAGTTGGCTGGTGGGCGTTTCAGAAGGGAGAGATATCTTACTGGGAGAACCAGGCATGTCGGAAGAGTGAGTCAGTAAGAACAGAACGAGGTTTAACAAGTGAGGAAAGGGCTACCTGAGGGTCCTGGCTGGACAAAAACCTGCAGATGAATCAGCAGTGCACCACTGCAGTGTGGTTGTACCAGTTGTGGGTTTCTCTGGGTCTAGACTGAAGGCACTTGAGACAGTAGTTCATGTTCAGACTCAAGAATTTATTATTTCTTATGAATAAAACAGTATCACAACCATGAGTGCAGCAGTTTTTCATTAGAAGGCACAAAATGGCCAACAATCTCTTTTTACAAGGTCTTTTAAGACTAAACCATCCAATCAAGAACTGACACCTGGATTATTTTCTCTTTTAACCCATTAACTGATCCCACAGAGCCTGCAATGCGGACTTTTCTGCCCAATCACAAAATGCCACCCAAACACAAGAAGACGAAGGAAGAAGAAGCATGAAAAAGAAACCCAGGATGACACCCTGTGCCCTCCATCGTTCTTCCAGCTACAACATACTAAAAATCCCAAAACCTAAATTTCTCACCAAGTGATATACCTGCACTACTCTCTATAATCTATTTCACACTTTTCTGGATTTTTCTCTATCTTGAAGTCTTGAAAGTCTAGGAAACTTTCTCCATGAATGAGGGACAAAGTCAGTGCTCCCATGGAGGTCAGGGCACCCCAGAGCAGAGAGAGAAATATTTCCTGTGCCCTGAGTTTCCATATTGCAGCAGCAGAGGTGAAACACATCCCAGGCTGCATCTGCAGGGGCACTGCCAGCAGAGACAGAGACGGGATCATCCCACCCCACTCAGCACTTTTCAGGCCACACTTGGATTACCATGTCCATTTCCTGGCCCCACAACTCAAAGCAGGCAAGAACAGGCTGGAGTTGGTCCAGAGGAGAGCCGTGAAGGTGGTCAAAGAGCTGGAGAGCTCACCTGTGTGTAAACACTTAGGGCATTAGGTATTTCCTCCTTTTCTCAGGAGGGACTTCCTCACAGCATTCCAGTACTTCAAGAGTGGTTTCAAAGAGGGTAAAGGCTCTCTCTTCACAAGGAATTAAATGAAAGAAAATAAGGGAAAAGCAGCCATGATTGCACCATGAGAGCTTTCATCCTGATTTTTTTTTTTTATGCAGTAAGAAGGGTTAATCACTGGAACAACCTCCCTAAAGATGCAGAAAAATGCCCATCTCTGGAGGTTTTCAAGATGTCACTGGACAGGATGCAAGACAATTTCACCTAAGCTCCCCTCTTCATGTAAGGTTAACCTTAGATATCTTGTTTCCATACTTATTTAGTTTATTCAGTTTGCCTGAGGCTCCTGATGATTGAAAATGTCATTTGAGACCATCATCTTGGCAGTCAGTGCAAGTGCATGGTGTAAGGAAGAAATTTTCCTATTTATTAGTGAGAGGATTTTTCTTCTCTTCTATGTGATGTTTTATTCTGTGAATATTGAATTCTATTCATTATTATTGCATATTTCATTGTGTTCATTTGACACAAATTGGATGAGAAAAAGTGGGTTTTATTTCTATAAGATGGTTTCTAAAATCTTTTTTAGATGTAGAGTTTTCAAACTAGCTTGGAGATTTTTTTGAAGAAATAGAAGTAAGAATGTCTTTTCTGTGGAGGTTTAAGGGCTCCAGAAATCACAATCTGTATGGGCTAGCCTGGACCTACAATTCAAACAAGTACTAATTTTAAAGAGAATGTTGAGTCATAAGGATGAAACCACCTCCTTGAGTCCATTTTAAACCAAAACAGCCAGTTTTGGGGCAGTTACCAGCAGTTGTGAAGAGAGTAACTGCAGTTCATTTTGAAGAAAAACGTCAATGGAAAATCAAAATAATTTCCTGCACAAAATATTTCAGAACACTTGCTGTTTTTTAAGGTTTAAGGTTAGCTGAATTCCCCAAGGTCAGAAAATGTAAAATAGATATCAGATTAAAAGCGAAAAGAATGAGAATTATGTCTTAAACTAGAGTATCTGTCCAATGTTTATTTAATATTTACACTCATTTTGTGTAAAGTTAAAGAGAGCATATCTCTGTGCTAAGATTTAACATTAGGATTGTTTCATGTACTTGTAGACAGACCTCATGGAAATCCCATGTGACAAGGAAGACAGATATCCTGTTTCCCAAAATTCAGCTTTGCATTAGTCACTCACCACTTCTGAGAACACCAAGGACTAATTAGTCTTCCTTGATTTTGCATCTGCCAATGCAGCATGTACAACCAGATACATCCAAGGGGAGAGGAGTCATCCTTTTCCTCTCTTCTGGACCTTCCAGTACTAAAAAATATTGTTGCAAGTCACTGAACAGTAGAATATAACATGCTGGTCCTGGAAACAGCATTAGGATTTTTACTATTTAAGAAGCATATTTCTAAAAAACTACTGCATACATGCTTTTTTTGCATGATTTGGGAGATTTTTATTTCAATATCAGTTCACAATTATCTACAATTGTTTTAAATTGGTTTCAGTTTTGCTTAGGAACAACATCCCAAAACATACAAACAAAGCAACTTCAACTGAAAGTTGCATCCATATACAATAGAAATTTGGGAAGAGAAAATATTTTGACACCTGTTTAAAATTTATTTTAGTCACCATTTTCAGGATTGTTTCCACCAGTCAGTATTTTTTATCATAGCACTGTGAAATGTTGTTTAGTGCGTTGGCAATCTCTGTGTGAATGTAGCTCAACTCCACAAGCCAGGTGGGAATGTGACCTCTACTGGAAGGGTCATGTTGGCATTTCAGCAGCCAAGTACTGAAAACCTTCAGGAGTGGAAAAGCCACAATTTCTTTGGAGAAACCTATTCAGCACTGCGCTGTACTTCTGGTGACAAGACTTTTTCTGTGTTTGAGTTCCCAAGCTACCTCATACTACACCTGAGTTTGTTGTACTGAGAAGAGCTTGGCCCCATGACCTTTGAAATTTCCCTGCAAAGGAATTTAGGCCTTTTTTTTTCCATAGGAAACAATGAGGAAACAAATTCCCTCATTTCCTCTCAAGGCTGGTGTGTTCTAGGACCCTCATCCTCCTGTAGCCCTTCCCTGAATCACTTTGGAGATGCTCCCATCTGCAGCATCTCACCAGGTCTCCACAGAGTGTGGAGAATAACTTCCCTCACATTCTGTTCTGTGGGAACTGCAGCATTAATTTTAAGCCATAATTAGACATGTAGAAATATATAATTTGAAACAAACGTTTATAGTAATTCTAAAAGATGTATTTTGATTAGACCAAACAAGAAGACAGTTGAAGCAAAGAAACAGATCCTCTTCATAAGGAGTAGTTGGCTAGAGGAATTAGGACCTAAAGGCTTAACTACCAGACAGGTTTATTCACTGAGGAATCCAGGATACATGCTATGAATTCAGATATTAATATTATGTGAGGAAGAAGACAGCCAAAACCCAGACATATGACTTCAGCAGGAAACATCAATGTTGCCATAAAAATCAAGATATAGAGGTTCCATTCAACTTCTTAATAAATTCTTCTTCATTTTTTGCAAGAGTTTCATAATGAATGTGTAGTGAATTGATACCTATAAGCACTAATTTAATTTTCAAAAAAAAAGAAGAAAATAAATAAAATATTACATCAAACATATTTGCCACATAATCACTAGAAGGATCATAAAATGAATGCAATTTCAATTATACAAGTACTCATCTGCTGACATTTTGTTATACATTAGTTGAGAATGTGTAGAAAGTCAATCAAAGAGCAGTAACAAAAGCCTGGAATATTAATTAGATTTGCAAATTGAGTCCCAGAAATTCAGTTTCAAAAGAAAGCAAAGTATCCTCTTTACTCATGTCTTTTTTCTCATGCTACATGAATTCCTCAAGGTAGCTTGTTGCTATTTTAAACTCATCATTTCCTGTAGTTGCTCTGCTACACAAAAGAAATATTATTCAAATTAGTATCATTTTCCTTCACTGTAGTTAGATTCAGTACTAAAATGTTAACCCTAGATAGACCAGGTAGGCAAGGCTTGCTGAAGTTATGCTGCTCTGAAAAAGAAGATGGACTCATTATGACAATGGAAAACCAATACTTTTATTAACTGCTTATATGGCACAGTAAAATGATCTACAGAAGAAGTAAGAGAAATGTATTATATTTGGCAGATTCACAGTAGAGTACTAAAAACTATTGTGAAAAACTTTGCCCATGAATTTTGGGAACAATTCTAGTCACATCAGTTGCTATCTTAATTCAATTGATGCTCCTCACAAAAAGAAGAAAATAAAGCAAATAAACAAACTCAAACAAGTTACCATACAAATGATAAAAGTACCCTGGACACTGCTGGCAGAAGTAGTAGGTTGTAAAAACTTAATTTCCCAACATCCATTAGTTTTCGCAGCATGTTAAAAAGTAAGGAGTAGGTAAGGTAGGTAATGTCCATTGGTGTTATTGCAGCATGCTGAAGAGTCTTGTTTCACTCATCCTTGATAAACTGCCTCTTCCATGTTTTTCTCTATTTCTTTAGATGTCTCATGTTGATAGATATTGTTCCATGTTTTCTTGCAGTTGACAAAAATATCTACATTTTAGGAGAGGCAGGATGTTGGAACAAGATGATCTTTGAGATCCCTTCCAATACAAATCACCCTGTGATTCTGTGACCCTATGATCCTTTTACACCCACTAAAATTGTCACCAGTGGAATGAAAGTCATGATGCAGATCATCCATAGTAGTTTTTTTTTTATTTTTAAATAAACAGCTTCTAAGTATTAAGTATCAATATTTGTGGACTAAAGTATAGATGTGGATATATAAACTAGAGGAAAGAATAGTTCCATTTGGAAGGGGTTTAGGATTTCTTCTCACTTACACCACTCAGTATTCATTTAAAGTTGTACAAGAGTGACATAACAATTTCAGAAGTGCAGAGAAGTGTAAGGTGATTTTAAAAAAATTGGTGATGGCTTTCAAGAAAATAGAGAAAAATATTTTATGTTTACAGAACACACCTAACAAGTTCAGACAACCATAGCAAATTCTGCAGATGCTCAAAACATTTCAGTTGAAAATTCCATATGCTTGATAGCTCAGAAAAAGAAAGTAAATAGTTGAAAAATCCCATTTTCATGAGCAAAATTGTGTCATATTTGCTGCTTTAACATTTTAAAACAAACTGCACAACTCTTTTGAGATAAACCCATTTTGTTTCCAAGGCATGTGCCCTGAAATCCTCATTCCTGTTCCTTATCTATGTATGTTTCCAAACAGAAGGAATTTTTATGCTCTACCCTGAAATCATTTTGTAGTTGACTCAGAGCAGTCTTCTAAACTCCAGACACTCCCAAAAATTTTTCAGGATTTTTTTCTCTTAATCAAGTTGATGTTACCATCTGGAACATTTCCCCCCATATATCGATCATGAAAGTTTTGTGAATTTCATTACCAACATAGGCAAAGAGAGAGAAATTTTAAACAAGAGTTGAAAAGGAAAACACAAACACTGCTCCAGAGCACTTATCTAACCCAGAAACCCAGAAGAGAATTCAAAAAACAGTTTCTGCTTTCATGGGTTTCATTCAAGATAGCATTTGAGAATTCAATTGTCTTTAAGCGTACAAAATGTTAAGCTAGAGCTCAGGCAAGCCAGGATTCTGCCCACCATTGAAATCACAAATTTTAACAAGCAAATCATGCCTTTAAATACTTAGTTGTGCATGTGTAGAATCACAGAATGTGTTGGGTTGGAGGGGACCTTAAAGATCATTTAGTTACATGTGCCGTACCATGAACGGAACACCTTCCAGTAAACCAGGTTGCTCAGAGCCCCATCCAGCCTATTGTCTAGGTTTGGAAAGACAGGTGTCTGCTAAGGAACACAGGAGCCTTCCCTGAAATGGAAAAATGTAAACCTCCTCTCTCCAAATTGTTATAAATTTTAAATTAAGGTGGGGGTCCCAGGCAAATATATTGGAGCAGGAATAAGAGTTCTTTATTAGGGAAGGAAAAAAAAAAGATAAAATAAACAATGCAGTAATCTAAAACAACACTGACAGAGTCAGAACACAACCTGACACCCTGTGGGTCAGGGTGTTGGTAGCGGTTCAATTGGAACTGTGGCTGCAGCCCTCCTGGAGTGACAGATGTAGTTCTGCTGGAACAGGGATCCTGTAGAAAAGTGAAGTCTTCTTGTGAATATCCACTGGAAGAGAGCAGTTGTTCCTCTGGGAAAATCCAGTGGAGAAGCCGTGCTGGCGTCACAAAATCTCAATATTATATCCAGTTAGGAATACTTGTCTCCTCCCTCTGGGTGGAGCATCTCACAATGAGATGCCATAGTTCTTATCAGTCATGCAGGGACACTCAATAGCCTGTTATCAGCAGTCTCCCAGAGGAAGGGTTGGTGTGGAAGAGATAAGGAAAACTGCCCACATAACAGAAGACAGCTGTCATACAAATGGCAAATAGAATGCAATTTGCTTGGCAATCCAGGACGCCTATCCTTGAACATTTCCTGGTATAGGGCATTCCAGTGATGGCCCATTCTCTGGGCAACCTTGCCAGGGCAAGTATATAGATTTTTTGCAGTAACAGCAGGTACCATGTCAGAGACAGAAATTCCCCTTGTATTCTTCTATTTTTATAATTCAAGCCAAATGAATTCTCAATTGCTTTGTTTTGCTGGAAAATCAAAAAAGTTCTGAACAAACTTAAATATGATATTGCAAAGACTAGGGTTCAAACTGCAGCCATCTTTTACTCACCTGGCGTGGATTGGGATGGGGTGGTTTTGGTTTCCGTTTTGAACTGCGTGCAACTTTCCTACTTTTGAGATATGTCAAGAACCCAAAGGAAAAGGAACGGAAATGGTTATGTATCACTCTTGATATTTCAAATGTCAAGAGAAAGAAGAAAAGTTTGAATACATTATCATGTCTTACTAGTGCACTTCAAATCTCTTCCAGACACTACAGCTTAACAAAGTGAGCAGCTCTGTGCACTCTGCCAATGCTTCTCAAGCCTTGAAGATAAAGATAAGGTCAGAGACAGTAAGATCTCAATTATCAAGGTCTCAATCAAGCTCAAAAATCTCACAGTAATTGAAATGGAGTTGCTATAAATTAACAAACTTACAGTGAAACTATAAATTATTTTCTACCTTCTACTTAAGGCTTAGAAAGATTGATTTCTAACTTATATTGAGTGAAATCATTACTTCTTTTATTCATGTTTATATGTCTTAGGGGGCTAGGAAACCGAAAACCATACAAAGGGTATTTTACCTCTAAAAAGATATTATCTGAGCAGTCTTCCTGAGATTTTTCAATGTGAGTCAGTTTGTAGATTTTGATAAGATTTTCAAACATAATATAAAACCTTGTGAAGTCATATTCAGTTTAAGGACTTTCTATTTTCAACTTATTTAATACACCATCAGATTATTCCAAAGGAAAGCTTAAGAAGTAAACCCTACTTTTATTGAAAAATTCTTACTCAGAAAAATACTGCTATTTGTGAAATCTCTTTGAAAACTGGGACTTGGTTCTATTCAATTGCTTCTTTTTGAAAATCAATACAGAATACACATTACCTGCTAAATAATTTAGGATATAGGAAATAAACACGCAGAGGAAAAAATAAACAAAACACAAAAAATCAAAGAAGAAAACTACCTGAATGTGTTGCCTGGGGCAATGATTAAAGTAGTCAAAGTTCCTTCTTTAAAGCAGAGACTATTTTTAATTTGTGGTTGTGTTTATATATATAGAAGGACTACCCAAAGCATTGCATATTTTACTTGAAAATGTCCTTGAGTTGTCATTGAAAGGATGCAATTCTCAAAAATGTTCACTACATGCTCCCATTAAATTCACTGGGTGAAAAAATCCCCAAACCCTCACATATTACCAATGGAAACAAAAGGAAGACAGTGCAGTCATTTCAAAAATTTTACATAATTATTTTGAATTATATGAATGGACTATTCAGCTTTTATTTATAGTATAGTGACTACAATTGGCAAATAGACTCTGAAAAAAAATCACAACAGACCACTTTATCAAAAGTGATATTCTTGGGTTTAGTCTGTAATCGAAGATAAACAAAGGTCTAAATGAATCACTGGCACATACCTTACTTTACCATACATTACCTTAATTACTCCTCACCATAATTAATTTTTTTTTCTCCCACAGACCTTAAAGCCATAGAAGTTATATATGAGAGAACTATGTTGTTGCTCCGACCCTTCTGTTTTTAATTTTGTGCCAAGCATCTCTGAATTGGGTACTGCTTCTATTTCCATTATTGAGTCACAGACTGAAAACAATTTTCTACATTTTTTCCCTTAAAAAATTATGAGAGCCATAGTCATACTCTCAATAGTAACGTAAAGCTGAATCTCGTGTTTTTTTATGTATTTTTGAATTATTTTATGTTCTTAACATATTCTGAAAATTTGGAATTGGCACTACTGAATTATTATTATTATAATAATTATCATTATTATTATTATTAATAGTAATAGTAATACTACAGATGATAACTGCCATCAGACTGGTAAAACAACTCTAATTTCAACAATCTGTGAACAAATGGGAGGGCCTCATTTCATGCCTTTAATTCTGTCCTTAAAAAATAGTGAAAAAAGAGGTTGGTTATCCTGGTTATCCATGTATGATTCACTGGCTGTCTCTCATTAAAATTCCAAAGAATTTTAGAGGCAACAGACAAAACTGTTTTTTCTAGCAAAATGTCTCTAAAGTCTTTGTAGCCCATCATGTTTTGTCACAGACGTTTTTCAAGGGACAATTCATCTCTAAGTCAAATACCTTCAGAGGTCTGAATTTTTGAATGGATAAAGGGGTGGATCATTTCAGCCTATGCTCACAAAACAATAATGTAGCTACAATTATTGTGGATCTTTAGGCCCTTAAATTTTTTTAAGTAATGTGCAGGTGCCTGAGCAGCAAAGCTCTAAGAGGCAGCTTGAAAGCTTTGACTGTAGGCTTTGAAACAAGCTTTTGAACACTTTGAAAGACTCAGCTGGATAGCAATATTCTTTTTATCAAACTTTCTGGATATGGCTTTCTTCCCTAGTAGGGAAAAACACTTTGGCAACTGCTCAACTCCTAGCCAATATTTAAATTACAAAGGCTTCTCTCTGCTCCCTCAATAGGAACACATTCCTGAGATGCAGTTGCCAAGCTCCGTCATTTGGAGGTTACCATTTTCTTCTTTCTGTTTCTTGTCAATTTTAACTCAGATTAAATTACATTTGGGGAATGCTGTCAATAAAAAAGAAAGCACTCTTGGTAATGTTTACTAGTAATAAATACGATCCTTACTCATTCTTCCAGACACAGTATGATAATTGCTATTTAAAGAATCAGGATCCTGCCAGTTTTAAGAGCAATGAGGTTGGAAAAAATAATTTTAAAAATTATTTTACACACTTGATATTTTTCCCAAGTGTGAGTTATTATTTGAGAGAAGGGCAGTGAAGTTCGCAACATTAAAATCTTGTCTGATAAGAGGATTACCCATTGTCAGCAAGGCCAAGAATCCAACAAACAAATGAGAACAACTAAAACAAAATCATTTCACAATTAACTCATTTACTTATAAATTTCCAATAATTGTGTTATATATGCTTGAACAGAAATATGTTACACATGTTATATATGTTTCTGAGACAAAACACCGCTGTATTTTCAGTTGTCTCCTAAATTGTGGCTGCACAGAATATTGGACTCTCCTAGCCCAGTTATATTTTATATTGTCTAATCTCTGTGTGTTTTATTTTCAATTAAATCTTTTGAAGAGTTGTTCACAGTAATAACTATTAACAATCATTTGCCTAAAGAAAGTGAACATAATAAAATTATTTTTATTTCATGTATCTAACTCCATTATTCAGATATAAATAAAAATATCACATTAATGGGAAAATGGACTGTGCACAAGCCAATGCATTTATTATTCTTAAGTGAATAAGCAGGGGATTATTTCAAAACTCAAACAAAAAGAAGCAAAAACCAAGCAAATAAACAATACCAAACCCAAAACCACAGTACTTCTGTAAAGGAACTTTTAAAAATCCAAGGTTAAAAGTGACCATTGAATAAAACTCAAGGAAATTTCTGAATATTTTATTTCTCAGAAATTTTTTGGTTTGGTGAAAACTAGTTTAAAATTACTTAAAATAAGATCTTTTTTATTCCTTTCGAATTAGTAAACTCTGATGGAGGGAAGAGTGTTTCATGTATGATGGTTCTGACAAATCATGTGATTCCAACTTGATCATGATATCAAATGAGTTATTAAAAAATCATTTTATATAAGTGAGGGAAGAGAGCCTGTACCAGTTTTAAGCCTGTAAATATGCTTCTTCTGCTACTTAAAATGTCAAGGCTGTAGTTTTTCCTTGTTTTCATGATTCCCCCATATATTCCTACATATATACATTAACATTTTCATAAAATATATTTTTAAATTTTAACCTTTTTTTTTTGTTTGTTCCATGGGAAAAAAAATATAGTTATACATAATTTTAAAAAACAAACCCAACCTCCAAGAACTTTTTCTGCTGTTTTGTGTAAATCAGACATATGAGGCACTTCCTTCTCTTTCAGGAAATATTTGTTTTCCTTCTACAACCTATTTTATCACCTCCTGTGTCTGCTCCTGATATCTCATCCCAAAATCAATGAAGAAACTCTTGATCAAACTGTGAATAATAGGAACTGTATTTCCTTTATAAGAATGAAATAGAGACTTTGTAGCTCAGATAATTAAAAAGAAACAATTTGCTCAGTTTTGGAAAGATTTTAGAGTGATGACTCAAGGTATTAATTTCTCTTCTTGAAATCAAATTTTCATTTCTCAGTATAAAAATCTTCTAGTGGCAGTCCTAACCTAAAAGAGAAAAAGGTTAATTTTAGCTTTTTTTGATATTTCCTATTTTCTCATCTAAATATTTTTTATCATTGTACATATTTATTTTATTACAACAAAAATTTGCACCCTCCAACTTATGCTTTCAAAGCAATTTGCCCATAAGAAAATAAGTGAATATAAGTCTCTCCTATATGAATGTGACTCCTTTCTTTCATAAAACATGAGTATCCCTGAATTAGTTTTATTCTTACTATCTCAAGCCAAGGTTTGTACCATCAACCATCAGAGAGTGACCACTAAATCCACTTAGTGAGTAAACTAAAGGAACCAAGGTATGTGCAGCATGTGACAATTGACAGAGCAAACAGAGAAGGATGCTAACATTTTTATTACCTGATAGTCATACAGCCCTCTTCTGGGTTGAAATCTTTTCCCAACACTAAGCCTATTTGTGATTCCTTAGGAGTCAAATTTATTTAGGAAGAGGAAGAAAATATAGTATGACATGTGGCAGGGAATAGAAAAAATTGTCAACCTTGAAAGGAAAAGGGATCTTTAAAAGTAGACAATGCAATTTCTATTATGAACAGAGATTAAAATTTCAGCTATGAAACTGGGGTTTTTTTTTAGTAAAAATTATAGTAAATTCAGTGAAAACAGAAAGTATTAGACCAGTGAGTCTATGACTTGAAGTACCTTCACAGACTCATAGCAGGACCACTAGAGATGGAATTGTCTCAATTATGTAACAATCCATCCTCCTTGATCTTCAAAGACTGCATTTTCTTCACCAAAAGAAAGTGGTAGATTCAAATACTAAGCTTTAAAAAGCAGTGAAATTTAATTGTCTGCACCTGACATCTAAGCCTTTTAGACTGTCAGTTTCTTTTGTTTTACTTCTCACAGAATTTCTTCTTCCTTCTGTACAAGACCTTTTATCTATCCATTTTCCAATTTTAATTTTAAACTTTTCTTCAGTGCTATTGACTAGCATTGGACACTTTGTTCCTTAGACTAATTAGTGCCTGAGATTTAAACAAAGAAAACAGGTATTTATAAGTTGTGGTTTTTTCTCCTCAATGCAGTTGTAGCAGGTAGCATATTTCACATATTAGCAATTACACAGCATAAAAAATAATTGAAGTTGGAGGACAGCTATAATAAATAGCAGTGAATAACTAAATATTCAACAGGACTCTGAGAGTACTCTTGCATGATTTTAAGATGGTCAGGAAGTCATATATATAAATCGTAAAGAAAATACATTCTGTGATAGGGATGCTGTGACTCTTCATTTTGGGAGTAAATCGGAGGTCAGGATTGCAAGATCCCAGGGATCCCCTAAAAGAAAGGGAATAGCAGACATTGCAGGCTTCATTCTGCCATGGAGAGGTTGGAGACAGAGCAGGGGTGGTACTGTGCCTCTGCAGGTGGCATTTTTCTATAATTTTCCTATAAGATATCCTTACTTGTGCTGGACAGGTAAGAAGTCCTCCAAAACTAGTTTCTTTCCAGAAGAAATGTGCTTTTTCCTAGGCTGATACAGATATCAGGAAGTCATTATATATCTACAGAGGTTAATTAGATATTTTCTGGTATTATTCCATCAAGAATCCCAAACATTGTAGCTAGTCCCACCCTAATGCTTGGGTTTATATTAGTCCTGAAGCAATTTTTATTTCTTTATTCCAATATAAATCTGTTCTGAACTTCTGAGTCTCTGGGCAGATATAAATTGATAGTTTCCATCACTGCACAATGACTATAATGTGTTCTTTTATTTGAGGCAAATTTTCTTTGATAATTATTTGTACTCATGAAGGATTTCTTGGACATCCAACATATTTTCTTTGGCAAAGTTATCAACAACAGCATATCATCTGAAAACTGATATAAGTCCAAAGATGAAAATTTGTATTTCATTATGGTTTTGATTTGTTTATGGTTGAAAATGACATTACTTAAGGAAAGGATGTTGAAGAATATGTCACAAGGAAGTAAGAATCATAAATATTCATCTGGACTTCTTTTTCCTTAAAAATACTGGATTTTTTTACAAAAACACAGGAAAGGAAACTGAAGATTCTATCACATTTGTCAGTTTGGCTCTCTATTCTCACTGTATTTCATACCATCTTGTACAGATAATAAAAACTCAAAAAACTTCCCAAAAACCTCCCACAAAAGGAATAAATATTTTATATCCTAATTGCCTGAGTATTGTGAAGATACAGATCATTGAAGATGAACAGCCAAAATCTTGTGTTGCCAACAAAAAGGAGAATAACTAAGTGGAGATGCTAAAAGCTTGAGTGCAAATGGAGAAAATAAGCTCTGACCTGTGCAGAAAGATTTTTGTGTGAGTTACGAAGCACCAAAGGCAGAAAGGTAAGATTGGAACAGCCAGAGCATCCACTATACCTCTCCTGTGAGATAATGAGAGACTTCACCCTCAAGATTTCTCTGTTTCACAGCCTCTATAACCATTAGAAATTAGAATTTCAAAAATCATGTGGAGAATATGTCACCCAACTGTAAATGACTGTCAACAGCATTGAGCTATTTCAAAACCTCCATGTGCTCACTTCTCAGGATAGTAGGATAACAATAAGCAGCATTAAATTTGCATGCAGAGATTTCTTTTCTTCCTCCATTTCAAGAGATTGCCCAAGACTGTTCTGAACTGCATATATATTTCTTTAGGCTGCCCTGTTACTGTTTCATTGAAGTTGAAGGGATATGCCACTGTTTAATGTAAAAAAAATGTACAAGCAAGGAAGACAGTGAGGAGAAGTTATTTCAATTTATGCTTTCACTGCTTATTAAGAACACCACAAATCCTCCCATTTCCCACTGAAAAGCCACAGTCTGTTTTATGGCACTTTGTTCTTTTGTTTTCAAAATTGTCTTGAGGACATGTTGCACTGTGACAACTCAAATCAAGCTGTATTCCTTGTACTCTGCCAAGAAGTATTAGAGAGGATAGTGAAATGTGGCTCTAACAACCTGAGAAAATGTCACCATGAGATAGAACTCAGGAGATCACGCAAATTTCGTCTCCAATATTTGAAAAGGATTTTTCATAATATTCACTTTTCCCTAAAGTTTTAATTAAGTTTAGGACTTATTTTCTATTAACTGTCAATTATATTAATACTGTAAAGAACCACATGAGACTGTGCTGCCAGGAAATGAAATGCAGGGAATCAAAACCTTCTTCCTGTTGCTCTGGATCAGCAATGACATGTTCCAGGTCAAAACCTCTGACGGTGTTCTCATATGTTGATATCCTGCTTCCTAGGAATTTCATAGTAAAGTGCTCAAAATTACATATAAGTAATGAATACTTTCCTTGATTTTTTAAACCTTTCCTAAATTTAATATAAGGGATTTTAACAATGACAGACATCACAATGAAACATGGGTATGGTTGCATGCATGAATTATATTTTTATGGATTTTTATTTATACATTTTTATTTTTTGCTCCACTGTTTTTTCAGTGAAAAGTCATGATTCTGATGATATAAAATTAGCTTGAAATTGATTTTTTAGTTGTTGGTGGATTTAATATGATTTTAGAGTAATAATCTGTGCAATTCCAAAGATGAAGAATAATTTGAGCCAGAGGAAAACAGTCTTCTAAGGCCTGTAAAGCCAACATATCCATCCTGCCAGCCTTGAGCCCATTCTGTTGCTTCTATACATAACCAGTGTTCGTTGAAAAAACATTTAATTTTTTTTTTAGGAAGATTCATACTCCTTTTGGTGGACAATCACATGGTATTGTGGATACATTAAGGGATCCCAAATAATATCCAGCTGAATAAAATTTATGCATCAAAGCTAAAACCCAAAAAACTACAACTTAGACTTCTGAATTTAAAATAACTTGTAAAACAGTAGATATATGTGGGTGTCAGAGTAAAGAGTTGTCTAGGGAACATTTTAGACTTCATTATGGTACCCAGATTGAAAATTTCCTGGAAGAACAGAAGGATATACACATATTTGGCTTCAAAATTGTGTGAATCGTGACTGAAGCACTCATGAGAAAATGAGTGGCTTTTGTAGCCCGAAATGACAATGTCAGGCAAACAAACTCGCTCCACAAGGTGTCCATGGAAAGACACATCTTGTGCCCTGGCTGAGGGACACCCAGGTCCAGCCACACCCCATAAATAAGCAGGCACATCTCAAGCCAGAATGGATTTATATAAAAATGTTCTATGCACTCGTTTTGGGTACAATAATATGAGTTAATGCCTATATTATGCAGAAAATCTGATATTTTTCCATGGTCATATTTTTCAAAGAAAGTTTCTTCTCTTTTATCTTATGATTAACAGAAACTAGCCAGACCAGTCACATCAGTGAAGATAAGCACAAAGCTGATTTTGCAGTTATCTCTATAATTTGACTTCACTGGAATATTAAATTGTCCTTTGCACAATAAGAAATCAACAAAAAAAATTTTTTTTTTGAAAGAAAATAGTCAGTATTTGAAATATGAGCCAAAAAATTCTTCTGCTACTTTTGAAATATATTTTAATAAATTTAATAGATGTGTCACAACAAAAGTCCTTTTCCATAGATGAGCATTGTGAATATTATTGTTCCAAGCTACAGTCTCTGAGACCCCTTTTTGTATATATGTGCTGTCTTTGGTTGTAAATGTTAAGACAGTTTTTCCCCAACAATTTCTCAGCTATCTTGTACCCATGTAACCCTGGTTTGGCTTTTTTAATAGGATTTCATTCTTAAATTCATTCTTCTATACAGGTCATACATGTGGTTTAAAAACTTTAATATTTTTCTTGATGCTTGCTCAGATGGGGAAAATAAAAATGAATTGTTTCAACAAGCTCTCATAAGGTGTTAATGACTAGCTAACTGTATTTTGCATCACAAAACTCCCCAAAGATTCCAAAATTATTTGAAGATTGTGATCCTATTTATTTTGAAACTTGAAATAGCCATTATAGGCTACAGCATAAATATTTTCTGCTTAACCATGTATTCCCTTTGCACACACAATTCCTCCTTTGATGCTAGAATTTCTCATTTTCACCTTAGATTTTGAAAATGAAATGGTTTTGTGTTATGTGGGGCAAAAGTAAAATATAGACAAGGGTAAATATCAGAGATAATTATTGCTGATAGACTTTTTTGGCTGACATTTTATTCAGTGACTTCAGAGAAGTCTCAACTACCAAAAAAAGGCCATCAGAAGAGATGAGTTGGAAAAATATTAAAGAAGATGTTTTTTTCCCAAAAGGCTACAATTATTGTGGCTATTTCCATTCAATATACATGAAGTATTTGAAATAGTTTTTGTGGGAAGAAAGCAGAGAATTTATAGATTTTAATGTGCTTTTCCATCAGATTATAAGGGACAAGGGTTGAAGGTTTGAACTGAGTCTTTAGTTGTTACAATTACTTACAGTAAAAACCTGTCATTTTAAATACATCAAGTCCCTTAATTTTTGACCTTCTATGTTTTTATAAATAAACCTTTCTATGTTACACTGTATTCTGTAAGAAAACATTTGGCATAGCAATGCTAAAGCCCTCAGAAAACCAACTGCATTTGAACACCAGTTGCTGGTCTTCTTTATTGCATAATATCTAAAATAACCTCTAATTTATCAATGTATTTGAATAATGCAAACTGAGTTAAAATTTTACATTTTGTTTTAACATGTGTTAAAAACTATAATGTCCTACTTTGCTATTTTCCCTTTTTTTCAGGATTTTATCTCTTTGTAAATAAGTAAATTTTTGTTGTTGCTGTGATGGCGACAAATAACAGAATGATGTTCAAAGTCTTGTCAATATGAAGATATTCCCCTGTTATTTATAGTAAATATAATTTCTATTTATTAGCCTATTAATTAACCTATGGATTCTAACTATGCAAAAATTCTGTTTATTCCTCTTGATAGTGAGATAATTACATCCACAATTTTCCAATGAGACCTTGAGAAATTTAGGATAAAGATGAGTGACAGCTACAAGGTATGTGAGATAATGTAAAATTTCACATATCATTAACTGATATATTAGCATGCATAGTTCATTTAATATATCATTAGATTAATATAGTTCACAATTTTCCCTTTTAAAAAATTAATACATTATTCAAAATGAACTTGCATTTCCTTGTTCCTTCTATCATACTCACAAACATTTTAAAGGCCAATACTTTGGGAATTATATTTAAAATTCTTAGTAGCTGTAAATAGTGAAATCTGAAGTACACAGATCTAGGAAAAGAGGAATTTGAAAAGTCACAACTGGTCTCTTTTCTCCATTCTGTCCACATGAAACACAGAAATAAAAGTTAAACACATTCATTAATTGATTAGAATATGATGTCAGATCAACCCTGGGACAGTTTTATATGATAAACATAATGTGTGTATAATCACAGATTATTTTAAAAATTGTAGTGATCTCAGTGGGCTCATTGGCTCCAGATGAAAATAATCAAACCTCATTGCTTGCCAAGCATTTGGATGCTCGCAATATTTATTCACAAAATAAAAAGAAAATGAATGAACTTTGTTTAAGAGGACATTTACAAGTACAAAAGAATGTAAGCACAGGAGATAATATTCTCTAACACAGCAGCTGGCATTTCAGACACCCAGAAACATGTGGGAGCTTCTGTGTTAGAATGCACAGATCCACAGAATGAGTGAGTTTTTCATTCAAATTAGAAAAAAATTTGATTGTTTCTTCAGGACCATAATCCCATATACCTGCCCGTTAAATTTTATGTTGTTTTTGAGGATAATTTTCTCTTGATGCATTCAAAGCAAATTCCTCTTATATTGAGCAATGTACTGAGCTTTA